>NC_043717.1:71193838-71195042 GCF_006229205.1 Suricata suricatta
AGAATGAGTTTGGAAGCTTTCCTTCTATTTCTATTTTATGGAATAATTTGAGAAGAATGGGTATTAGCTCTGCTTTAAATGTCTGGTAAAATTCCCCTGGGAAGCCATCTGGCCCTGGGCTCTTATTTGTTGGGAGATTTTTGATAATGGATTCGATTTCTTCACTGGTTATTGGTCTATTCATGCTTTCTATCTCTTGGTTTCATTAATCTGCTCAACTGTTCTTTTGGATTCTGTATTGTTTATTTCTACCCTGATCTTTATTATTTCTTTTCTTTTGCTGGGTTTGGGGTGCTCTTGCTGCTTCCTTTCTAGTTCCAGTAGGTTCTCTGTTAATTTTTGAATTTGCGCTCTTTCTAGTTTGTTGAGATTGGCCTGGATTGCAATATACTTTCCTCTTAGGACTGCCTTAGCTGCATCCCAGAGATTTTGTATTGTTGTATTTTCGTTTTCGTTGGTTTCCATATATTAAAAAATATATGAAACTAAAAAGTTTCTTCTCTAATTGCCTGATTAACGCAATCATTCTTTAATAGGGTAGTTTTTAACCTCCACATTTTTGGAAGTTTTCCAGACTTTTTCCTGTGGTTCATTTCAAGTTTCATAGCATTGTGACCTGAAAGTGTGCATGGTATGATCTCTATTTGTTTATACTTATGCGGGGCTGCTTTATGTCCCAGTATGTGGTTTATCTTGGAGAATGTGCCATGTGCACTCGAAAAGAAGATGAATTTCTTAGCTTTAGGATGCAGAGTTCTAAATATATCAGTTCCATCTGTTCCAGTGTGTCGTTCAAGTCCATTGTTTCCTTAGTGATTTTCTGTCTGGTTGATCTATCCATTGCTGTCAGTGGAGTATTAAAGTCCCCTGCAATTAGCACATTTTTGTCAATAAGATTGTTTCTTTCTGTGATTAGTTGCTTTATGTATTTGGGTGCTCCCGAATTAGGCGCATAGATATTTATAATTGTTAGCTCTTCCTGATGGAGAGATCCTGTAATTATTACATAATGTCCTTCTTCATCTCTTATTACTGCCTTTACTTTAAAGTCCAGTTTGTCTGATATTAGTATGGCTACTCCAGCTTTCTTTTGGCTTCCAGTCGCCTGATAGATATTTCTCCATCCCTTTACTTTCAACCTGAAGGTGTCTTCCGGTCGAAAATGCATCTCCTGTAGACAGCAAATAGATGGGTTTTGTTTTTT
>NC_043717.1:71195142-71241055 GCF_006229205.1 Suricata suricatta
AATATTCTCTTAATGATGTCTCTAAGTTTCTCTTGTTGTGCCTGTGAGTATTTTATTTCCCTACTCTGCAATATTTGGGACTCACCTTCTTGCACACTTTGGCTTGTTTCTTGGTGTAGTTCTAAGAAGGAAGACAGACTGACAAACACAGAGGGAACAGAAGCACACATACTCACAGACAAATCAAACAAAGAAACGCATTACAGGGGGGATAGAAAGGAAAGAAAATGGGAGGGAAAGAGACGAAAAGAAGAGAAGAAGAGAAAACAAAAAGAAAGAGAAAGAAGAAAAGAAAAAAATATATATAAAAGGGGGTCGGAGACAACAAAGGACAGTAGACCGTTTAAAAGTGTATGACCAGTTTAGGGGAGAGGTAAGGATGAGATACAGGAGAATATATCTGGGTTGCAAGAAGGTGAGAAAGTAATGGAGAAAGGAAAATAAGTAGTAAAATTTAAAAGAATTGAGTAAAGAAAAAGGAAAAAGAGGTAATAATGACAAAGAAATAAGTACGAAACAAGTGAAGAAAAAAAATTTTTTATATTAAAAAAATAACAGCAGCAGCTCCCCTGGTGGGTGGGCGTGGTTTGATGTGGTAGGTCTTGGAGGTTGTTCTCAGAGGCTAGGCCCCTGCCTGATGTGAAATGAGCAGCAGGAGGTGAAGTGTGCACCTTCACAGACTCAATTGCTGAGTCCCCACCCCCAGCCAGGATCGGATTGCAATGGGTGAAAGGAAAAAAAAAAAAAAAAAAAGCTGAGTCTCTCTTGGTTTCCGATAGCTGTTGCTCAAGGCGCTGTGAGCTGCTGGAAATAAGCTGGGAGCTCCTGCAGTCTAAGCGCGCGCCTGGCCTGGCCTCCACACGCCACAGACTCCTTGTCAAGGGTCTCGTAGTTGTGGGCCCTATTTTTTCCTGTGGGCACCCGGGATTCACGCAGCCCGTGCAGGGGGCGAGGTGCGCCGTGGAAATGCGGTCTGTGGTCCCGTTCCCAAAACAAGTTTGAATTGCTTGCCCCTGGCGCAGCTGCAGCCCCGCCCTCTTCTCCGCTGGGGAGTCCACACCCCTGGCGCAGCCGCGCTCCGGCCACTTCTCACCGGGAAGTGCACTCCCCTGTCTCTTCCCTTTGTCTCTCGGGCTCCGCGCGCTTCCCCCATGTTGGGCTGGGGATCTTGTCTCCCCTGCCTGTTCCAGCCTGGCCTGTTTTCAGATTTCCCCCATTCGCCCTCACTCACTCAGGTATCCTTGAGGTTCTATTCTTTCTGGAGTCCTATTTTCTCCTTCCGCTCTCACAGATGAGAGTAATATCTTTCCCGGTTAGATAAATGGGGTGGACAGAGTTTACAGAGCTCCCTTCCTCTCCACCATCTTGGCTCCTCCCCCTCAGCTGGTTGAGCATCCGACTTCAACTTAGGTATGATCTCACAGTTCTTGAGTTCAAGCCCCACATCAGGCTCTCTGCTGTTAGCCCAGGGTCTGCTTCAGATCCTCTGTTCTCCTCTCTCTGCCCCTCTCCTGCTGTACTCTCTCTCCTATTGCCTAAGAATCCACTCAAGCCCCTCATGGAGATCCAGCTCGGAACACAGCCAGTAATGCCTTCTCTTTCATGCTTGATAAAAATACTTTGTGTCTTCATTCTTTTTTTCTAATCAACTTATCTAGAGTTTTATGAGTTATATTAATCTTTTCAAAGAAAATAACAATATAATTGCCTTTTTAAAATTTATTTTCTCTATTTCTGTTTCATTTATATCTCCTTTCTTAAATTCGTTGGCTCATTTTGGCTTTAGTTTCTTCTTTCATAAGTTTTTTGAGATAGAATCTTAAATCATTGATTTAGAAGCTTAATACTTTACTAATATAAACATTTAATGTATAAATCTTCCTTTGATTGCTATTTTGCTGCATCATACAATTTTAATAAGTGTTTTTCATTTTTATTCAAGTCAAAATATTTTCTACTTTCTCTTCTGATATTTTCTTTGGCTTATGAATTATTTAGAAGTGACTTAGTCAGCTCAGGCTACTATAAAAAAATACCATAGGCTGGATGACTTAAACAACAGACATTTATTTCTCATGTTTCTAAAGGCTGAGAAACTACAGGGTGAGTTCGTTTCTGGTGAGATCTTTGGCTTGAAAATGGTTACCTTCACCCTGTGTTCAAACATGGCAGAGAGAGAGAGACAGAGTCAGAGAGAGCCATAGAGCAGAGAGTTTAGGTCTCTTTTCCTTTTATCAGGACACTAATCTCATTATGTGGCCTCATCCTCATGATCTTATCTAAATCTAATTACCTCTAAAATGTACCATCTCAAAATATCATCACATTGGGAGTTAAGACTTCAACACATTAATTGAGGGGGGAGACATAAACATTCAGTTCATAATAAGAAGTGTGTTATTAAATTTCCAAATAATGGTTCGTTTTGTTGGATGTTCTTTGTCCTCTTGTAAAGAAGATGATGCTGTTGAATGGAGTTTTCTATAAATATCAGTTAAGTCAAGTTAGTTGACTATGTTGTCCAGGTCTTGTAAGTCATTTCTGATTTTCCATCTACTTGTTCTAGCAATTACTTGAGAGATGAGTGTAAATTCTTTAACTCTCATGGTGAATTTATATCTTTCTTCTTTTAGCTCTATTTTTGCTTTGTGTGTTTTGTAGCTCTATTATTTGGTGAACACAGGATTAGGATTGTTGTGTTCTTGTCTTGATAAATTGGTGATTTTTATCATTCCGAAGTGTCCTCGTTTACCTCTGATAATATGACTAGTTCTGACATTTAGTTTGTATGATATTGATTTAGCTATTATAGCTTTTTTAAAATTAGTGTTTTATGGTATATCTTTTTCCATTATTTTACTTTTAAGCTGTTTCTTTCCATTGTTTTCATTTAAAGAATGTTTCTTGAGTACAGCACAGAGTTGTGTCTTGCTTTTTTTAATCAAGTTTGACAATCTACACCTTTCAATAGACAAATTTAGTTTACTTACAATAATGTGATTATGGTTGTATTGAAGTCTACCATTTTACTGTTTGTTTCTTCTTTGACTTTTTTTTCATTGTTGTTGCGGGGTTGCTCTTTTTTGGCCTTCTTTATGTTTGAATATTCTTTTTTTTTAAGTTTATTTATTTCAAGACAGAGAGAGAGTGAATGGAGGAGAGGCAGATAGAGGGAAAGATAGAATCCCAAGGGGGCTCAGAGCTGTCAGAGCACACAGCCTGATTTATGGCTCAAACTCACAAAGCTTGAGATCATGACCTGAGCTGAGATCAAGAGTCAGATGCTTAACTAACTGAACTACTTAGGCACCCCATATTTGAATATACCTTTAATTCCATTTCATTTATACCATTGTCATTTGTTTAAAATGGTTACTTTCTGGCTTCCAATAGAATCGTTTAACTTACTGGAGACTTAAATAATACCAGTTTACATATATTGTAAGAACCTTACAACCATTATCTACCATTTCCTCTTATTGACCTTTAAGTCAGTGTTGTCATACATTTTACTTCTAGGTATTTTACAAACACCACAATATGTTGTTGGGTTTTTTCTGCTTTAGAAAGTCAGTTATCTCTAAAAGCAATTAAATAAGAGAAAAGAAAGTTCTATACATTTACCCCAATATTTACAATTTGCTGACTGTAAAATTCTAGGTTGACAGTCTTTTTATTAGCCTTTTAAATATGTATTAGGTTCTATTATGTGCTGGCTTGCATAATTTTTTAGAGAACATGTATTTTTCCTCGGGTTTCCTTTGAGTCTCTCTTGATCATAAGTGTTCTGAATATAATTATAATTATATGTTTCATCACACATGGAAAACTTTTAGTCTCTTTTTTCAGTTTTTTTATTACATCATTCTTTTCTCTTCTGGCACGCCATCTATTCACTTTTTACAGACTTTTTTTCTGTGTGATTTATTTTAAATAATTTTTCTTTTGTAGTGCTTAATAGGCTATTGATTTTATCAATTTATTTCTCATTTCAGATATGATAATTTTAATTTCTAAAATTTCCTCTTGTATCTTTTTATGTGTATTTTGTTCATCTCTTTATCATGTTCATGTTCTATGATCTTAAATATATTGAGTATATTTATAAGCAGTTACACTGTTTTTGTTTGTTAATTCAATTTGCTTTGTTTTTTGATGTTTCCACCAATTGATTTTTCATCTGGTTTTGGACATATTTTTCCACTTCCTTTAATATTGACCATTGGGAATTTTATGTTTATAATAAAAGTTTTTAACTGTTTATTTAATTTTTAAGAGAGAGAGAGAGACAGAACGTGAGCAGGGGGAGGTGCAAAGAGAGGGGGAGACACAGAATCTGAAGCAGGCTCCAGGCTCTGAGCTGTCAGCACTAAGTCATGGACCGCAATATCTTCACCTGAGCTGAAGTTTGTCACTCAACTGACTGATCCATCCAGGTGCCCCACGAATTTTATGTTTTTAAGTATTGAAGTTTCTGTATTTCTTTAAATATTGTTGGATTTTGTTCCAAGATGCAGTTGTTAATTTCGAATTCGTTTTATCCTTTTAAAGATTGTTATTAAAAAATTAGTTTAGGTCCAGAGAAGCTTTTAGTCTTTTAAATTAGTCTTCAAGTACTAATTTGTCCCATAACTATAGTGGTAATCTTCTGGGGACTCTATCTGATATATGAGTAGATCTTTCCACTCTGGCTGAGGGAACACAGACTATACAGTCAGCCTGGTGTAGGCTGCAAGGATTATTCTACCTACTGTGGTTGTTTATTATTTTCCAGGCTTCAGAAGGTTCCCCTCATGCATGTACAGGCCATTGCTCAGCCAAGGTCTTGAGAGTATCCCTCTGAAGATCTCCACAATCCTTTCTGTATGTGTGCAGCTATGTTCTCTCTAGTATTTAAACCACAAATTATAGATATCTTGGCCTCCTTAAACTACAAATTCTGTGTCCTCAACTACTGGTCTCTGTTGGGATTCCCTTTACCTATGTTGCAGCCTAAAAACCTTCTTCAAGCAGGAAGATGGGACAATCATAAAGCTCACCTCTTTTTCTTCCTTCTCTCAGATATCACTGCACCATTCTATCTCTTGTCCAATGTCTGAAAACTATCATTTCATATATTTTGCCTAGTCATCTCCTTATTTAAAAAAAGTATTTACATTCATTTACTTTTGAGAGACAAAGAGAGACAGAGTGTGAACAGGAGAGGGGCATAGGGAGAAAGAGACACAAAATCTGAAGCAAGCTCCAGGCTCTGAGCTAGCTGTCAGCACAGAGCCCAATGAGGGGCTCAAACCCACAAACTGTAAGATCATGACCCGAGCCAAAGTCAGTTTCTCAACCGACTGAGCCACCCAGGCACCTCCTTATTTAAGGGAAGAAGTTAAATCTGGCTCTGTTATCCAATCATGAATAACCATGGTAGTCTTGTATTTCTTCTTGAATCAATTTTATAAAGATCTATTTCTTTATACATTTTTCCCATTTTATCAAAGTTTTCAGATTTATTGACTTAAGCTTTTTGACATTTTTAAATTCTTAACATCTATTTTATCTATAACTAGATCTCTTTTCTTATTTATAAAAAATCTTATTTGTGCCTTTTCGTTTTCCTTGACTAATTGTTCCAAAACTTTGCAAAGTTCATTAGACTATTCAATAAACCAACTATTGCTTTTGTTGGGCCTCATTATTTGTTTTCTATTTTAATGGGATTTTTTTTACAGTTGATAATTTTAATGAAAGCATAACATATTTAAACATTTCCTTTATGTTTTCCTATTGATTTTATACTCATAAAGTTACACCTTTTACCATAATTTGATAGTCACCTATTGTATATTTTAGTTTTCTGTGTGTTCCATTCTTCATTTAGCATTTCCAAGCCATTTGGAATTTATTTCAGTATGATGTGTAGAGTTAGAATCTAACTTTCAAATTTCTATATACTTAAATGCTGTAACTTTATATAACCATTAATAAAATAACTTTTAAGGCCATATCTTAATGATTTATTATGCGATATTTAACATACACCAAATCTTAAATGTACTTTGGTAGGTATCTGGGTTATCTGCTCTTTTCTACTTATACTTTTTATACTAACACAACACTATTTTGTTTATTTTACCTTTTTTTAGTTCATTTTAGCATCGTGTAGGACAAATTGTTTTGTTATTCTTCTTTTTAAATATGGTATAAACTATACATTTTATTTAACTTAGTCATTCTTTATTTCACCAATAGTGAATATGACTATGAAGTAAAATAAATCAGGCTGAGATAGATTAATTCATTAGATATGATTTAATTGAACAAATCTTGAACACATTATGTTACTTTGTTGTCATTATATCAGCATACCAATAATACCGAACATTTTATGATTTTGTAAAGGGAAAGTCATTCTTTGATGACTAAAAACTTCAAATTATGTTTTAGATTTATATCTGCCTCTCCATTTCCCCTACAACCAACTTAATTCCCCATTATCTACAAAACTTCTTACAACATGTTCAGTTGGAACGCTAATGTAGACAAAAGTTTGATTATAAAAATATTTTTCCATCAAGCAATTTTGTAAGAATCTGTGTTAAACAATATTAAACTGGCATTTTACCACTGGATTTTTTGAATACTTAAAGTGCTAATTAGCATATTATTAAGGTTATGTAATATGGAAATATAGCAAGTGGCATTTCCCAAACTTTTTGGCCTGCCAATAAGAGTTCTCTATGATATTAACCTAATCTCATAGAATTACTATGAGGAATTAGTGAGTTAAAACTATAAAACACTTAGAAGAGTTCCTAGCATATTGTGAGTAGTCAATACATGTGAACTGTTTTTGTAAATTGCTCAAGTTCTTCCCTCTGCCTAGAATGCCTTTCTGTCCATATCCAAATATGCCAAACACTTACATGCAATAAAACTTCCTCTATGAAGTCTTTCTTGACTCCCCAAATCTCCTCTCCCCACCATTACTAGAGATATACTGTCTCATTTTTTTTGAGAATATGTTAAATAATCCTTTCAGCTTGTCACATGGACAACCAAAATACATCCTTACACATTTCCAAATTCCCTAGTGGCGGTTCTAATGCCCCTGGTTGAAAACCACTGAGAAAGGAGCTATGTTTTATAAATACATGATCATTGGTTTATTTCCCAAAATAGTTATGAAAAATCAAAGTGAACAATCAATAATTCACCTTTCAAGGACCCTTTTATAAAAATAAGGTAGAAACAGTACTTCTGTCTTCAAGCCTACATAGGTTTATGATTCTTCTCTTAAAGAGGGTGGGTCTGATCACTTTGGTACTATTCATATACTATTTCTCACAAGACTTTTTTTCCAAGTCTTTCTGACAGATAGTGAGCAATGCAAAGTACAGAATGCTCCCATGAATTTTGTGCCAAGACTAAAACTAAATTGCCAAATTTGGTGTGAAATACAGCCACATGGAAGATATATAAAGCACATTGTCATTGGGAATTAACATAGTCCATTGAGCTAATGAATAAAATTTAATAAAATTATTCAAAAACGTTGAATGGGTAAACATGGGTGTTGAGTCTAATTAGGCCTGAGTTTGAATCCTGGCTCTATATTTACCAGCTGACTAGCTGTATTTCCTTAGACCAACTTCCTCACCTGTAAAATGAATATAATAATACTAGATTCAAAGTATTGTTACACAGTTTGCACTACAGAGAGATGAATAAGGCACTCACCTTGGGTGCAAAATGTAGGAGGTACCTAAAAATCTTAATAAGCAATAATATAAATAACATTTAATTCAATATTTTTAAAAAGAAAAATTAATGCAAAAATCTATAATGAATGATAATATGTGTATATGTGTATGTGTGTGTGTGTGTGTGTGTGTGTGTGTGTGTGTTTAAATATAGACTGGATCCAGGTTTGTACTTGGATGACTTGGTCTCACTCACCTCTCCTTAATCCTGGTCCTTCTTGTTGGGGAAGCTAAATGAGATAATGGGTATAGATTCATGTTTTCGTATAGTCCTTGCCTTGAATCATCTTTTATAAACAGTAAGAGTGAGAAACTTCCTTTTAGGCTTGCAAAAAAACAACAATTCATAGTGAATAATGTTTAAATACAAAGAAACCTAGTATATGTATTACTTTGTAATTTTGAATTATATAAGTAGCACATAAGTATATTATAGGTAATATTAGCATCCCCTTAAACTAGAACTTTTTCTAAGCACTTATATCATAGATATGCATTGATAAAAAATATGTATTATTATTTTTGTTTCTGGTTTTTTAAATGAAATTGGCATTCTCCTGTACAAAAATATCTGCAAGTTTGTTTTTGCTTCATTCAACACTATGTGTTATTGGGACCTCATCTTTGCAAATTATTGCATTGTGTGCCATAGTATAAACATACTACTATTTATTCATTTTTTCCTCCTATTGATACTCATTGAGGATCTCCAGTTAGTTACTATTACAAATAGTACAGTGATGAACATTCTTATACAAACATGTGTTTTTTCTAGAACTATAGAAAAAACTGTAATTTCTGTTGCGTAATATTTTGTTGAAGATTATTGCATCTATGTTTATTACGGATATTGGCCTATAATTTTTTTCTTTTATCTTTTGTGGTGTTTCTGTCTGGTTTTAGTATCAGGGTAATACTGGCCTTGTAAAACGATTGTAAAATTCCTTGTTTCTCTTCAAGTTTTTGTGATAACTTAAGAAAAATAGGTATTAACTCACTTTTAAATCTTTGATAGAATTTACCTATGAAACTGTCTGACCCTAAAGTTTTGTATTTTGAGAGGTTTTTGATTACTAGTTCAATTTCATTACTTAATAGTAATTTCTTATCATCCTTTGTATTTCTGTGGTGCCAGTTATAACTTGTCTTTCATTTCTAATTTTATTTAGTTGAACCTTCTCCATGTTTCATAATGAGTCTGGCTAGAGGTTTTTGATTTGCTTTTTTTTTTTAAAAAAAAAGCATTTTAGTTTCATTTATCTTATCTATTGTCTTTTAGTCTCTATTTCACTTATTTTTACTCTGATATTTATTATTTCCATCCTTCTACTAACTATGAACTTCATTTTTTCTGCTTTTTCTAGTTCCTTTAGGTGTAAAGTTATATTGTTTATTTAGAATTTTTTCTTGTTTCGTGAAGTGGTCTTATATCACTAAGAATTTTGCTCTTAGAACCAACTTTTCTGTATCCCAAATTTTTGGAAATTTGTGTTTGCATTTTTATTGTCTCAGGGTATTCTTAAATTTCCTCTTTAATTTCTTCATTGTCCTGTTGGTTGTTTAGTAGCATGTTATTTAGTTTCCATGTTTTTGTGGTTTTGGTTTTTTTTTTCTTCTTCCCCTTCTTGTAATTCGTTTCTGGTTTCATACTTCTGTGGTCAGAAAAGATAGTTGATATCATTTCAATCTTTTAGATTTTATACAGATTTTTTTTGTTTCTTAACATGTGATCTATCCTGAAGAATGTTTCATATGCACTTGAAAAGATTGTGTATTCTGCAGTTTGGGGATAAAATATTCTGTACACATCTATTAGGTCCATCTAGTTTAATGTGTCATTTATAGCCAGTGTTTCCTTATTGATTTTCTGTCTGGATGATCTATCCACTCATGCAAGTGGGGTATTAAAATACTCTACTATTGGGGCACCTGAGTAGCTTAGTCAGTTAAGCGTCTGAGTTTTGGTTTCAGATTAGGTCATCTCACAGTTGGTGAGTTCTAGCCTTGCATTGGGCTCTGAGCTGACAGTACAGATCCTGTGGGGGATTCTCTTTCTCTCCCTCTCTCTCTCTGCCCCTCCCCTGTAATCTCTCTCTCTTTTTCTCTCTCAAAACTCAATGAATAAACTTTAAAAAATAATAAAATAAAATACTATTATGTATTACTCTCCATTTCTCTTTTTTTGTCTGTTAATATTTGTTTTATGTATTAAGGTACTTCTATATTGGGTGCATAGATATTCACAAATATTATCTACTCTTCTTGGATTGATCCTTTTATCATCATGTAATGTCCTCTCTTTCTTTTGTCAGTCTTTGTTTTAAAGTCTGTTTTGTCTGATGTGAGTATTGTTACTATAGCTTTTTTTTGCATTTCCATTTGCATGCAATATCTTTTTCCGTATCTTAACTTGCAGTCTGCATATGTATTTAGATGTGAAGTCTCTTGTAGGCAGCATATGCATGGGTCATTTTCTTCCACTCATTTGGCCATCCTATACCTTTTGATTGGAGCATTTAGTCTATTTACAGTTAAAGCAATTATTGATAAGTATGAATTTCCATATTTACTTTTTGAGAATGTGCATCTTTTCATATGTTTATTGAACATATTATTTAATCTGTGACACTTCCAGATCTTTTGCCTACATTTCTTTAGAGGAATTTGTTTCTTTCTAATTGAATCTTGGGAGTTCTTTATGTATTCTTATATATTGTAAACAATTCAAATAATTATACCAAGACTACTGATTTTTGTTTGAACTTGTTTAGAATATTTTGTCATAGAGAATTTTAATTTGGTGCAGATAAATTTAGCAATTATTTTACTAAAGAATTTTGTTCACTTTTGTTAAAGATTACTTCCCTACTTTAAAAAACCCCACAAAGTCTCCAAAGTGGACTTCTGCTTTATCTAATGGTCTTTATGGTTCATTAAAAATCAATTTGGCTTTGTTTATAGTGTGTCACATGGATCTTTTTATTTTGTCTTTCCAAACAAATAACCAATAACACTAAATTCTGTAGGTATATATGAGCCCACTGGGGCCTCTGTTATGTTTCATTCATATGTTTTTCCATCCTCATACCAGTACCATAATTTTTAATTATGAAACTTTATAATATGGTATTCTGGCCTATGAGAGAGAACTTTTCATAGTTTCTCTTGATCACCTGTTAAAAGATTCATGGACATTTACAGGGCAATAAAAAGAAAACACGCTATTCCAGTTAGAAGAAACATGAGCTGATACACAAAGGTATGAAATTGTTTGGCATATTTAAGGACTTTCAGTTCATGTGGTATTAAGGAAGGATAGTACTTATAGACCAAGGTGGGTTTGAGGCAAGAGAGGATCACAGCCAGGTTATAAAGGATATTAATTACCCTTTAAAATTTTGCAGTTGTCCTCAAGAGAAGAGCAAATGAGCAAAAAAAGAACAACTTTGATTTAAAGGCCAACCAGAAATGAGTTATTTTAGCAGGCAGAAAGCCAAAAGGCTAGAAAATTCATGTTTCTGACAAATATTTCTGACTTGTAGTACAGAGCAAGAAAGTGTTAATGGGACACTTCAACTTCCAAATGTAATTGTTTTAAAACTGATTAATCTAAGATCGATAAGGCCAAAATTCTTTTAAAAATTACTGCAACACCCTTTTGATAGAAGGAGGATAACCAAAGCAAAAGTAAGAAAACTTTAATGGTCTTTTATATTTTTTTCCCACTTGCTCTATGTGAAATTGTATGGTTGCTTGATTTACCAATTATAACTATTTTATTATATTAAAACATTTTTAAAGACAATATTAGTGAGCATATAATGTGGACTATACTAGTTTTTTTTTCTCAATATGTCTATGTTTAAGAAGATTAAAAGTGCCATGCCTTCTATTCTAGCCTTATGATTCACCATGAATTAGACACTGGAAACTTCCTGAAATAAAGGCAGAGTCAGTAGGGAGAAAGTCAATTCCTCTCTATGATCTGTCTGAAGGCTCACCCTCTGAATCTTGAAAGAATATCACAACCTTTTTGCCACAATCTAATGTGATTAACTGCTATTTTCAGTAGTGGCTTCAAACTGGTTTGGCTCTATATTTTCAAAATATGGAAGATGTTCCATAAAGAAAAAAAAGAGGTGTAGGGAGCCTCATGAACAACTCTTTTTAAAAACCAGTTAACTGTATATAGCAAATAACTTGAGCAGAAATTAGGAGGTTTTTAAGCAAGGAGATCAATATTTGTCATCTTCTTCTTCTCTTCTTTTTGAGAGAGAGAGAGAGAGAGAGGGAGAGAGAGAGAAACAGCGTGAGCAGTGGAAGGTAAGAGAGAGAGAGAGAGAGAGAGAGAGACAATCTGCAGACAGGCGACAGGCTCTGAGGTAACAGTCAGCACATAGCCCGAAGGGGGGCTCAAACCCACAAACTGTGAGATCATGACCTGAGCCAAAGATAGGCACTTAACTGAGCCACCCAGGCGCCCCAATATTATTTTTCTTTAAAAGAGATACAGTTTAGGATGAAAAGTTCTGATGATGATGGTAAAGTTGCAGAACATTATGAATGTAATTAATCCCACTGAATTACACACTTAAAATAGTTAAAATGGTATATTTCAGAGGCATCTAGGTAGCTTAGTCAGTTAAGTGTCTGGCTTTGGTTAAGGTCATCATCTCATAGCTTATGAGTTGGACCACATTGGGCTCTCTACTCTCAGAACAGAGAGTATTCCTCATATTCCTTGTCCCACCCCTACTACGTCTCTCTCTCTCTCTCTCTCTCAAAAATAAATAATCATTTAAATTTTTTTAATGTTTTTCTAATTTATTTTTTTGAGAGAGAAAGAGTGTGAGTGGCAGGGGGGTGGGTCAGAAAGAGTGAAAGATACAGAATCTGAACAGGCTCCAGGCTCTGATCTAGCTGTCAGCACAAAGCCCAATGGGGGGTTGAACCCACAAACCATGAGATCATGACCTGAGCCGAATCTGGATGCTTAACTGACTGAACCACCCCCTGGTGCCCCAAACATTTTATAATTGCTAAATTTTATGTTATATATACTTTGTCACAATAATTCTTTTCAATACCAGAGAGAGGGAGAGCAAATGAAAGTTAGGGCTAATCATAAAGTGTTCCCCCAAAAAAGCATTTTTCTTGAAATAGGAACAGTCATTGTATATATTGCTGTCCTTGTACAGTTTTAGCTTTTTCTTTTTTTAACCACATGGAACCTGAGTAGGGTGAAGATGTTCTCTCCATCCTCTGTCCAGGAAGAATACCATTTCAAACTAAAGTGAGAACAGCCTGTGAGTCAGGAATAGATAAGGTCTTAGCAGAGAGTAATTATAGTTAGCAAGTGATTAAGAGCTTTCAGTACCTAAAGTGACCAGCTTCATGCCAAGCCTTGATGCCCACAACCTCAATCAGAGCCAACAGATCAGGTAGGAAGCAAATACCATGGAGCTCAGGCCAAGACCTAAGGCAACTTTTCAAAGCTGGAAAGGCTCTAAATGAGTTCTAATTAGATTGGGAGTATAGGATGATCTGATTAAGCTAATAAGGATTGATAACAGTCTATTTTATTGAGGTAAGTATTGTTTTTCTTTCAAGTATTTTGCTTATAATTTTTCTTCTGATAGATTCATGTCATCTAGCCATCAGATTCACATTTATCTTCATTAGAGATATGTAGACAAAAAAAGATAATGAGATATGGTTACCTGTGACTTAATTGTAGTGATTCATGTGTGGAGAGAAATGAGGAGAAAGAATCAGTTTGATAGTCCCTATCTCTACCACCACGTGATGGTGGCTACCTGAATAGTAGGTTTACTCAGTTAAGCTAGAATAACTCAACTCTCAAGGACATGACTAAATATAGAATATTTGAAAATTCTGGAAACATTAGGGGTTTTTATTTTTGAATAGTATATTACTTTTCCTTCAACTTCCAAATGTTTTGCTGGCAAAGTGCCACTAAATGCAAGTCATGGGAACAATCAGTAATGTGAAAAAGTACAGTACAGAAATAAAATATTTTTCCTATATTTCTTTACTTTTCAGACAATATTTTCCTAGATCTTTCATATCATACTCCATGGAATAATGGAACTTCTATTCTAGTTGTCTTTGCAAATCAAAAGGATAGAATGCTGTTCTGTTGATCAACCCCACTGAACTCTGATTATGCCTTGACTCAGGGTTTCTTTTATTCTCTAAAGACTGTGACATTGAAATTAGGACCATACTTGAAGTTTAGCTTGTATCTCAATTTTTTAAAGTGATGATATTTGTGAGTGTGCTCCGATACTGAATGGGAGAAACAAAGAGAACTTTGGGGCCTGGGTTCAGATATCACTAGGAGAGATTAATAAACTCCATGTTTAAACTCCTAAGAGCACCCTCTCAGAGAGTTTGAGGGTTCATCAAGAACAGAGAGTCAGAAATCCAATATCCAGCCTCTAGGTACAGAATAAAAGAAATAACACTGTGTATGGATAATTGAGGTTGTTCACCTAATGTAACAGCCCTTTTCATGTGTTTTTTGAACTAGTACTAGATCAAAGGGCCAGGAGAAAACTTATTATGGAATGCCTTGGGACCCATGCTCAGAAAGACACTGATATCTCCCAATTTCCAGAGGACCTATGAGTTCTTTATGAAATAAGAAAGACACTAAGGGAGACATTATATATCCCATGGAACAGCCTACAGGAGAAATTTCTGCCTGCCTGTGGCTACTTTTGATAACAACTATGAGTGGAAAAAGTGAAGCCACAATCCATGTGGTATAGACAAGAATAGGTGCTATTCATATCCATTTTAATATGACAGGTATTTTCCTACCTGTTGGGATGGATTTGGTTATTAGAGGAAAAGACTGATTCTTGGACACCATCTTAACAACAGTGATTTATTTCATTGGCTTATTTTATGAAGCGAAATTTTCTATCAATCAGGGTATAATTTTTAAGTTTTTGTGTAAATTACAGTGAGTGAAAATACAGTGTAATATTAGTTACAAGTGTACAATATAGTGATTCAACACTTACATACAACACCCTGTGCTAATCTCACTCCTTATTCCACATGACTTATTTAACTCTTCCTCCCACCCACCATCCCTCTGGTAACGATCATCAATATTTTCTCTATAGTAAAAGAATCTATTTCTTGGTTTGCCTCCTTTTTTTTCCCATTGATAATTTGTTTTGTTTCTCAAATTCCACAGAAGAGTGGAATCACATGGTATTTGTTTATCTGACTGACTTATTTCGTTTAGCATAGTACTCTCTAGTTTGATCCATGTCATTGAAAATGCCAAGATTTCATACTTTTAATGGCTGAGTAATATTTCATTTTGTATGTATACCAACTCTTCTTTATCCATTTATCCATTGATGGACATTTGGGCTGTTTGCATAATTTGACTCTCCTAGAAAATGCTGCTATGAACATTGGGATGCATGTATCCCTCTGAATTAGTATTTTTGTATTCTTTGGATAAATACTTAGTAATACAATTGCTGGAACATAGAGTAGTTCTATTTTTAACTTTTGGAGTTTAAAATTTTAACTTTTACTGTTTGCAGAGTGGCTGTACCAGTTTGCACTACCAAAAATATAAAGGTTTCCCCTTATCTCTGCATCCCCACCAACACCTGACGTTTTTGTTGATTTAGCCACTTTGACAGGTGGCAGGTGGTATCTGATTATAGTTTTGATTTGCATTTACCTGATGGTGAGTGATGCTGAGCATCTTTTCATATGTCTGTGGGCCATTGGAATGGCCCTTTAAAAAAACACCTATTCGGGGAGAGGCAAGATGGCAGAAGAGTAGGGAGCTCCGTACATTTTGCCAGCCCCATTTCTCAAACAAAGAAGAACTGAAGCTATAAGACACTGAACCACAAGAGTCTGGTAGGAAAAGAGAGAGTGCACTAAGAAGACGACCTCATAGGGTTACCTCAAAAAACAAGCCAAAAAGTACATGTGGTGGAGAGTCCCAAATATCACTACAAGTAGGGAAATAAAAGGACCAAAGGCACAAGAAGAGAGACCAATGGAAAATACTAAAAGAACACTTCCTGAACAGACAGACCTTGAACACTCAATGAACCTCCCTTAAAATAGCAATACTCACAGGTGCAGAGCACAAACAAGCTTTTAAAACTGACAAGAGACTGCAAGCTAGCCAAAACAAGAAACAGAAGAACTCCCTTCTAAAGAAATTCCAGGAAGAAGTCACAGCTACAGAATTGGTCAAAACAGATATAAGCAACATAACTGACAAAGAATTTAGAACAATTGTCATAAAATTAATCACTGGGCTTGAAAAAGGCATGGAAGACATTAGAGAAGCTATTGCTACAAAGACTATGGACCTGAAAAATAGTTGTGATGAATTAAAAAATGCTATAAATGAGGTGCATAATAAAGTGAAGGAAGCCACTGCACATATTGAAGATGCAGAGATGAGAATAGGTGAATTAGAAGACACAATTATAGAAAAAGAGAAAACTGAGAAAAAGAGAGATAAATTGATCCAGGAACATGAAAGGAGAATTCAAGAACTGAGTGATACAATCAAATGGAACAATATCCATATCATAGGAATTCCTGAAGAAGAAAGAGAGAAAGATGCAAAAAGGGTAGTTGAACAAATTATATCTGAGAACTTCCCCAATCTGGGGGAGGAAACAGCCATTGAAATCCAAGAGACACAGAGAACTCCCCTCAGACATAACTTGAATCAATCTTCTGCATGACGCACTGCAGTTAAACTGGCAAAATATAAGGATAAAGAGAGAATTCTGAAGGAGCTAAAGATAAACGAACCCTAGCATACAAAGGGAAACCTATCAGAGTAGTTACAGACCTATCTACTGAAACATGGCAGGCCAGAATGGAATATCAAGAAATCTTCAATGTGATGAACAGAAAAAAATATGCAGCCAAGAATCCTTTATCCAGCAAGCCTGTGATTAAGAATAGATGGAGGGTCGCTCAGCATGAATCCACTGTGCCAGTAAAGTCTGTGAGCCCGAGCTTAGTCTCAGCCAGCCTAAACTCGTAATAAAGCCCTTTGCTTTTACATGTGTGACTCAGTCTCCCTGGTAGTTTCCGGTTTTGGGGGGCGATATTAAAAGCTGGGTATAGCATAATGGGGGCTCGTCCGGGATATCCCTCTCCCCCCGAGCTCCTGGGACCCCGACACGTTGGGCCTAATCATCGGCTGGTGAGTGCACTCATTTTCTTGTCCTTCTGTCTCTGAGTCTTTTTGTTTGTCTGGTCTGTTCGGTGCTTCTCTAAGTGGCCTCAAGGGAGCCAGGCGGACGCGCCTCGGGAAGCTCGAGGCTGTGGGTGCCAGGAGACATCTTGGACCCACAGAGGAAAGAGACAGTGGGTTGGAGTAGTCCCACAGCACCAAGAGTGGAATTCGGATCTGGGGTGAGGTCTGAATTCCACGGGCAAGTGTCATTACCTGTTTGCATTCGTGGAGACATGAGTGGCAAGTGCAGCATCTGTTTGAGACAGGTGTAGGTAGGGCACTCACTCACGTTTGTGGAAGATTTGAGATAGGGTTCCAGTCCCACGGCGCTTGCAGGGACACCAGAGAATGCACGGGTAGAATTCAGGTGAGACATCAGGTGGCTTTATGTGAGTCCCGCACACACTTGAAGGTGGATCAGGCAAAAGTTCAGGTGGGGAGGTAGCAGTCCCACATATGCCTGGAAGAGATTAATCGTGTCTTAACTCTGTTTTTTTGTGTGTTGTTCTATTTTGTTTGGACTCATGACATGGGACAGTCTACTTCGAATATTCACTTCAAGGAAGTTGGGATTCGAGCTCACAATCTATTGGTGGATGTTAGGAAAGGGAAGATATCTTTTTTTCAGGAACAAATGGCCAGCTTCAACGTTGGATGGCCAGAAGATGGGACCTTCGACCTCTCCACCCTGGTTAAAATCTTTTCTTTCTCCTAGGATCTTAGCAGCCAAGAAAATTACCGCCACCCGAGAAACCAAAAGTTTTGGAGCTCATCAGTAACATTTCTGGCTTCCCCTCCCAAGCTTTGTTTCTGCACCTACTTGGGTGTGATATGCCTCATTGTCTCTTCCCAGCCTCAGGGGCTAAGAACAAAGGCACTCCCAAGTACATCTAGGTCTTGGGAGCCGGGGAGACACTCTTGTCTTTTCTGCCACCCTGAAAATGGCGCCAGTAATCTGTGAGAGTCACTTGTTAGAACCTCCGGAGGTAAACTATGCTGTCAAGATTTAATCCACATCCACTGGGTGGGGAAAGGCCAATCTGCATAAGTGGCCTCTCCCAGCAGGAGGCAACAAGTTCCTCCTTCCGCCTTAGGTGAAAAGAAACAAAAGACCGCAAAAGTCAGATTTTTTGCATCAAACTTCCAGGTCAAAATTAACTAGGGAACAAAGTGTCTCACATGGGCTCTTTCAGTGTTTAAATTAATCTGTCTGTTGGTTTTGCTTCTACCTGGGTTTGCTATAGTTCAAATAAGTTCCTGTTATCTCTGCTCCAAGTGGGTAACTTAAAATGTTAAGGTTTTACTTGATAATAAATTGAAATTGAATTCATTGACTGTCTAACAAGATAAAAAGTAAAGCACAAGCCACAATTAGTGATTGATATATTGGTATAGGATGAGGTCTGTAGAGGCTCGTGCTTTTGACTTGTGGCAAAACAACTGGGGATATTTAAAACTGTTAGAAAGCTGCTTTGTACTTAATTGGTTCATAAAATTACCATCTAAGAAAAGTTCTGGTATAAACATCTTTCAGTTAGTTACTAAGTCCTCAATTGGAGACTAAGTTTTCTAAGAGTTAAAATTCTGTTAGGTGTACTTCAGACTGATGGGAAAATAAGAAAAGCAACACTATATGCAGGAAATTGGGGATATGTAAGGAAAACATAAGAAATAAAAGTACATTTTTGTTGAGAGTAAAAGAAAGTAATCTGTCCTAAATGAGACTAATTGTTTGGAGATAAATGACTTTGGGAAAAAGTTAAAGGCAAAGGAAAGTTGCCAAAGGTTCCTGTAAGGAAATCATTGAAAAGAAATTTTATGTGTGAGGTTGCGATAAATGAAATATTAAAAGTATTTTGGTTAAGGTTGAAATTCTGCTTTTCTCTCTTTCAAAAGACAAGTTTTTCCGGACCTTTGGTCTGCTCTTGTTAAGACTATGTAAATGAAGGGTTAAGAAGACAAAAGCTTTAGGTCTTATGTTTATCAGGTCTTTGATTGCTTAATTAAAACTTCTCTGAGGTTAAAAAAGTTAGGTTTTGCTGAAGGATCCCAAAGGCAAATAAGATCTTTTATTGTCACTTTGGTTAAATAAATAGAGTTTTCAGATTTGTAATAACTTGTAATTCTATTTAGGATGTGCTTTGTAATTTCCTAAGGTTTTTAACAAATTTCCCAGTATTCAAATGGTAGAGAAGTCTTTTGGCCAATTAAGCCCTTTCATTTAGGATGCCAAATTACTTGAGACAAACACTGTTATACAGTGGTAAACCTTAGGTTATATTGCATGGGTAAATGCTGCAACTGCCAAATATATGTGCAGTTCCTAAAGTTTTAATGTTTTGGTATAAGATCATTACTTAACATCTTTAGTAATCAAAATGTTAAATGTCACTAAATTTCTTTGTTAAAGTGCATCTTAATGAACTCTTGTCAGATCTTTAGATTCTGTCACAGAACTGTTTCTTCCTTGAGGGAAGTTGTAATAAAGAGTTTTGGGACAAATGCATTATTGACATCTTTTAAATTAGTACTAAAATGGGTAGAAACTTCCAGAGCTAGAAGCTGCACTGAAGCTGAACAAAAATTAGAAACATGGGAAATTATAGTTTTGTGACTCTTGTTGGAAACATTGTTGTTCCTTTAATGTTTGCTTATCCAGATTAAGAAACTTTCTCTTAAGAAATCTGTGATATTCATAAATGTCACAAAGTATTTGTTTGTAATCTAGAGCATTCATCTTTTCTCTCTACTTAAACCATCTGAAATTCAAAAACTCACAGTGAGTGATCTTTCTCTCATGGCAATTACAATTGTTTGCATAAGTTCAATAAGAATCTGTTCATTTTCTAGTAGGACACCATTGGAAATACTGGTTGTTTGACCAAGGCTTTGACTGGAATGTCTTGTCTGAGAGTCATGCATAGGCTCAGAGATGACCTGATAGCTTTAAGGAACTAAAGTTGACTTTATGGAACATGGAGCCATAAAGCCTCGTGGAAATGTTGGCTGGATACCTTGTTCACAGAGTTCCCAGGAGCCTCCCCGGGTGAGTAAAGAATGTCACTTCCTGGCTGGTGCAGAAACCTCAGCATATGTTGGGAACCTCGGGAAGAGGACTTGGCCCAATGTAACAGGTATTGCAGGCCTGTCTGATGGAAAGCACTTGGCTTGGCTTCTGGCCCAGAGCGGCTACTAAAAGTCCAACCTGAAGATTCCTTATAAAAGGACCCAGCAAATCAAGCTTTATAAAGTCCTCATGGACAATCTTTATTCTTGCTGAGCTTATGTAAATAACTGGGCCAGGGTTGTTAAGAATGGACTCTTTCCACCAATGCATTAGTCTTGGTTTGGCTATCTCTGATAATAGAGGGTTTTTTAGAGAGAAAAACTATGTTTCAGCAATGCACTACTGTAAATGTAATTCTAGTTCTGAGTGTTTAAATATTTGTTGTTGGATCTCGGGCTTGTTAGTCTGTGAGGATGATATTTAAAATGGGGGTCATGCCTTTTCAAAAGACTTAAAGGTGGACTTCACAGATATGCAACTAAACAAAAATTTCAGCCCCTATTAAAGTTTCAGGTATCTCTCTGGAGTTAAGTAGGCCAGCTCTGAAGAGCCCTCAACCTGGTGAGGTGATCCAGATCCAGTCGATCAGCTTAAACTGACCCTCAAAAAGAATCTGACTCCAGGCATCTTCAGCCCTGCTCCAGCCACACCGTGGAAGCTGGCTGGTCTAGCACGGCAGAAGCCTAAGAAATCATCGGTCCAGTAAAATAAACTGCCCTGTCTCTTTGCCATAGGACTGGCAAATGTTGCCCCAGAAAGCTGGGGAAACAGCAAAAGTTCCTGATAGGATGTTCTGTTGGTATTAATTGCCTCTGATCTGGGCATGGGATTTCAACATGGTGAAAGGTAAGGGGAGCCTATGCCTCTACTGCCAGACTCTAATGGGGGGTTCCTCAATTGGCCTCTAGACGGCCCACCAACTTGGCTAAGGTTAGTAATGTAGAAAAAAGCATGGAGGCGTATTGCACTTATACACCCAAGGATCCTGAAAAATGAGGAAACAAATTGGCTGTCATTCTTACTTTTGTAAACCAGGCAGCGCCAGATATTAGAAACCCTAAAAGAGACCCTTATCAAATTAACCACGGAGACTGGCAGAAATTGGGTAGTTCTCCTTCCCTATGCCCTTTACAGGGTAAGAAATTCCCCTTACACCAAGGAGGGCTATGCTAGGCTTTAGGAGAACAATGTTATTTCTATGCCAACAGCTCAGAAATAGTACAGGATAGTCTAGCTGTGGTTTGCAGCCACCACAAGAGAGAACAAGAACAAGAAGCCAAAACCAAAATTGGTATACTTTTAACATTTGGCTCTTATATCATTAATAAGATCATAGCATTTGTCAAAGAGTATGTAAATGTTATTCAGTTAATGGTTTTAAGAGCATGTAGCCTTAATCCAGAACAATGGTAACACAGCTGACCCAGGATTGGGTCAGTTACAAGACAGAGGAGGGAATGTAAGGATGCAGGTCTGATTCAAGCTTCCCCTCTGACCTTGAAGGCCAGCTAACACCTTTAACATTTCTAAGGGGAGACCTAAAGATGGAGGCTATAAGATAATCACCTATTGCTTAAGACTAGTCATGCCCTACATGAGGGTCCTGGGCCCACCCTGTGACTCTAAAAGTTGTGATTGGCTCCCACTAAAAGTATCGACGTATGGTTAAAGTTACTGCCAGTGTTCATAGGGGGGTAGGAATTGGATCGCTGTGCCTGTGTCGCCATTTCCTGTAATGCCTCTTTCCTAAAAAAGCCCCTACCTTGCCATTTTCGGGGCTCTCAGCATGAATCCACTGCACCGGTAAAATCTGTGAGCCCGAGCTTAGGCTCAGCCAGCCTAAACTCATAATAAAGCCCTTTGTTTTTGCATGCGTGAAAAAAAAAAGAATAGATGGAAGCATAAAGGTTTCCCTAAATAAACAAAAATTGAAAGAATTCATCACCACTGAACCACCACTACAAGACATCCTAAGAGTAACTCTTTGAGTAAAATATTGCAAGGAACACAAGGTACTGGAGACACCTCTACAAGTAAGAACCCTACAGAGAACACAATGACTCTAAACCCATATTTTTCAATAATAACATTGAATGAAAATGGACTAAATGCTCCAATCAAAAGACATAGATTAGCAGAATGGATAAAAAACCAAAATTCATCTATTTGCTGTCTACAAGAGACTCATTTTAGACCTGAGGACACCTTCAGATTGAAAGTAAGGGGATGGAGAAATATCTATCATGCGACTGGAAGTCAAAAGAAAGCCGGGGTAACCATACTTATATTGGACAAATTGGACTTTAATGTAAAAGCAGTAACAAGAGATGAAGAAAGGCATTATATAATTACAGGGTCTCTCCATTAGAAAGAACAAACAATTACAAACATTTATGCACCGAAATCGGAAGCACCCAAATAGGCAAGCAATTAATGACAAACAGAAACAGTCTTATTGATAAGCACGTGCTAAATGAAAAGGATTTTAATATTCCACTTACAGAAATGGAAAGATTAACTAGACAGAAAATCACTAGAGAAACAATGGACCTGAACAACACACTGGAACAGATGGAGGTGACAGATATATTTAAAAGTCTACATCCTGAGGCTATGGAATTCATTTTCTTCTTGAGAGCACATGGCACATTCTCCATGATAGATCACATGCTGAGTCTTAAAGCAGCCCTCAATAAATATAAAGGAATTGAAATAATACCATGCACACTTTCAGATCACAATGCTATAAAACTTAAAATCAAGCTCAATTACAATTGGGAAAACTTCTAAAGATATGGAGGATAAAAAAAACTACCTTAGTAAAGAATGATTGGGCCAATCAGGCAATTAGAGAAGAAATTTAAAAATATATTGAAAAAAATGAAAATGAAAATATAACAATCCAAACTCTCTGGGATGTAACAAAGGCAGTCCTAACTGAAAACTATATTGCAATCCAGGCCTATTTCAAGTAACTAGAAAAAGCACAAATACAAAATCGAACAGCTCAACTAAAGGATCTAGAAAGAAAGCAGCAAGAGCACCCCAAAACCTAACTGAAGAAGAAAAATAATAAACATCAGGGAAGAAGTAAACAATATAAAATTCCAAAAAAACAGTTTAACACATCAATGAAACCAAGAGTTGGTTTTTTGAAAAAATAAGCAAAATTGGTGAACCTCTAGCCAGGCTCCTCAGACAGAAAAGAGAGAATACCTAAATAGACAGAATCCTGAATAAAACTGGATCTATTATAAACAATCTCTCAGAAATACAAGCAATTATCAGGGAATATTATGAAAAATTATATGCCAACAAACTGGACAATCTAGAAGAAATGGACAAATTCCTAAACATACATGCATTACCAAAATTCAAACAGGAAGAGATAGAAAATATGAACACACCCATAATCAGTGAAGAAATTGAATCAGTTATAAAAAATCTCCCAATGAATAAGAGCCCTCAGCCAGATGCTTCTCTGGGGAATTCTACCAGACATTTAAAGTAGAGTTAATACCCATTTTTCTCAAGCTATTCCAAAAAAATAGAAATAGAAGGAAAACTTCTGAACTCATTTGATGAAACAGCATCATTTTGACTCCCAAACTGGACAAAGACCCAGCAAGAAAAGAGAACTATAGGCTAATATCCTTGATGAATAGACATGGAAAAATACTCAACAAGATACTAGCAAACTGAATTCAACAGCTTATTAAAAGAATTACTCAAGATGATCAAGTGGGATTCATTCCTGGGTTATAGGCCTGGTTCGATATTTGCAAATCCATCAATGTGATATATCACATTAACAAAAGAAAAGATTAAAATGATATGATCCTGTCTATAGATGCAGAAAAAGGATTTGACAAAATACAGCATCCTTTCTTAATAAAGACTCTTGATATAGTCAGGAAAAAAGAACTTACTTAAACATCATAAAAGCTATTTATGAGAAGCCCACATCTAATATCATCCTCAATGGGGAAAAACTGAGAGGTTTCCCTCTGAAATCAGGAATATGACAAGGATGTCCACTTTCACCACTGTTGTTTAACATAGTGCTGGAAGTCCTAGCATCATCCATCAGACAACAAAATGAGAGAAAAGGCATCAGAATTGACAAAGATGAAATCAAACTTTCACATTTCGCAGATGACATATACTCTACATGGAACACCCAACAGAGTCCACCAGAAGCCTATCAGAACTGATCCATGAATTCAGCAAAATTCACAGGGTACAAAATCAACATACAGAAATTGGTTGCATTGTTACATACAAATTATGAAGCAACAGAAGGAGAAATCAAGAAACTGATCTCATTCACAATTGCACCAAAAACCATAAAATACCTATGAGTAAACCTAACCAAGGATGTAAAAGATCTGTATGATGAAAACCATAGAAAACTTATGAAGGAAATTGAAGAACACACAAAGAAGTGGAAAAATATTTGATGCTCATGAATCAGAAGATTAAATATTTTTAAAATGTCATTATTACCCAAAGCAATCTACACTTTCAATTCAATCCTAATTAAAATTGCACTATGGGGCACCTGGGTGGCTCAGTCGGTTCAGCCTCCGACTTCGGCTCGGGTCATGATCTCACATTTGTGGGTTCGAGCTCCGCGTCGGGCTCTGTGCTAACAGCTCAGAGCCTGGAGCCTGCTTCAGATTCTGTGTCTCCCTCTCTCTCTGCCCCTACCCGCTCATGCTCTGTCTCTCTCTGTCTCAAAAATAAGTAAAAACATTAAAAAAATTAAAAAACAAAACAAAAAACAAAATTGCACTAGCATTCTTCTCAAAGCTAGAACAAGCCATCCTAAAACTGTATGGAGCCACAAGAAAAACCCAAATAGCCAAAGTAATATTGAAGAAGAAGACCAAAATGGGAGGCATCACAATCCCAAACATTATCCTCTAACACAAAGCTGTCATCATCAAGAAAGTATGGTATTGGCACAAAAACAGACATGTAGACCAATGGAATAGAATAGGAACCCCAGACTGGATCCACAAATGTATGGCCAACTAATCTTTGACAAAACAGGAAAGAGTATCCAATGGAAAAAAAAGACAGCCTCTTTTAACAGGTGGTGTTGGGAGAACTGGACAGCAACATGTAGAAGAATGAAACTAGACCACTTTCTTACACCACTCACAAAAATAAACTCAAAATGGATAAAGGATCTGAATGTGAGACAGGAAACCATCAAAACCTTAGAGGAGAAAGCAGGAAATAGCCTCCTTGACCTCAATCGCAGCAATTTCCTACTCAACACATCCCCAAAGGCAAGGGAATAAAAAGCAAAAATGAACTATTGGGACCTCATCAAGATAAAAAGCCTCTGCACTGCAAAGGAAACAATAAAAAAAAAAACCTAATAGGCAACCAACAGAATGGAAAAAGATAGTGGCAAATGGCATATCAGATAAAGGACTAGTATCCAAAATCTACAAGGAACTCACTAAACTCCGTACCCGAAAAACGAATACTCCAATTAAAAAATGGGCAGAAGACTTGAACAGTCACTTCTCCATAGAGGACATCCAGATGGCCAACAGGCACATGAAACAATGCTCAGTGTCACTCATCATCAGGGAAATACAAATCAAAACCTCACTGAGATATTACCTCACGCCAGTCAGAGTGGCTAAAATCAACAAATCAAGACACTATAGATGCTGGCAAGGATGTGGAGAAACGGGTACCCTCCTACAGTGTTGGTGGGAATGTAAACTGGTAAAGCTGCTCTGGAAAACAGTGTGGTGACACCTCAAAAAATATCAATGGAACTCCCTTATGACCCTGCAATAGCATTGCTGAGGATTTACCCAAGGGATACAGAAGTGCTGATGCGTAGGGTCACATGTACCCCAATATTTATAGCTGCCCTTTCAACAATAGCCAAATCATGGAAAAAGCCTAAATATCCATCACCTGATGAATGGATCAAGAAGATGTGGTATATACATACACAATGGAGTACTACATGGCAATGAGAAAGAATGAAATCTGGCCATTTGTAGCAAAGTGGATGGACCTTGAGGGTGTCATGCTAAGCGAAATAAGTCAGGCGGAGAAGGACAGATACCATATGTTGTCACTCATAGGTCTAACAGGAGAAACCTAACAGGGGATCATGGGAATGGGAAATGGGGGAAAAGAGTTGTGGGGAGGGAGGGAGGCAAATCATGAGAGACTTTTGAATGCTGAGAACAAACTGAGGGCTGAAGAGGGAAGGGGAAGGGAAAGAGGGGTGATGGTCATGGAGAGGGGCACTTGTGGGGAAGAGCACTGGGCGTTATATGGAAGCCAACTTGGTAATAAACTAAAAAGAAGGAAACAAAAAGCCAAAAAATAAAAATAAATAAATAAACAAACAAACAAATAAATATTAAACAAAAGAAAACAAAACAAAAATCCTTGGAAAGTCAAATGGTTGTTATCTTAATGACAAGAAATTGTGCTGATCATCATTTAAAATTAGATGTATCCTTGAGCCCCGATGAAAACAGTTTTATCACGTCATTTTTTGGCTTGGGTGTGAATAGGCCTAAAGGTGTTTTTGAGCATGTGTCCAAGAATCTAATTCATTAATTAAGGAAACTAATGTGCTTCACAAATTCAGCTTTCCTCAGCCATTCTACATATGGCAGGTTCAGGAATGGCACCTAAGTTGCTGAAATTCTTGACTACGGTATCTCTGTGAAAGTTTACATTTTCTGTTCAGGCAAGACTATGTCAGGAGAATCTTTTATTTTGCTGGAGCTTCTGTGTCTGTGGACGAAGGAGGTAGGGTGGGAGGAGGAGGAGCATGTTCCTGGTGCTGACTGTGCCTCTAGCACCTTTTGCAAATAAGCTTGCAGGCTGTCCCCTGGGAAGCTGCTTTGATGCTATGGTGCACTGGTCTCATTTCAAAAATGAAAATACCCAGCTTGCTTATTCTAGTTCAACAAAGAGTCCACCAAGCATGAGGAAAAAACGACTTGCCAATAACTACGTATGAAGTGTCTGAATTATTACCCAAAGCCTTCTTAACTTTTAAAGTCTGCTATCTGCTACAAAAGTTGTCTAGATAACCAAGGGTTAGGGAATTATTATATGCTTGGCATGGTTATTGTTAAAAGATAATGTTACCAAAATATGTAAAATCATGACTCTCATAAAAATGTAAAGACTTTAACTCATTAATGAGGAAACACTTGAGGTATTACACAACA
Organism: Suricata suricatta; assembly: GCF_006229205.1. NCBI lineage: Eukaryota > Metazoa > Chordata > Mammalia > Carnivora > Herpestidae > Suricata > Suricata suricatta. The sequence goes on from NC_043717.1 coordinate 71,222,464, forward strand.
GATTCAAGAGAAAAAAAAAAGAGCCATATTTATAAATCAGGAATATTGAACTAGATGTATAAATGGAAGCAAACTGGCATTTTTCAAAGAGTATGGGGCCACCATTGGACATTCAGTAAAAAGAATTTACATGTCTGTGAATAAAAATTATTTTGCATTGCTATCAGTTTTCTATAGTGTATAGAGTTATAAAATTGCTCAAACACAGTGAAGGATTAGTATCAGATCACACCTTTGTGTCATCTAAATAATACAAAGTTTTTCCATTCAAAGTAATTTTTTCCTGTGTACTGTTGGGGGAAATGGTCCAGTTCTTGGGAAGACCAACCAGTGGGTGAAAAGCCATAGTCTCACTGCCACCAGGTCTCCTGGATTCTGAACAGGGCAACTTACAAAAATATTTCTTGAACCTTGTTTCAGGATGCTTCAGGCTTAATTTTTATTTTTTCCCCTCTGTTCTTTCAAAATGGCAAAATTTGTTCATATGACAGTTTCACTATCATGGCAAATAAGACAGAAGATGATATTAGCCATTTCATGGAAAAAGTCAGGAGCTAAAAAAAAAAAAAAACCCAACACATTTTCCCATTCAGTTTCCACTCCAGATTTCCTTTTCCTAAAAAAGAGTATACTCCAAGGTGCCACTATCTCCCACTCCATAAAACCCAGCTTGCTATAGCAGTTTGCTTTTGACTTGGAAAATTTACTTTCAGTCTTCTATTAGACTTTCTCTTTTTCTTTTCTGTATATTTCTTTCACTGAGTGTATATGCAGTAATGCCTGATACACACACTCATGCACACCATGTATCATCTACATACACTTTAGGAATTAAATCTCCAAGTTTACCCCCAAATTATGTTATCATTCATTTGATTTTTCATGCTACAGAAGAGGAACAGAGGCATGGCTAACCCAAAATATTAGGTAATGCTCGAATCACGTGATATGGCTTTGGACTATGTTTTTGTGCTGATGTTTGAAATCTGATGTGCCTTATGGAAAGAGGTATCATACAGAAAATGTATTGGAAAAAAATCCTTAAAAACTCAAAACATGGTCCCACCTCAAGGTTTGTAACCAAGGTGAATTCAGTTTATCTCTCAGCCTTGCTTTCCAACTCTATGAAATGAGGGGTTTGAGCAAAATGATCTCTAAGGCTCCTATTAGTTCTGACAATTTCAGAATATTCTCAGGATTGGCATTGAGCCAATAGTAAAGGGAAAAAAAGTAAACCAAATTCTAACTCACAGGGCGGGGGGGATGCTGGAAAACGATTCAATTTCCCCTCTTGACTCTTTGGTTAAACTTTTGTCTGAGAACATCCTGGTGACATTGGACCTCTCACTTTCAAATATTCACTTTCCCCTTCACTAAGTCATCATTTACTAAGTATTTACTAGCTACCTTGCCAAGCATTCTATATGAATTACCACAATTGTCACAACACTATCATGACGTAGATACCAATATTATTTACATTTTATAGATCCAGAAATGAGGCTCCAACATAGTAAACAACTTACTCAAGTCCCCATAGCCAGTACACATCAGTGCTGAGATAAAAACTAAGTTTGGTTTCAAATTCAGAGCTCATTTTTACTAAACTGGGCTGCTTCTCTATTATATGAGTTATATGTAAGAACTGTGAAAGGCATTATGAAGAACAACACTGTACAACATTTAACAAATGCCCTTAAAGGTTTAAACCAAAATGTAAAATTGATTGTTCATTAGTATTTCAGGAGGAAAAAAAGAAAGAAAGAAAACTGTCTCAAGTAAATTGTCAAAAATTTAAAGGTGAATTATTAGAAAAATAAATTGCCTAACAAGGGAAAACAGACACATTAAGTAGACATTTCTTTTTTTTTTTAATTTATGTTTTTTATTTAGTTTTAAGAGACAGAGAGACAGCACGAGCAGGGGAGGTCAGAGAGAGAGGGAGACACAGAATCTGAAGACAGGCTCCAGGCTCTGAGCTAGCTATCAGCACAGAGCCCAATGCGGAGCCTGAACCCATGAAGCACAATATCATAACCTTAGCCAAAGTAGGACGCTTAACCAACTGAGCCACCCAGGCACCCCAAGTATGACATTTCTTATGCTACTTTTTTTTTCCACTTCTGTCCAAGTCAAAGGTCCCAGCTCTGCCATAAATTGCTGTGTGATGTGGGCAAGTCCTATTTCCTCTCTGGGTCTCGATTTTCTCACCTCTTAAGTGATGAGAATAACTGATTTGTCTCTAGTTCTCTCTGGCTGAGATTCTGTGATTATATGATAACATGGGACTGTTTTGCCTGCATCATCTGGAATGGAAGAATGGAGACTGAGAAATATTTTATGCAAGGATCTGATCCAGTTATGGAAAAAAATCTTATAAGGGAATAAAGAATTCTTTAAAGGAAATGTGTATCTCCAGGAAAGCAGTTCAGATAACTTGCATAGGCTTCTTTTATACAGAAACCTAATTGTGATAAGGAAAAAAGTGTATTCCATAACTATACTTCAATATGTTTCCACAGCATCTTTTTAAATAGAACATATATGTAACTGGAGGAAAGAATTCAGGCAAATAGGAGGCAACAGAGAAGTGAAGATATATTTAGTCAGTGCTTCTGGTACATCTGGTGAAATGTATAGTCCAGCCAAAAGGTTAAAGCTGAATAGTCCTAATTGCTGGGAATTCACATAAGGCACATTCAACATCTGTGAACACCACAACTATCCATTATCCCATCTGATCCTCCTTCACAGCAAATGGAGAAGGATGATGAGGACATGCTGCCCTGACACAGTCTCTAATTTCCTCAGAAAACAGCCCCTCCTTTCTCCAACGTCCGGAATCCAATTTCAGGACTGAATAAACAAACAAACCCAGATCTGCTTCTCAAAGAGCAATATAATTGTCAAGTCATTTATTGACTGGAGATTTAGCTTCCCTAGCAAGAGAAAAGATGGTCCAACACTATTCAAGTCTCAATGTTTTATGCAAGGAGAAGGCAAGGTTCATTCTCAATGCAAGCTTAAGGACTCCTAAGGACTTGAACTAGTGATAGGCACAGATGAAGGGATTAGAGCATGCCAAAGTTCTGGTACTTTTCCCTTCCTTCAACTGGCTTCAGCACAAAATCACACCTAACCCACTTGTAGATCTTGGCTTTTGATTTAAAGAATACAGCGCTTTTTTAAAAAATGTTTATTTACTTTGAGAAAGAGTGGGGGAAGTTCAGAGAGAGAGGAGAGAGAATCCACACTGTCAGCACAGAACCCAATGTGGGGCTTGATTTCAAGAACTGTGAAATAAGGATGTAACCCAAAACGTAGAGTTGGACGCTTAACCAACTTAGTCACCCAAGTGCCCCAGGAATACAGTTTTAAAGTTGTTGTGGCTATTAATTAAAGAAGAGAGGCAGCCTAAAATTTGGGTCCCCAAGGTGGCCTTTCCTCTTCCTAATTCTCCCTCATCTCCCCATCTTTTGTACCTTATTTTTTTTTCAGTCTCCCACAGTCTTTCTTCTGTCTTTTCACACTCTCCTGGGTCCTTTATTATTCCTTAGTCTTCCTTCTTTTTTTTCTCCTGCTTGTGCCTTAAGCCTGTCTGACTATGGCTTAACTTTATTGACAACCACACAGAACTAAGGAAGTCACTGGTCCCTGACCTTCAAGATGCTCAGGTGTGGTCTTCATAAACTCCCTTGCCATATTATTTTGCATTTTCCACCACATCCAGGGCTTGATGCTGAGCAAATGGTCAATAAATCCTTTTTAGTTAAATGTAATGAGTTAATCATTCCTCTGGGTTTTTATATACGTTTCTGGGAATAAGATATTTTAGCTTTCAACATCTGACAGACTTTGACATTGACACGAGAATTTAGAATTTTGTCTGCTTGCAAGACTATAGATTTTTACTATTCCTATCCTATCAGTATTGAATGTGACTTTTTAATAGCCTCGAGGAAAGTAAAAGTTGTCATTTTTCATTGACAACTCTAGACAAGGTAGTTGGAATAAGTTTTTCATAACTATTATTGGTAAAAACGATTCTTCTGTTTTGTCCCCAGACATCTCACCTTTAGGAAATAATTCCAAATTGTAAGCAAGATGTTAGTTAGCTCAGTTTTGTTTCTGCTGAATGTAACAGAGTTTTAATACTTGAGTTCTAATAAGTTGTGGGATCTTCCACCCTTCCATTATAATGTGCCTTCACTGAATGCATATATATAATCTAACTTGTATAGAAGCAGCTGGCTGGCTCAGTCGGTAGAGCATACCACTCTTGATTGTGGAGTTATGAGTTCAATCTCCATGTTGGGGGTAGAAATTACTAAAAATAAAATCTTAAAAATATTATTAATCTAACTTGTGCAAAACTTGTTTTTATAGAGGACATGATTTCACAAACCCAAATGGCTAATTTTCTCAGTTGGGAAAGCCATGATCTCAGACAGATGTAATTACACATACCAGTTCTTACTGAGAGGAGTTTCAGCCACACCTGCTTGTGCAAGTTTTACACGAAACCAGATTTCTCTTTCTTGCTTCCTCAAGGAAAGGAATTTGGCACAGAATTTTCTCTTAGTGCTCAGGTGTGAAGGTGTACCATCAACATATTCATACATTTCATTTTCTTTCTAGTTAGGGAATCTTCTTTCACTTCTCAGAGAAAAAATAGAAATATAGGCTGCAGGGCAAATATGAAGATACATCAAGTGGACTAAGCCTTGCAATTATGCCTCTCTATTGTCATTTTTGCTATTTAATTCTTTGTAAAACATAATTTTTACTGTCATACAGTCTTTCAATCCAAGAGACCTTGTAGATAAAGGGGGCAGCCAAGAAACAAGTCAGCTAGGTCTTTATGCAGCCTGTTATGGGTCTAAGAGAGAATGAACACCTTCATAACTTTTTTTCAGTCCTTACTCAAGATGTTTGTTGATGATTATTTTTGGCCTTACTTTTCCCCCAGGAAGATATGATAAACCCAGAATGACCCCCTGGTTATCAACTTAGTTGAGCTTATCTTTTTTTAGTTTCCCCTTTGTTTATTGATCTTCAGAGAATATGAACACAGGAACCACTGCTTACCTTGAGTCTTGAAATTTCCAGATAAAAGGGAAAAATTAATAATTTTGTTATTAAATAGCCTTATACCAATTTGACAGCAAGTTTGGTAAGATGGAATATCATATGTAGACAGAGCTGGTAACCTATGCAATGTGGAATCAAAAACCCTATGAAAGCTTCTTTATTGTCTCAGAATTTCTACCACCACTTATTGACTAATGTTTAAAATCTAACCATCAGAGTGAAATCTTTTAGACTTAAGGTTCTGATTTCTGTTTAAAATATAATATACACACACATACACACACCCACTGAAACTTCCTAAGCTGTTTTCAGTGATTTATATCAAAGTGTGAGTGAGAGATGGATATTTGGTTTTCCATTTGAATATAGGGAGAAAACATTTGGTGTCTATTGTCTGAAGAGAGCCACAAAAGTGTTACATATATGGATCACGGGGATAGTACATGGAAGTATGACGAATGTCTTTGTTTCATGATTTTGCCTAAATTTGACTTTAATAATGTTCACAATAAGGATAATTTTTACTTTTTTTAAAAAAATATTTTAGGGTTCTGTGTGATAGCTCAGGAAAGACATTATAGAGCTAAACTGAGCTCTTTTTAGGATTGAGAATGCATCTTCGACTTTTCTTATATGCTTTTCAATGCCCAGGGGTATATACATCAAAATAAATCAATAAATAATATTGGCTGGATTTCCTTGTTTGAAAAGAAGGTATAAATGATAGTGTCTGAAAAGAATACTGAAATGAAAAATAGACTTTCCCCTCCTTTAATCACCCCTACAAGTTCTCTGATTGACTCCAAGGCTAAAACCTCTACCCACTTAGCACAATTCCTAAGCAAACAATTTGCTGTGAGAGGTGAAGCAAAGGAAAGCTAGAATGTATTAGGAAAATATTACAATTTTGAAATGCCTTACATTCTTACACTAACTGCTGCTGCTTCCTATGGAACTGAACAAAAGAGGAGGGGACAAAAAATGTCAATTTACTTAAATTCAACAAAATATAGTAAGCTCCTACACAGTAAGATAAGGAGGACATGATTCTTTTCATATTCTAATAGTTGGAAGGAGTTAATGACAGATATCAACTATGTAGATAAGTAGTCCTAACAAAAGTTGGAATTAGAAAAGTTCAATAAAAGAGGCAGAACTCAAATGCTCTCAAGTTCCAAATGAAGATATAATGCCACTACTACTAATAGCAGTAGTAGCAGCAGCAGTAGCAACAACAATAATAACTACTAGTGTCTATTGAGGTTATTATATATTACATGCTATGCAGAGCATTTTTACAAGATTTATTTGTCATTTAATTTAATCCTCATACCAGTGTGATCAGTTAGGGACCATAATTATTAACATGTTTTGAATGAATAAATTGAAGCTATGATATTTAGTAACTTTACCATGATCTCATGGCAAAAAAGTAGTAGAACCAGAATTATTATTTCACAACCCATTTTGATAGGAAACATTTCACAAAAGGCATAATATTTAAGATGATCTTTGAAGAATGGGTTGGATTTTCACAACCAAGCAACACAAACAAAACTGTAGACTGTAAAGTATGTGACATGTTTAGAGGGTTACAAATGGTACAGTTTAGCTGCAGCAAAGCCAAATCTATGGTTCTAGTGGCAGAAACAGCCAAACCGGGAGGAAAGCCAGTTTAGAAGGAAAGATGATGAGTGTGGCTATGGACTTCCAGTAACCTCATACCTGTTTCAAGACCCATATTTTCATCTTCATTGAGGGAGAAGTTGATAAAGAAAAAAGAAGAGGGAAAAATGGAATCTTAGGACGCAATCACACTGATGGGATAGGAGGAGGAAGACCCATCAACAATGTGAATGGAGACAAGGAGTTAGATTGGTAAGAGGAAAACCAGACGTTTTCAGTGTGGTAGATGCCATGGAAGATCAGGATGACAAAAGGTTTTTAGTCCCTAGTATCAAATGCTATCAAAATTGAAGGGAATCAGGACTTATAGTAGGTTAAATTGTTATTACTTCTTGATCACTTTCTGTGCTCTAGATACTGTGTTCAAGCACATTATAGGAATCATCCCATTTGATCCTAAAAACACTGTAAGGTAGGGGCTATTATTTCCCCCATGTTAAAAATAAGGAAACAAATTTAGAAAGGTTAAGAAACTTGATCAAGGGCTTATAGATAATTAAGAGGCATAGGCTGGACTTAAACCCAAATCTGTTTAACTCTGAAACCTATGTTCTTAATCTCTAAGATCTTCCATTTAATTTATGGTCCCCTTTGAGAGAGAGGTTTCAGCAGAATAATAAAGATAGGAGTCAAATAGCAAAGATTGGAAAGGAGAGGACAGATGTGAGAATGATTGTGGGATGAGTGGGTGGTAAGATAGTGGGGTTTATAGGTGTCAACTTCTACAGTTTAGAAGGGTCAGAAAAGGATGGTAAACAGTAGGGGAGGGTAGCTTGAGATGAAAGAAGAGTCAAGGGAAATTTCTTTTAGGATAGGGGAAGACTGAACCTATTGTTGTTTGAAGATTAATCAACACAGAGGGAGAGAGGGGACACAATTTATGGAACAGGAATGTGGCAGACAAAGGAAGGATAAGATTAAGAGGGGAAACGTTCAATTTAGAAAGAAGAGGTATTTATTAGTTAATCCATTTTCTTAACTTCTCCTCTCTGATCCTATCAAAATGTGACTTCCTTGTGTCTGACTCAGTTAACACTTTACTTGGCTAAGTATAATTACTAATTAATTATAACTGGTATATTTTATATAAACTTTTAAAAATAAAATAAAATGTAAAATTAATATTAAATATTAAATAAAAGTTATTAGAATTTATAAAGAATGAATAAATTGGAAGTGCCAAAGCTTTAGATAACAGCATAGTATGTTCACTCTGTGATAGTTTAATTTTAATAGAAATGTTGAAAACAAAGAATAAATGTACACTACTCCAGGTGACCCTCAGATAAAGACCATGTTAGAGTGAACCTGGCATTTATTCAGCAAACCTTTACTGAAAGTCTATTATGTGCCAGACCTTATGGTAGGCATAGAAGATACAGAGACAAAAGACAAGACTTTTCATTCCCAAAGATCTCACAGTCTTGGGAGGAGGAAGAGAAATCACCATAGTGTATAGTGTAGCATGATGAATGCTGTGATAGATGTAAAAACCATGAAACATTGGAGCCCTGGATAAGGAGATGGGGTGGGTGCAGGGAAGGCTTCCCAAAGGAGGTGATATTTGAGATGAGTTTTGACCTTGTACTGTTGCTTTTATAGGAACCTGCACAAGGGGCCAGGCATTCCCCCTAAGGGATCACATTACAGGCAACAGCTGCAATTCACCACCCTGGCTTCATCTTGACTGTCTGACATCAAGGTCACTGAGATGAAAGTTTAAGGGAGATGGTATATAAAATGGCTCTAAATCTAACTCTGGGCTATAAGGTAGTAGAAGATGAGGGCTATATGTTCCAAATTATAATCTAACGAGGTAGCTTTCCCTTTTCCAGGGTTTGGATGATGAAAAAAAAAGAAAGGGGAAGTGGAGAGGGGCCAGAAGAAGGAAGGAAGGAAAAGCTACCTTGTTATTAGAACTTTCTGCTTACTAGGAAGAGTCTTCTCTCTGCATATATATCACTTGTCTTGTTTCAGACATTCTTGCATCTTTTTCTATATGAAAAGGAAAGTGAATATGTTTCACCTCAGTGCAGTGACACTTAGAAATAAATAAACAACCTCAACCAGGCTCTATTTCTCTTTCCCTTGAAGGGAGAGAGTGATTGTAGGTCAGTTTCTATTTTATCTGAACCACTTGGCCCATCTGAAATAGTTACTCTAGGAAATTGAAAGCTAAATTTAGATTTTATAAAGAAGAAATTCTAAAATGACTCCCTCAATCTGATCAGACACACTTCATTGCATCCCTCTGTCCTTATACGATGCTGAGCCTCTGAAGAAACCCTGCATGCAATTGTCCATTCTTAGTATTAAATTATTTGGCATTGTCCCCATATCCATTCATTTGCCCACTCAGACATACTACAGAAGAAGCTCAGGTTCAATAGGTTGCTCTTTAAATTTGCTCCTAGTTTATTTTCTTTTCTTAACATTAGGAAATAACCATAAATTGAAGCAGGAAAGACTATGGTTAAACATAAGGAAGAATATCAGGTAAGGAAAATACTGGGTTTGGAAGTACTAGGAGGAATTATGGACTTTTTACTCCTAAACATTTTTGAAACGTTCTTGTTTTTGTTTTGTTTTGTTTAACTGTTTATTTGGTGGTGTTTTTCTTGCTCTTTGGACAAAGGAATTTTTCTTCTCTTTTATTTTGTGTGGAGCACAAAGAAGTTTTTAATAAAAGAAAACTTGCTCACTAAGGACAATCGAAGGAGAAAATACACAGCCATAAAATCTAGTTTGCCATTCTGAAGAAAGGAAATAGAGACCTTTCACCGTGAAAATTCTAAGATTCTACTCTATGATCCTCAGGTTACCTACAGATTCATTAGCCCTGTAATACTGACAGTTTTCTCTTATACCTGGGAAAGTTTCCTTAGAAGATCCTTGAACAGATACCATATGTTTACACACACAGGAGAACAGGAGAAACCTAATGGAGGACTATGGGGAGGGGAAGGGGGAAAGAGAGTTGGGGAGAGAGAGGGACAGGGACGCAAAACCTGAGAGACTATTGAATACTGAAAACCAACCTAGGGTTGAAGGGGGAGGGGGAGGGGAAAGTGAGGTGGTGGTAATGGAGGAGGGCCCTTGTGGGGAAGAGCACTGGGTGTTATATGGAAACCAATTTGACAATAAACTATTTAAAAAAAAGAAAATCCTTTATTGTGTGAAAGAAGCACAATTCTAATCAATACAGAAGGATTTGAAATGAACCACTGCTTCAAATATGGCTCTTCAAAGAGGAAAAAAAAAGGAGGAATTTAATAAATTTAATAATTAATTTAATAATTAATTTAAAAATAAATTTAAATAATTAAAACTGCTGGAAGAAATTGAATTACAATTGAGTTAAATCTTAATAATAATGAAATATTTTGGTTTTGGTAGCAGAGATTTTATACACCATGGGCACCATATAGAGTGCCAGGTAGAGTTTCTTCTTAAAAGAGCATATGCTAGGATTCCCCAGATCTGGCTCAGGCTTTTTTATTGATGTAGCCTATCTTTTCCTTTTATTGTTTGTCCAGAATCATCCAGGAGTGATACCTCATGAAAAAATAATAGAGAAGAAAATTACATTAATGATCAAACAAGTATTTCAGTTCTAAATATAAATTAGCACATAGAATGTTTAATAATTTAGCCATAGAGGGAATCCAAGTAGAAATATAAGTTATAAGTTCTGTTTGAGGAGGTTTATTTGTTCTTTTCTTGTAAGTTTTTTCAGTTAGTATTAAGTTGTACCAGTTTAATATTACATGCAACTGTCCAGTATTGATTTTGTCAGATTTGTACATAGGAGAAAAGTCAGTAATTATTTCAAATTTTACATCATTCTGGATATCTCCATGTTATATCAATTTATGACCTAAAACACATTTTAAAAATTGATCTTATATCATGATTATAACCTTTTTATTGTTACATCAAGCTCTCCTGCATTGCATGGGATATAATCTACCATAAATTTTCATTGAGCATTTTTCCATACACATCCATGTCAAGTCTTTGCTCTTGTGAAATCTGGCACAAGGAAGATGTGATCATTTGTGCAGCAGTCAGAATGCCACCATTAAGAAGATAATGAAAATAGAAAATTTAAAAGGATGACTAGCAGAAGATCTAGGACATATCTGAAAGCAGAGGAGCTCTGAGCTTAGAGTGAAAGATAATAACTTATAGAAATGAAGAGCCTTTTAAAAGGGTGAACTGTTGTAGAAAACTAGAATTAATTTTCCCCATACAAGTGTTTTTAATTTTATAATTTATTTACCTTCATGCCAGTAATCATCACTGCTTGCCTTTATTGTAGAATAACCATCTAGATCTAGCTCCATTTTTTTCTAACTCAAACCTCCCTTAATAGATTTTATAAGTATTCGTTTAATTCCTTCACCTCTCCCTCTATAGCAATGAAAGGAAAAAATAAAAATAAAAAAGGGGGAGGGAGTCCCCACAAACACACACAGAAAAACCACGAGTTTAAAAGACTCAAGACTTGAAGCCAACAGGCAGAAGTGACAGGCATAGTATTTTTCATGGTGCACTGTGGAGTCATTGATTTCTTATTATGGCCAATAAATCATGTCAAACTTTGAACCTGTCCTTTACGGTCACTTGTCTTCTAAAGCTCCAAAGAGAATCTTTGGAAAGCCACAGCCAAAGCTATCATGTTTTATATCTGGCTGAAAACTATATGAATTACTTAGGTTTTGTGGACTCCTATGTAGGAGGACCTTTTAGTACTTGTTATTGTTGATATGATTCATATCTAAATTCTTTCAAGTTTATGTTGGGGATTTGAATTAGGGCCAATAACTCACCTGAAAAAAATTTTCCTATCATCTGTCACTACCGTAGCTACACTTGCGGTAAGCATTACATAAGGTATAGAGTTGTTGAATCATTATGTTGTATACCTAAAACTAATGTAATATTGTGTGTCAACTACCCTTAAATTAAATAAACCTTTTAAATCAAGAAAACTTACAAATAATTTGTAGAAAACTTTTAATGGACTAGATACTCAGGAATGCCTAACTCCAATATGGACCAGTCACAGACTTATTATAAAATACCTTCCCCCACTATCCCTTCCCTTTCCCCCTCCTTGTGAGCCATGACAGGAATTTTCTTGCTGAAACAGCAAGTCTATTCACTCTTGTGCAGTAACTACAAATAATGGTGTAATAGGCTCAGAATATCCACATCCATTGAGGCCCAGTTACAAGAGGATCATATAAGCCAGATTTTGGTGTTTAGAGATTAAATTGCTGATAGTGTTTGCTCTCATTGTGCACAGATGTCTGGGTTAGACTGATAAGCTACTTACCTAAAAGCCGTAAACCATTTCAAATGTTAAAAAAAAATCATATAAGAATTGGTCATTAAAGTACACAAAGCCTTTTCAGTAAAATCTATATAAAGACTGCCAAACAGTTTTGGCTATTTGTGTTTTTCCCCTCCCTTAAACCCAGGGTCCTAGGCTTCCCAACTAATCTGTTAATGGCTGGAACTGTTTGACAGGTGCAACAATGCCAGTGTAAGCACTGTGGGAGTCCTAACTGGGTAGTTCTTTATAAAGGGAATTGATGGCTGAGTAAATACAGTATTGAAAATAGAAGGAAAACTCACAAAAATTAAGCAAAAGTAGCTAGATTCAAGTTCAAAATATTTAAGATTGGAGAGGTCTAGGCTAGCATCATCTCAGGTTCAGCAATTTGGTCAGTCTATAAGGATGTGAGGCCATTGGGAAATAGATTTCTTTGAGTAGATATGTCTACCCACAAAAATCTTTTTTTAACAATTCAATATATTTATTTTTTAATTTTAGACTTTATTGTCAAGTTAATTTTCATGTAACACTCAGTACTTATCCCCACAAGTGCCCTCCTCCATGTCCATCATCCCCTTCCCATTTCCCCCTCCCACATCAGACCTCAGTTTGTTCTCAGTATTTAAAAGTCTCCCATGGTTTGCCTCCCTCCATCTCCCCAAATATTTTTTCCCTTCCCCACCCCATAGTCCTTTGCTAAGTTTTTCCTGTTACACTTATGAGTGAAAAAATATGGTATCTGTCCTTCTCTGCCTAATTAATTTCACTTAGAATGACACCCCCGAGTTACACCCACATTGCAACGAATGGCCAGATTTCATTCTTTCTCATTGTCAGGTAGTATTCCATTGTATATATAAACCACATCTTCTTGATCCATTTAGCAGTTGATGGACATTTAGACTCTTTCCATGATTTGGCTATTGTTGACAGTGCTGCTATGAACATTGGGGTACATGTGCCCATATATATCAGCACTTCTGTATCTCTTGGGTATATCTCTAGCAGTGCTATTGCTGGCTCATAGGGAAGTTATATTGTTAATTTTTTGAGGAACCTTCACACTGTTCTCCAGAAGGGATGCACCAGCTTACATTCCCACCAACAGTGTGGGAGGGTGTCCCTTTCTGCAAATCCTTCCAGAATCTATAGTCTTCTGATTTGTTCATTTTAGCCACTCTGACCAGCTTGAGGTGGTATCTCAGTGTGGTTTTGATTTGTATTTACCTGATGATAAGTTATGCTGAGCATCGTTTCATGTGTCTGTTGGCCATCTGGATGTCCTCTTTGGAGAAGTGTCTATTGATGTCTTCTGCCCATTTCTTCACTGGATTATTCGGGTTTTTTGGGTGTAGAGTTTGATGACTTCCTTATAGATTTTGGATACTAGACCTTTATCTGATATGTCATTTGCAACTAACTTTTCCCATTCCTTGATTTTCTATTAGTTTTATTAATTATTTATTTTGTAGTGCAGAAGCTTATTATCTTGGTGAGGTCTGAATAGTTCAGTTTTGCTTTTGATTACATTGTCTTTGGGGATGTGGCAAGTAGGAAATTGCTGCAGTTGAGATCAAAGAGGCTGTTTCCTGCTTTCTCCTCTAGGGTTTTGATGGTTTCTTGTCTCACATTCAGGTCCTTCATCCGTTTTGAGTTTCCTTTTGCATATGGTGTAAGAAAGTGGTCTAGTTTCATTCTTTTTCATGTTTCTATCCAGTTCCCCCATCACAGTCTGTTAAAGACCCTGTTTTTTTTCCATTGAATATTATTTCCTGCTTTGTCAAAAATTAATTGGCCATATATTTGTGGGTCCAATTCTGAGTTCTCTATTCTATTCCACTGGTCTATGAGTCTGTTTTTGTGCCAATACCATACTATCTTGATGATGATAGCTTTGTAGTAGAAGCTAAAGTCTGGGGTTGTGATGCCTCCCGTTTTGGTTTTCTCCTTCAATATGACTTTGGCTATTCGGGGTTTTTTTGTGGTTCCATACAATTTTAGGATAGACTATTCTATCTTTGAGAAGAATGCTGGTGAAATTTTGATTGGGATTGCATTGAATGTATAGATTGCTCTGGGTAATAAGGACATTTTTAAAATGTTCATCATTCTGATCCATGAGTATGGAAAGTTTTTCTATTTCTTTGTGTCTTCTATTTCCTTCATAAGTTTTCTATGGTTATCATGATATAGATCTTTTACATCTTGGTTAGGTTTAACCTAGGTAATTTATGGTTTTCAGTTCAATTGTTAGTGGGATCAGATTCTTGATTTCTCTTTCTGTTACTTCATTATTGGTGTATATATTGCTACTTATTTCTCTATGTTGATTTTCTACCCAGCGATGTTGTTGATTCCATGGATCAGTTCTAGTAGGCTTCTCATAGAGCCTGTCGGGTTTTCCATGTAGAGTTATCATGTCATATGCAAAAAGTGAAAGTTTGACTTCTTCTTTGTCAATTCTGATGTCTTTTATTTCCTTGTGTTGTCTGATTGCTGATACTAGGACTTCCCACACTATGTTAAACAACAGTGGTAAGAGTGGACATGCCTGTCATGTTCCTGATCTCAGGAGGAAAGCTCTCAGTTTTTCCCCATTGAGGATGATATTCGCTGAGGGCTTTTCATAAATGGCTTTTATGATGTTTAAGTAAGTTCCTTTTAAGCTGACCTTTTCAAGGGTTTTTATTAAGGATGCTGTATTTTGTCAAATGCTTTTTCTGCATCTATCTACAGGATCATATGGTTTTTACCTTTTCTTTTGTTAATGTGATGTATCACATTGACGGATTTGTGAATATTGAACCAGCCCTGAAATTCAGCAATGAATCCTATTTGATTATGGTCGATAATTCTTTTTATATGCTGCTGAATTCAATTTACTAGTATCTTGTTGAGTATTTTTGCATTGTATTCATCAAGGATATTAGCATGTAGTTCTATGTTTTGGTTTGGTGTCTGTCTGGTTTGGGAATCAAAGTGATACTGGCTTTGTAGACTGTGTCTGGGAGGTTTCCCTCCATTTCTATTTTTTGGAATAGCTTGAGAAGGATGGGTAGTAATTCTGCTTTAAATGTCTGGTAGAATTCCCCAGGGAAGCCATCTGGCCCAGATCTCTTATTTATTGGGAGATTTTTAATAACTGATTCAATTTATTCACTGGCTATGGGTCTGTTTAGGTTTTCTATTTCTACCCATTTGAATTTTGGGAGTGCATGTGTGTTTAGGAAATTTTGGAGTCCTTTTAGGTTGTCCAGTTTGTTGGCATATAATTTTTCTTAGTATTCCCTGACAATTGCTTGTATTTTTGAGGATTGATTGTAATAGCTCCATTTTCATTTGTGATTTTGTCTATTTGGGTGCTGTGTCTTTTCTTTTTAGAAGCCTAGCTAGAGGTTTACCAATATTATTTATTTTTTCAAAAAAAAAAAAAACTCTTGGTTTCATTGATCTGTTAAACTCTTTTTTTATTATTCTATATTGTTTATTTCTGCCCTGATCTTTATTATTTCTCTTCTTCTGCTGGTTTTGGGTTTTTCTCACTGCTCTCCCAGTTCCCTTAGGTGCACTGCTAGATTTTGCATTTGTGCCTTTTCTAGTTCTAGAAATAGGCCTGGATTCAATATAGTTTCCTCTTAGGACTGCCTTTGCTGCATCCCAAAAAGTTTGGATTGTTGTATTTTCATTTTCATTTGTTTCCATATATTTTTAAATTTCTTCTTTAATTGCCTGATTGGCCCAATTGTTCTTTAGTTAGGTGTTCTTTAACCTCTATGTTTTTGGACGTTTTCAGGACTTTTTCCTGTGATTTTCTGTCTAGGTGATCTATCAATTACTGTAAGTGGAGTGTAAAAATCCACTACAGTTAGCACATTCTTGTAATTAAGATAGTTTCTGTTTGTAATTAATTGTTTTATGTATTTGGGTGCTCCCAAATTCGGTGCATAGATGTTTATAACTGTTAGCTCTTCCTGATGGAGAGACCCTGTAAGTTTTATATAATGCCCTTCTTCATCTCTTGTTACTGCTTTTATTTTAGTGTCCAGTTTATCTGATATAAGTATTCCTACTCCAGCTTTTTTTTTTGTTTTACTTCCAGTCGCATGATAGATATTTATCCATCCCCTTACTTTCAATCTGAGGGTGTCTTCAGGTCTAAAATGAGTCTCTTGTAGGCAGCAAATCGATGGCTTATGTTTTATTTTTTTTAATCCATTCTGCTACCCTGTATCATTTGTTTGGAGCATTCAGTCCATTTAAATTCAGTGTTACTATTGGAAAATATGGGTTTAGATTCATCGTGTTCTCTGTAGGGTTCATGCTTGTAGTAATGTCTCTGGTGCCTTATATTCCTTGCTACATTTCCCTCATAGAGTCCCTCTTAGGTTCACTTGTAGGGCTGGTTTGGTGGTGATGAATTCTCTCAATTTTTATTTGGGAACACTTTTATCTCTCCTTCTGTTTTGAGTGACAGGCTCGCTGGATAATGATTCTTGGCTGCATATTTTTTCTGTTTATCACATTGAAGATTTCCTGCCATTCCTTCATGGCCTGTCAAGTTTCATTAGATAGGTGTGTAATTGTAACCACTCTGATAGGTTTCCCTTTGTATGTTAGGGCCCTTTTATCCCTAGCTGCTTTTAGAATTCTCTCTTTATCCTTATATTTTGCCCATTTCACTATGATATGTCATGCGAAAGGTCGATTCAAGTTACATCTGAGGGGAGTTCTCTGGGCCTCTTGGATTTCAAGGTCTATTTCCTTCCTCAGATTGGGGAAGTCATCAGGTATAATTTGTTAAAGTACCCCTTCGCCCCTTTTACTCTTTCTTCTTATTCTTCAGGAATTGCTATGATGTGAATATTGTTCCATTTTATTGTATCACTCAGTTCTCAAATTCTTCTTTTTTGCTCCTAGATCAGTTTATCTCTCTTTTTCTTGGCTTCCTCTTTTTCTATAATTGTGTCTTCTAATTCACCTATTCTCCTCTCTGCCTCTTTAATCCGTGCAGTGGCCATCTCCATTTTATTATGCACCTCATTTATAGCATTTTTCATTCATCACAACTATTTTTAAGGTCCATAGTCTTTGTAGAAATAGATTCTCTGATGTCTTCCATGCTTTTTTCAAGCCCACTGATTAATTTTATGACAATTATTCTAAATTCTTGCTCAGTTATGTTGCTTCTATCTGTTTTGAACAATTCTATAGCTGTGGTTTCTTCCTGGAATTTCTTTAGAGAAGAGATTTTTCTGTTTTGTCATTTTGGCTAGCTTTCTGTCTATTGTAAGTTTTAAAAGCTTATTATGCACTCTACACCTATGAGTATTGCTATATTAAATGAGGCTCATTGACTGTCCAAGGCTTGTCCATTTAGGAAGTGTTCTTTTGAAGGTGTCCCATTGGTTATTTTATTTCCCTATTAGTATTGAAATTTGGGACTCTCTACCATGTGTACTTTGGTTTGTTTCTTGAGGTTACCCTGAAATGGAAAACAGACAGACAAACGCACAGAGAACAAAAGCACGCAAACACACCGACATGTCAAACAAACAAGGAAACCAGAAGGGAAAAGAAAAAATAGGCAGAGGAGACAAATACAACAAAAGACAAAGGACAGTCTAAAAGCATAAAACCAGAAATCTCAGCTACAAATAAACAGCAGGGTGGAGGCAGTGCTGATGGAAGAACATATGCAAAGAAAGAAGTGACAGGGGTGCGGATGAAGGAAAGTTGAACATTGACCAGGCAGAGAGACTAAGAGACTTAATTCAGAGAAAGAGGCGAATATGGTAGGAGGCAAGGAGAAAAATACAAGAAGATAATGTTGCCCAAAAACCTATATAGTCTGATTATTCAATAGAGAGAGAGAAAGAAAGGTAGAGACGGAAGTGTAGAATATGCATCAAGAGAATAGATTAAATGTGACTGTTTAAGCAAACCAATGACCAGAGTGTCCAGTCTAGCTGAGGGGAAAGATAAGAATGAGATAAGGGAAAATATATCTGAATAACAAGAATTGATCTAGAGTTAATCATGGCTAAGCATCCATGTTGGTTTTTTGCTGGGGGTCTGGTATTAAAAAAAAAAAAAAGCATTGTGTATATATACCACATCTTCTTGATCCACTCATCAGGTGATGGACACAATGGAATGCTACATGGCAATGAGAAAGAATGAAATATGGCCATTTGTAGGAAAGTGGATGGACCTTGAGGGTGTCATGCTAAGCGAAATAAGTCAGGCAGAGAAGGACAGAAACCATATGTTTGCACTCATAGGTCTAACAGGAAAACAGGAAAAACCTAATGGAGGACCAGGGGGAGGGGAAGAGGGAAAGAGAGTTGGGGAGAGAGAGGGATGCAAAACTTGAGAGACTACTGAATGCTGAAAATGAACTGAGAGTTGAAGGGGAAGGGGGAGGGAAGAAAAGAGGTGGTGGTGATGGTGGAGGGCCCTTGTGGGGAAGAG
>NC_043717.1:71241155-71270074 GCF_006229205.1 Suricata suricatta
AGCCAAGGTGGGCCAAGTTGTATTTCTCAAGCCCCACCTCATTTCCAGATTTTAGCCTGTGCACTTTGAAGATACCGCCCAAAATGTATTCCCACAGGCTGTGTGGCTTCTTAGCCAGGGATTGAGTGGGAGAGTAGGGGAGCCGTTTCTCCTGGTGCTGCCTGGGATTGGGTCGCCTAGTTCAAGGAAAGAGCCCCAGCTAGAGAAAAACAAATCCCTAGCCTAATGCCCTGCTGTTACAGATGGGGTGATAGAATCCCTCCCTCTCAGTCCCCGGCTGAGGTTTTTCTCTTCTTCAGAGACAGTTTATAGCAGTTTCAGCTGCTCTTTCTCTTCCCCTCATTTTTCCGTGGTTCTCCCTCGCGGGGGCTCCCTCTCCTCCGGGCCGAGTCCAGGCCTGTTTTTTTCTTCCCCAGTTCGAAATCACACACCTATGAGGTTGTCTTCTTAGCGGACTCTGTCTCTTTTCCTCCCAGACTCCTGTGGTTCAGTGTCTTATCTACCCACAAAAATCATTAATTTGCACTTGAAAGTTTGTTTTGGTGATCAGAATATGAGATCCAACAATTTATTTTAAAATAAATCTCTTGAGTTTATTCACTCACTCATTCATCAAACATTTACTGCCAGGCATTCTACTAGATAGGGGAAACAGAGATGAATAAGATATATCCTTTGTCTGAGGAGCTCAAAATCTAGGAGAAAGACTACAAAAATAACTAGAAAATCTTGATAACATGACGAAGACTATAGCAAAGTTGAGTGCAAAACTCTGTGGAAGTGTACTTCATCAATTGGAGAGACAGGCAAAGCAGGCACAGAGATACAGGCTTTCTTGTAGAAGTGATGTCTGAGCTAAGTCCAAAAGAGTGAGAAGTTAGCTAGTTCAAAATGGGTGATGGATGGGGGAGTTTGCATATTCAAAGGCACATGGGTATGAATCAGCAACACAAGTTTGGGGGAAAATAATTCAATGTAAGTTAGAATACAAGAGGCATATAGAAAAGTGATAGATGACAAGAGTAGAGAGTAGATAGATTACAAACCATGTCTTAAAAGCCATGTAATGGAGTTTGGGGGTTATTCTGTAGCTAACTGTAAGTCAATGGATATGTGCAAATGTGTCACATGATTAGAAATTTTAGATTACTCTCAGCATTGTGGAGGATCTGACAGCATAATCATGGGAGAACGCTGGATATAGGCAGATTGATTTAGGAGGCAGTTGCAGAAATTCAGACAATAAGCAAAGTGAACTCGAACTAAGGCAATAGGTAACAAATAATTAAATTTTTTGAAGGATCTAAGGGCTTGGAAGTGGTTAAAAGAAAGTTAACATCATGAGGAAAAGGAATAATTCCAGAAAGAATTCTGTATATCTGACTTTGATAACAAGGTAATTAGAAGCTGGTCCCATCAACCAAGATGGAGAGTACAGAATATTTATGGATGCCAGTAACATCTTCTCTTGTGATCATGTTTTGGTTTTGAGATGCGTGGTGGGACACCGAGATGTGCATATCCAATATGTAATTGAATACATAGTTATGGAGCTCAGGAGAAAGGCTTGAAACTTTGTGTGTCTATAACTGATGTTTACAAAACATGTGCCTCTGCTTTAATTTTCTGACCCTTCTGTGTATTGTTCGCTGTCTAATGCCACAAGGTTTTTTCAGTTCTCATATCCTTACAGTATTCACTGACTGTCTAAGGATCCCTACTATGGAAGAATGGCATAATGTGTTACCTGATCTGTACTCCTAAATTGCCTCCCTATATTGTGGGCTATTTTCCCCTTCATACCTTGATTCCTGAACTTGCTCTTCTCTAGTCCTGCTCCTATCAACATTTACCTATCTTTCATCCTATGGCCTCAGAGACCTGCTAGGTGCTTGGCTAGTCTGAAGAAGGTCATATTTACTCAGGCATAAATGATCAATTCTAGATTTATGTGCTAAACTTCCCTAGTGATATATGCTCTTTCTAATAGACCCAAAGAATGTGGGAATTACAATGCAATAATATAATATGGACATCAGTTGGACCCCTTCAGTGTTCCTTAAACACCATCGCTTAAACGTCATTACACACTTATATTCCAACTTCATTAAAAGCCCTGTTTTTAAACTTTTAGTCCACTAGAAGTCTTTGCTCCAAATGAATTACTGTTCATCAACTATACTCCCCTTTCCTGAACCCACAACATAAGCGTCCAATTCCTGACCTCTCTTATTCAGCTTTCAAATGTATTGCTTTTATTTCCCAATAAAACTGCCTCATTGGCAATCCAGCCTAAAGGTGTCCACAGAGTCATTTGTATCCTCTTCACTTGCTTTTTAAGCAATCAATTAGTCCTAGATTATGAGATAAGGAATTGACCTACAAGGTCACTTAAATGGATAGTTTCTTTATTAGACAAAACAAAACACAAGGCCTACAGAAGGGACAGGACTGACCCAAGCTCACACAACTACTTGTAGTTGATTTTGGCTAGCACCCAGCTCTCCTGACACCTAGGCTGATTTTCTTTCCACTGTATCATAACTGTCTTTGTGGGCATGCTGCCATCACTTGCTCTGCTTGAAACACAATCCCTTTTCAGATCTTAGAATTAATTATCTTGACTAACAAGGCTCTGTCCCCCATAATCTCCTTTTGGGCCTTATAGAAGCCTGAACATACATAACCAGATACAAATTTTGGATTTTTAAAACTGTCTTTTCAATGGAGAAATATTCCTCAATTTCAGGTATCCCATCTCCCATCTTGGCAAGAATTCCAAGCAAGCTGGCATAACTAGTGGGGGCCTTATAGGACTGGGGTTTGTGGCAGAACTATCTTTTGCCCATAGATGCATGTGTTTTTGATGCTGATTATGTGTACAAAGTTGAAAGTGAAAAATTGTATAAAAAGAACTGAGATAAATAGACCAGAGAAATAAGCTTAAATACACCATCAAAGCAAGGAGAACCTAAGGCAGGCATTAACAGCCAAAGTGTAGAGCCATTAGAGTCTGAGTTAGGAAAAAGGAGATCTGGCTGAAATGAGCAAGTATGAGAGTAAGAGGATAAAGACCTGAGGCAGAGTGCTGTTGCCTCTACTTGAGCTTCTGCATGTTCCCTTTAGTATGTTGTAGAGATGGACCAAATCCACATAAAGGACCAGGACAGGGACAGAAACAACACCACAGGTTTATATAAAACAGTTAAAATATGTAGGGGTATACCCCTCTGTGTGCCATGTTTCTGGTTCTTTGCTTCTTTGCAAGAAAATTGGACTCAAGATGACGATCCCAGAATCTTACTTGCTCGGGTTCAGAAGAATTTTTCACAGCTAGACAAAGTTTTACATGGTGTCAGCAGCTGGGCAAGCTCATTTTCAGCACTGTCCATCTGCCACCTTTTGTGCCCAATCGTCCTTTGGCATCTTGGCTGAAACTACTCAAGAGGGTGCCATTTGTGCTGGTAATTTAAACCCACCCAATGGTAACACTTTGTGATGATGATCCATATGGCTTATGTTGGCCACACCATCATGTGGTACAATAATATATTCAAAACAGTTTTTCCATTATACCTCTTGTTTCAAAAACAAGGTATCTAACCTGATGTCTTAGTTTTTAGCACTACTTTTCTAGATGGCCCTGCAGCATGTACTGTATCATTTATTATTCTCAGAAAATGATAGCAAATTTTTGTACTAAACATCTAACCATGATGTATTTTCTTCTCTCTCTGATTGTGTAGCTCAAGTTTGCCAAATCCTCAGAAAGCTTTGCCTGATAGACACAGCTCATTTTCCAACCTGCCATAATGATTCCCTTCTCCCAATACACTTTTGTCATTTTTCGATTCCTGGGTTGCTTTTGTGTGTTTAAGAGGTTGAATGTACTTTATTAAATCAGATGGTGAAATCTGTGGTCTTTAATAGCAGAGTCCATGCATAATCTTAGCTATAGAATTAAAGTCTCAAATACAACATATTTTAAGTAATCTTGATAGACTAGATGGCCTTCATAGGTGAGAAAGCATAGTAGTATACAGGGTAAATGCATCTGAAAGCACTGGGTTCCTGTTTGTTTGCTTGCTTGTTTGTTTGAGAGGGTGAGGCAAAAGGGGAGAGATAGAATCTTAATCAGGCTCCACTTTCAATGCAGAACCCAATATGGGGCTCAACCCAATGACCCTTGAATCCTGACCTAAGCCTAAATCAAGAATTGGATGCTCAACCAAACCACCCAGGTGCCCTGAACTGGGTTCCTATTTGAGCTCTGCCATCTATTAGACATGTGACCTTCAATAAGGCAATTACCTCATAAAAACTTAGTTGCTTCAACTGAAAATGGGAGTATATAATATCTATTTCACAAGATTGTATTAAAATAATTATTTGAGTTAAGAGGTAAAGTGGCTATCACAGAGCCTGGCACATGAGTGTTTCACACATGGTAGCTAATATTATGGTTGGTTTTTATTCAGGTTAATTGCCTAAACAATTGAACTTTTGTGTCTGCAGTTACTGGCAGGTGTAATCGGCAACCTTGGCCTCTGTGATCAACCCCTAAAATCATTATTACAGATGTGCTATTATCTCCAGGAGGAGTTCAGTTTTATTTTCCTTTCTTCTCTTTTGTTATTTCTCTTGCTCTGCTTTACTTCAACTCTCTCAGCTACCTTTCTTCTTTCTCCTATTTTTATCTTCCTATCCTGCCCATTACATGGACTTGATTCCACTCTGGGTAACCAGGAGCTTTCCTAAGCTCTCTCGCTTGCTTTAAAGATGACCTTGGGGTCTAAGGAAGCTCTTCTGTGTGTTTAGAGCTGTTTACAATTCAAGAGCAAAGGCATAATTGTATTATATGAAGTTGAAATTGCATTACACTAATGTGTGGAAGGGTGAGTGTGTATGCATATTAGTGTGTTTGTATTGGTTACTGTGTGTTGATTTATCAGTGATTTTGGGAGACTTTGTCTACTACTTAAAATCCTGAGGCTTTTCATTCCATGAGGAGGGTCTAGATTAGGAAGGGCAAAGAATTATAATTATTGCTCTTAATCTTTTATTTAATAATTTATTTATTTTTTAATTTACATCCAGGGTGGTTAGAATATACTGCCACAATGACTTCAGGAGTAGATTCTTTAATGCCCCTTACCCATTTAGCCCATCCCCTTTCCCACAATCCCTCCAGCAACCCTTTGTTTGTTTTCTATATTTAAGTCTCTTATGCTTTGTCCCCCTCCCTGTTTTTATATTATTTTTGCTTTCCTTCCTTTATGTTCATCTATTTTGTATAGTAAAGTCTTCTTTTGGCTTTCCTTAATTTCACTTAGCATAATACCCTTTAGTTCCACCCACATAGTTGCAAATGGCAAGATTTCATTTTTTTGATTGCTGAGTAATATTCCATTGTGTATGTGCGTATATGTGTGTGTGTGTGTGTGTGTGTGTGTGTGTGTATATATATATATACCACATCTTCTTTATTCATTTATCTATCTTTTTTTATTGCTGAGTAATATTCCATTGTATACACCACATCTTTATTCATTTATCTATCAATGGACATTTGGTCTCTTTTCGAACTTTGGCTATTGTTGACAGTGCTGCTATAAACACTGGGGTGCATGTGCCCCTTCGACACAGAATACCTGTATCCCTTGGATAAATACCTAGTAGTGCAATTGCTGGGTCATAGAGTAGTTCTATTTTTAATTTTTTGAGGAACGTCCATACTGTTTTCCAGAGTGACTGCACTAATTTGCATTACCACCAACACTGGTCTTATTCTTAATGATTGTAATTGTAATTAGCAATGTTTATCAGCTTTGCTCTTTCAGGAGCTATTTAAGGAAATTATCATCCCACCTTGCAAAGTGTCATCAAATAATTTTTATTACTTTGCAAGAGGAAAGACCACTGTTGGCTAAGTCCTGTTGAGTCTACATCAATCACCAAGCACCTATTTTGTGCTTAATTACATGTTATTAAAGATGCAAAAATCAGTAAGACAAAACCCGTAAACTCAAAAGAGTTCGATTGGTAAAATGTGGGTAGACACATTTTCCTAACTAGGTCAAAGGCCTTGAGTAGACCCCTAAATCTAGCCCAGCATATATTACCATGGTAACAATGAAAATATGCCTTTCAGTTCTCCCACTGTGAGGGAGTGTAACTGACAGAGAGCCTTAGCTGCTGTGCTTTCCATATATCACTGCATTAGGGGATACTTCTCATGGGCTGCCCCCAACCAATGAGTGAGCATGGCAATAATAGTAGAGCAGACCCCTTCCTGGGAGATAAAAGACTCCTCTGATTGGTGACTTTAGCTTAGCAGTTTCCCATTGGCCCTGTGAAAACTTTTTTAGAATGGCCGTAAAGTTAAAACCTCTTGTTAACTAACCCTTCTTTTTCCACAAGGGTGAGAACTATACCACAATCTATTGGTTCTCCTGACCTCAGTTTTCTTCCTTCCCTTTTTCCTCTCACAATTTGCCCAATGCCCCACAATAAAGCTCTTTCATGTCTAATCCTACTATAGCATCTGCTTGTCAAAGGACCTGAACCAACATATCCCACAATTCTGTCAGCTGACTTGACAAGTGGCTTGTTCACAAGCTATACCTGATGAGCAGTCCAGTGCTTCGGTAACCATAGCATAGTATGAGAAAAAGAACATAAACTTTTCACTTAACTTCTCTGACCCTGTTGTCATATCCATACAAGTAGTTTTGTAATTCTACTTTG
This sequence comes from Suricata suricatta, assembly GCF_006229205.1. NCBI lineage: Eukaryota > Metazoa > Chordata > Mammalia > Carnivora > Herpestidae > Suricata > Suricata suricatta. Next base: position 71,247,903 of record NC_043717.1, read on the forward strand.
CAGTGTTGTTGGGAAGAATCAAAATATGTAAAATCCCCATCACATGGTAAGCACTTGATACATTTATTCAGATTAATGAGTAAAGAGCTTTCCTACTAATGGCAGACCTTATGCTGCAGCTTTGTAAATGAATGATAGCACTTTCTCATTAGGAAAAATATAATCTGCAGAGGGGAATCAGGAATGTTTCTGGTACTCAGAATTGCACTTTTTTTTTTCTTTTCTAGAAGAAATGATGACAAGTAAAAAATGTTCAATACAGGGGTCTGGCTTCCTGAAAACTCTACCTTTGCCCTAAAATGCTGAAAACTTGTCTAGCTTGCTTTTTAAAGGTTACCTCAGGCTGGTAGGGGACAAGAAAATAATACAAAATAAAGATAGAAATGAAGAAAAAATGTGAATTTCAAATTCTAAGTTGCAAATTAATAATCACATTTTCAGATGTGGCTATAATTTTTACTATCTTCAACAGTTTCGCTAGGCCTGTGATACTGCAGAGAATCTGTAGAGCAGCAAAGAGCTCTACAAGAAGAAAAAAAGGGGAAGAGGGCAAATTCTGATCTCCTTAGCACTGCATCTTTATGACATTGTAGTATTTGCTGTGAGGGAGGAGCTGTAAGGTATTTAACATACTTGGTACAGAGATATTATATTGTTTCCAGGGCAACAACATAAAACTGTGATCTTCCTTTGGTAAAAGACACAGACAAGTTGATCACCAACCTGGTGTACTTGCCTGAGTGTTGAGAATGCCTGTGAAGCCACTGAGATGGTCAGGGAAAGCATAACATGACGAGGCTTCTAGTACAGTCAATTCCCAAATACCAGTGTGGTCTCAGAGCCCTGAGCTGAAGGCAAAACAGAATAACAATACACCTAGTGACAACAATGGGCAAGGAAATTCAGTAACTCATTTATTCCTAGGGTTAAAGCCTTTTAAATTGCAAATGTACCATTTTCTGGGTTACTGGTAGATGATAATGGAAAACTATAACTGAGAGATCCAATATGCAACTGAGGGAAGCACACCATTTTTAGCTCTCTACTTTCCAAGTATTCTATGTTTCTAGATTTAAAAAATTGTCAAGAGGTAGGCAACAGTTTTCCAAAACCGAATAGCCTCCATTTTCTTGTCAGCCAATAATACGTACTGAGGTCCAAGTTCTTTCCCCCACAATTCCTTAACTGAGCTGATTCCTCAATCCAGCATCATTCAAACAAAATGAGGCAGAGACAAAAGATTCTAATGATGACCCTCAGGGCAATAAAATATCCTAATTATCCATTTAAATTGTCAAATAGAAATTAAATGATGTTTCACTATAGTTCTAATAGTGTAGTGTATTTGGTTTCTTTCCAGTTCCTTAATGAAACAATGATTCTGGCATGGTGTCTCTAATGATTCTCAGTTAACCAGAGTGTTTGATTAACCAGAATGACTCATATTGCTTACAGTACTAAATTATAGTCATTATGAACTGTAAAACTTATTAGCCAGATTTAAATCACTGTGAAGGAAACTTCCCAACAAATACTTGAGTTGAGGGCACACAAGTGTAGCCAGAAGCTATCATAAGGTAGAAGCAAGAAATCAGGGGAAAGGGTGTGTAGGAAATCTGCCTAGGGATAGAAATGAAGTGTTCAAGGAGTAAGACAGGATAGCTTGGCTCTCTCTGAACATGAGAGTATCATTCCTGTCATTTCACAAGAGAAATGGTATATGCTTACTCTAGAATTTCCCACAAGACTGGAGATTGGAGAATAGACAGCAGAAGGTACACAGCCTTTAGAGGAAAAAGTTGGCACAGTCTTACCAGGAAGGTCAGGAAAAGTATCTTGAATCTTCTCAGGCCTCCCCATCATTCAGAAAGTAAGAGAGAAGTAGCAGGGACAAGTATACAGCACAATAGAAGAAAAACAACATCCTAAGTAAAGCAGACTGTGACACAAAGTTCTGACTACAACAAGAACTGTCCTCCCCTAGATAGTGGTGTAAGTCAGTGGCATCAGTTGGGGGCACTCTTTAGGCTAAGCCAGAATTTCTTAATCTCAGCACTCTTGACATTTTGTGCTGGATAATTCTTTGTGTGGGGCCTCATCTTGTGCACTATAGAATATTTAGCAACCTCTTTGGCCTCAATCCACTGGATAACAGTAGCCTTGCCACCCTGGTTGTGACAACCAAAACTTATTCCAGACATTGCCAAGGTTCCAGGCAGGGGGCAAAGTTCCCCCTAGTTGAGAGTCACTGGTTTATAGGGACATTTGGAGGAACACTTCATGATGATGGAGGGAAATTGCACTCTTAGAGAGTAGCTGAGTACCAGCTATTATTCTATTAGAAGGTAAGGCCAAAGTTTCCTTTGTGTTTTTGTTTGGTGATAATGTTATTGGGACTCATACTGATTAATTTTTTACTATGTCAACCTGATAAGCCATGGGGAAAATGCCTGCTATTTATTTTAAAATGTGATATTTCCCTCAAATATTCTCTTTATAGAAATAATAATATTGTCCTGCATGTAAAGAAACAGAACATTTTACCCTGGATGGAATCCCTTGCCAACTTTTCTCTACACAACTGCATATTTGTATACCGCCTGGTCTATATTACAGATTCACAAGGAACCCAGTCCCCATGTAACAGAATTAAACTAAAAAGTTCACACAATAATAAATCTTGCCCTCTTTAATATAGGACTTATGCCTAATTCTAACAGGGGTCTAGGGGTTTGGCTTCCAAGTGAAGAGGCAAATCATTAAGACTTTATAAATGGCAAGTTATACACTTATGTTGGCAAATTATATTGCCTTAGAAATGATTCATAAAACTATCATTTGAATTACAGGGGTGAATTAGCTGTTCAGAGTTGACTTACTGTATTTTAAAATTGGTTATGACTTTCTGAAACTTCTGACAGTATTTTCCCCCTAGGTCTTAGAAATGAGTGTTACTGAGACCTGGAGATTTTGCTCCATTTTTAGCTTCACTTGTGGTACTGAGAAGAACTAGGAAAGGTGGGTTCAGGGTTCAGGAATATAACCCTTGCCTGAGGCTATGTAAGTTGGTAAAACTTCCTATGTTGGTGGCATTTTGAGTAATTTTTCCTTTTATGTAACTACACTTACCCATGAAGACTTGGGTGAGGGGAAGTTTCATCTCTGTCCACAGCTAAAATAATTATTCTGCACAGTTCAACCCCTTAGAGAAATACTGCTTTTTAGGTTAAGTAAGATTTTCCACTGGCATTTGTCATCGAGAAAAGATAAAAAAGGCCAATTTTTAAAATATTCTTGGCCTTGGGGTGCCTGAGTGGCTCAGTCGGTTGAGTGTCTGACTTGGGCTCAGGTCATGACCTCACAACCCATAGTCTGTGGGTTCAAGCCCATGTTGGGCTCTGTGCTGACAACTCAGAACCTGGAGCCTGCTTCGGATTCTGTGTCTCTTTCTCTCTCTTCCCCTTCTCTGATCATGTTCTGTCTCTCAAAAATAAATAAAATGTAAAAAAAAATTTTTTTTTAAATTCTTGGCCTCAGAAGCCTGAGTGGATATATGCTCTTTCTTTTTTAAGTTAGAGCTTTAATTGCATGATTATTTGGCATGAAATACAGCACAATAGTTTTTCTTATTATAAAGCCATCCAAGAGAATAAATGATAAACAGCAGGAAAATAAAATAAAGAAGAGAAAACAATAGGGAGTTGAGATTGTTCAGCCCATAGAAGAGCTGGCTAAGAGATGACTTAGTAATGGTCTTCTAGGACCTGACGTACAATCAGGACCAGATGCTCCCCATCTGCAGTGAGGGAGGGACCACAGGAAATAACACTATAGAATGAGAAAATTTAAGAAAAAAATGTACTGGAAGTTTGGGGTTCCTGGGTGGCTCATTTGGTTAAGCATCCGACTTCGGCTCAGGTCATGATATCATGGTTCATGGGTTTGAGCCCTGCGTTGGGCTCTGTGCTAACAGCCACCTCAGAGCCTGGAGCCTGTCATTAAATTCTGTGTCTCCTTCTCTCTCTGACCCTCCCCTGCTCACACTGCATCTCTCACTCTCTCATAAATAAATAAAAAATTAAAAAGAAAGAAAGAATATGCTGGTAGTGAAAGCTGTCAAACATCAGAATACATCACTATGGAATTTAGGAAATTACTTCAGAGATGTTTTACATTTTGCTTTCAAACAGGACAAATTCTCTCTTGTCTGAGATAGTTGAAGTGAGATTAAAATGAGAAATAATGGGCAAAAGGATATCTCAATATTTTTCCTAAATTCTATGATTATATAAACCTGTGTCTTTATTTGCATCACATTCTCTAACATGCTAGTTTTACAATATGCTTTTTGCATTATATTTCCTCTTAATGAAGTTCCAAGTTCTCAATTATTACCAATTATGGAAATTTATTGTATGACCTTTTTTACCCTCTTAGATTATTGAAAACTTTGGTTCTGCCCCACTGGTCTTCCTCTCTTTACCAACTATTTATTTTCTACTTTTGCTGATTCTCCCTCTTTTCAGTTTTATGTTCACTCACCTGTAAAGATCTTTTGAGAGCATGTGGTGGCTTTGCATATTTGGCGTATTGAGTGTTGAGGGCCAATTTAATAGCTAATTATTGTTTTATAGTTGTGGAATGTGAGGCAACATGGGAGAATGTGATCCCATACGATAATAATTTCAGTGCAATCCATAGTCTTTTCACTTGGCCTTCACTGAGTGTGTAAGTCTCTGAAGCCACATTTGCTCTGTCTACATCAAAATAACCATTTGCTTCAGCCATTCTGAGGCAAGGGGTAAGAGGATGGTGTTATAAAGAGAAACTGTCAATCCACTTAACAGACAATTTTAGATTAAAATTTTCATTTGGTTGTATGAATCTTTCTTTGCACTGAGTCACGTTGGAGAAATATAGGTAATGGTATGCTTGTCTTACTGAAAGGACCTAAAGAACCATTAGACTGCAATAAGAATCCATCAAATGCCAAGGCCTCCTGACCTGTGGAAAAGTAAGTCTTAATGCACCGACCTGACACTCAAAATCCTCCTTAATCCTGACATGGACCTTCCCCTCTGTTATTTTTATTGCTCAGAATGAGTCCTCTATTTTAACTTTACTGTTCCCACCACGGCAGGCTTATCCTAAAATCTGTTTCATTAGGTGCTTTCTACTACCTAAAAGTTGCAACCTTTTCCTTCCCAGTCCTTTTTTTCATCTTTTTTCCATCATCATATTTCTCATTATAAATGCTATTTCTTGATTGTTTGCCATGTTTAAGCTTTCAAATTCATTAGCCTACTTAGTATTTGCAAGAACACTATGAGGCACATATTATTGTTCCAGAGCTCATTTCTAATAACTTTTCTTCTAAGAGACCTATTTTAATTAAATGAAGCCCAATAATGTCCCCTTATCTGAATTCATAACACTTATTGTCTTTACCATTTTATTGAGACACTAAATCAAACTTCATAGTTTCTCATGTAAATATTATGTCCCTGATTAAATTGTAAGATTGTTGAATGGAAAAATCTGTGACTTATACTAATTTTTGTGTCAGTATAATGCAAAATACATAGGAGGCCCAGAATAAACATAATATACCCTAAGGAAAGAAGGAAAGAAGAAAGGCCAGACAAGGCAGGGGAAAGGAAGCCACAGAAGGGTGATCAGAATCTGGTAAAGTTGTAACTTGTGACACCAATGGTATGTTATCACTTCATTAACAAATTTTCATTGGCTATATACTGTATACCCAATACCATGCTTTGATCTATGAGGGATAAAAGAGAAGGGAAATATTACCTCTACTCACAATCTAGATGGGAAGACAAGAGTAAATGCACACTAATAGAGGACAATGTAATAAAAGTCAGTAAGAAAAACAAAAGCCAAACAAATCAAAAGACACAATACCAGCGTGGTGCTAAACTAAGTAGCGCTGTGTAATGCTGGAATGGGGAAAGAAAACCTTTGGGATCCCTAGAAAATATGGTCCTTTTGATTTTGGAGTTGTCGTTGTTGCTATTGTTATTTTTGTTTAATGTCAGGCATAAGTGGCCAAAAAACAAACCAAAACAAAACCAACAAAACAAAACAGAAAAAGGTTTTCTTTCCACATTCCAGCATCATGGCAATAAAATGATCCTTTACTTGTGTAGAGAAACAGGACTATCAGTAGTGGAGAGGGGGTAATGATGAGACTTTAATCAAAAGCTGTATCAAATCAAAATGACTGAAACAAAGATTAGAACAATATTGCAAAAACTAAAACAAAAGACCCAATATATCCTTTACCTCATCTCCACTCTAGGGAATAAACAAAATTGGCCAAACTAAATAAATAAATGCCATTTTGTTTTCCATTCAAAAAAAAAAAACAGCACATGAAAATGTAACAGAACAGCATAATAGAAATTTGTGATGCTCAAAAGCAGAGCCTTTACCCATTGCTTGGTAAAATAATTGCACATTGCAGTGAGTTTTTGAATCCAGGCAAAAGGATTCACACCATATCTGATATAACAATGGCATTTTATGCATTGTGGTATCAGCCATATTCTTTTCCTGACTTCCTTACTTCCTTTTTGCTGAGAATTTTTTCTTTAAATGAGGTAGACAGTCATATATTTTCCCCGGAAGTAGATCTATTAAAAAACCTAGATAGAAAGAAAAAAAATGTGCTCCCTTTTTCACTTTCCAACAAATATTATCCATATGAAGTTTATCTTAAAGATATGTCTTCAGAATTTCTCAAAATAAATAAACCTTCCTTTCTGAGATTAAATGTTTTAAGAGAACAGGACCATCTAGCATATTTCATATATATGTGTGATTGCCTGTGCATATCATTTGGGGGAATATGTCAGGAGGCTGAATATCAATCTCCTTTATCAACTGATTTTGAGACCTTATTTTGTAACTTTCACAATGTGTGTGTATGTACACCCACAAATACTGTGCACACATATTCCTTATGTTAAAGAATTATAGTGCTACATGTAACATCCTTCTAATGTGCCCAACTTGATCCTGAATAAGAAAGAAACCGCAGAAATGTCAAAAGCAAGCCCTGGAGATTCCAGTGACTTGAATATGAGTTAGTCATCCTTAACCTCTGAGGTGATGGATAAAACTGAATGTTCAAATCTATTGAAATCTTCAATCCAGAAAACTTTTGTGAAGTATTACAAACTCTTGTCAATATTTCTAGGGGCCAGTGGAAGACAGAAATTAGGTCTCTCTCTCTCACCTACCAAAATGGAGAAGCAAAATTTAGTTTTTCTTTTAGGCCATTTATGTCATTTCTAGGTGAATACTTCATAGACTCAAATTCTACTTTTCTTTTACCTCCTTTAATCACTTCCCTTAGTCTGTGAGAAATAAAGGTTTAAACTGGAAATGAAGAGAAGATTTTCTTTGATATTTTGAATGAAGGTCATATTTAATATTAACATGGAGTGTGTCTATATTAATCCAAAGAAAAGTTTATAAGTGGCTTGCCTCAGAAGCTGTATCAAATCGGGTCCTTTTCAAGAAATTTTGGAAATAATTGAAATGGTGGAAAATCCTCATGTGGTTCTGAAAGTTAAGCTTCTTCAGTAGGACCATGCAGAATGACTTCTTTTCATTAGAACTTTATTTGCATATTTCCTACTGCTACAAGTCACACATAAGGAAAGTAACATTATGCCATACCCCTGATCTATTGAGCCAGTGATTCTCTTCCTAGCAAGTGTCCAAGTATAACTTTTTCTGTACTGAAGACAAAAACATATCTTGGGGTCAAAGCCAGGACTCAAGCACCAAGCACTAATATTTAGTCTGTCACAGTACAAATTCATAAAACATCTCATGTCTCCTACCATGCTACATTCTCTCCCCTCATTCCAATCCATCCTGTGCTGTATATGTATCTGGGTGTATATATTTCATTAATTAAAAAATAAGATTTATCTTCTAATTCTGAAATTGTCTTCTTTATTGCCAATTACTTTGTAACTTTTGGCTTGTTGGGTTATATAATCTTGTCCAGACAATGTTGCTCTTATGTTCCAGTGGACATACTTGGCTGCGAAAGTGTTATGAATAAACTCATCTTATTTTGCAGCTAATCTGTATTACTTCAATGTCAGGATACAAAATAGAACACATTTTTGATGGAAAGAATTTAGATCACTACAGCCATAAACCTAGGTCTTTGGAAAAGCATGACTTAGACAGTAGAATGTGTAGTAATGAAATCACTTTTCTTTTTTTATTTTATTCCTCTAAAAATAATACTTTGTTGATTAAGGAATTAGATCATTGGTATTAACATGGCATATCTGACAGATGTACCAAAATTTCTCTCATCTTTGCAATTATCAGGTTTTTGTCTGAGTTAAAATGTTGGGAGGTTGACCTACGTTGTTAGTTTTTTGTCCTCATTTTTTATCTTTTTAAAAATGTTTATTTTGAGAGAGTACATGTGTGCACAAGAGGGGGAGGGGCAGAGAGAGGGAGAGAGAGAATCCCAAGAAGACTCTGCGCTGTGAGGCTCAAACCCACGAACCATGAGATAATTACCTGAGCCAAAATCAAAAGATGGACACTTAACTGACTAAACCATCCAGGTGGCCTCTCATTTTTTAAAAATCTTTGTCATTGTAGAGGGAGCAGGTAGAAAGAGAAGAAAGGAACAGGTGATCTCTTCATATACATGTCTCCAATAGTTGTTGTTCTTGTTGTTGTTATTGTTGTTGTTGTTTTGGAGTGGAGAATATATGGATAAAAGTAAAAGAATCACAATACCTTAATAGTAGTCTTCACATGACAGCCCATTTTTCTACTATCATTCAACAGAAGAGAAAAGACAAAACATACTTACTGATTACCTGTTTGGTGCAAAGCAATTCATCCAGTGTTCTAGGAAACCCAAAATTACTAATCTGTGCCTGCAAAGAGTGTATTGTACAGTGGTTATCTCATTTTTTTCTCTTTGTTTTATTTTCTTGCAAGGTGAGGACCATAAGACCTAACCCATCACTCATTTGGGTCCCTGTTAATAAGTGGTACCTTGTTTTATACTAGCCTTTATGGCAATACATTTAGCTCATGCAGTTCATTGGTTTTCCCCATTCCTTTCACAGAGTATATAGTTGACAAGTTTGGGAAAGGATATTATAGATTCCTCTCAAACTAAAGGTTCTGGATTTATCTGTACAAAAATCACATTCTTTGTTCTAAAGAAAGCAGCAACTGATTGTCAAAAACCTTGTTTGTTCTATTTCTTTTTTTAATGTTTGTAATTTATTTTTGAGAGACAGAGAGAGACAGAGCACTAGCAGGGGAGGGGCAGAGAGAGAGTGAGACAGAGAATCTGAAGCAAGCTCCATGCTCTGAGCTAGCTATCAGCACAGAGCCCGATGTGGGGCTCGAACCCACGAACCGTGAGATCATGGCCTGAGGCAAAGCTGGACGCTTAACCGACTGAGACACCCAGGCGCCCCTCTTTGTTCTATTTCTGACTTGCCCCAGACTCATGGATCACACATATGCTACACATAACTTACCATTAATATTCTTAACCATTAAAACAATTTTTGTTTTTTTTTAATTTTGCACAAAAAGTAAATTTCCTTGTTATATGTATAGGCTCTAAAAATTTTACTATTACCATTGCTACTGCAGCTGTGTTTGCACTCTCTCTCTCTCTGCACACTCTTGCTTTTACTCTTGCTCTCACACTTGCTCTCACATTTGCTCTCACTCTTGATCTTGCTCTCATTCTCTCTCTTTCTGTCTCAATCATGCTATTCTTGACAAGACCACCAAGATATGGTGGCATGATGTTATCCATAATGCCAACCTCAAAATGTTAAGGGCATCCCTATATATTCCTATCTGTCCTTAATTTTTATCAGTCTATCATCTAGGAATTTATTCTAAATTCTCTTTGAGCCTAATTATATATTTTTTTTATTTTAGTCACAGAATATTTAACATGCAGTATTATTTTAGTTTCAGGTGTATAATATAGTTATTCAACAATTCCATATAACACTTAGAGCTCATCATGAGAAGTGTACGCTTTAATCTCCATCACCTATTTTATCCATCCCCCTGACTCATTTCCCCTCTGGTAACCAAGAGCTTGTTCTCTGTGGTTGAGTCTGTTTCATAGTTTGCCTCTTTATTTTTAGCCTATTCTTCTTTGTTTTGTTTCCTAAATTCCACATATGAGTGAAATCTTATGGTATTTGCCTTTCACTGATTGACATTTCACTTAGCATAATGTTCTATAGCTCCATCCATGTTGTTGCATATGGCAAGATTTCATTCTTTTTATGGCTGTGTAACATTCCATTGTACATATACTACATCTTCGTTATCCATTCATTGACCAATGGCCACTTGGGCTGCTTCCATAATTTGGATATTGTAAATAGTGCTGCTATAAACATAGGAGTGCATTAATGCCTTTGAATTAGTGTTTTTGTATTTTGGGTGTAAATACTCAGTAGGGCTATTATTGCTTCATAGGTAGTTCTATTTTTAACTTTCTGAGGAACCTCCATTCTGTTTTCCACAGTGCCTGTACCAGTTTGCATTCATACCAAGAATGCAAGAGGGTTCCTTGCTCTCCACATCCACATCAACCCTTGTTTCTTGTGGGATTTTTTTCCTTGTTATATCTCATTGAAGTTTTGATTTGCATTTCCCAGATGATGACTGATAATCACTTCTTTTTTTAAACATGTTTTTAAATTTATTTATTTATTTAGAGAGAAAGCGGGTGCAAGCTAGGGAGGCACAGAGAGTGGGAAAGAGAGAATCCCAAGTAGACCTCACACATCATCAAAGATTCTGATGCGTAGCTCAGTCACATGAACTGTGAGATCATGACCTGAGCCAAAATCAAGAGTTGGACGCTTAACCACCCAGATTTTGAGCATCCTTTTATGTGTCTATCGGCCATCTGAATGTCTTCTTTGGAAAAATGCCTCTTCATGTAGTCTGCCCATTTCTTGAATGGAATACTTGTTTTTTGGGTGTCCAGTATTATAAGTTCTTAATATATTTTGAATAATAATCCTGTATCAAATGTACCATTTGCAGATATCTTCTCCAATTCCATAGGTTGCCTTCTAGTTTTGTGAATTGTTTCTTTAAATTATAGAAGCTTTTTATTTTGACTTAGTCCCAGTACTTATTTTTTGCTTTTATTTCCCTTGCCTCAGGAGATATATCTAGAAAAATATTGCTATGGCCAACACCATCAGCCACATTATTGCCTGTCTTCTCTTTCAGGATTTTTATATTTTCAGGTATCACATTAAGGTCTTTAATCCATTTTGATTTTATTTTTGTTTATAGTGTGAGAAAGTGTTCCAGTTTCATTCTTTTGCATGTAGCTGACCACTTGCAGGGGAGACTTCTTCCCATTGGATATTCTTTCTTGCTTTGTCAAATATTAATTGACCACATAATTATGGGCTTATTTCTGGGTTTTCTGGTCTGTTCTTTTGATCTATGTGTCTATTTTTGTGCCAGTAACATACACTTTTGATTACTGCAACTTTGTAATATAACTAAAGTCTGGAATTGTGATACCTCCAGCTTTGTTTTTCCTTTTCCAAAACTGCTTTGGCAATTTGGGGTCTTCCATGATTGAATATAAATTTTAAGATTGTTTGTTCTAGTTTTGTAGGAAAAAAAAAAGCTGTTGGTATTTGATAGGGATTGCATTAAATGTACAGATTGCTCTGGGTAGTATAGACATTTTAACAATATTTGTTCTTTCAACCCATGAGCATGGAATGTCTTTCCATTACTTTGTGTCCTCTTCAGTTTCTTTCATCAGTGTTTTATAGTTTTCAGAATATGTGTCTTTCACTTCTTTGATTAAATCTATTCCTTGGTATCTAATGGGTTTTGGTGCTGCCTCATTATTAGTGTACAGAAATTCAAGAGATCTGCACATTGATTTTGTATCCTGAAACTTTACTGAATGAATTTATCAGTTCCAGTAGTTTTTTGGTTGAATCTTTCAGGTTTTCTAGAGTATCATGTCATCTACAAATAGTGAAAGTTTTATTTCTTCCTTACAGATCTGGATGCCATTTATTGATTGATTGATTGATTGATTGATTGATTGTTGTTGCTGTCTGATTGTTGTGGCTAGGATTCCTAGTTATCTATGTTCAATAAAAGTGTTGAGAGCAGACATCCTTGTCTTGCTCCTGACCTTAGGGGCAAATCTCTGTTTTACCCATTGAGTGTGATGTTCGCTGTGGGGTTTTCATATATGTATTTTATTACATTGATGTGTGTTCTCTCTAAACCTACTTTGTTGAGGGTTTTTATCATGAGTGGATGTTGTACTTTGTCATAGGGTTTTTCTACATCAATTGAAATAATCATATGTTTTTTATCCTTTATCTTATTGAAAGCAGAATGGGTTTTTAAACTTGGACCCCTGTCTTGAATTGTTATAACTTTCCTTGGATAAAAGAAAATTTAATGAGCCCTTATTTGCATGTGTGTGTGTGTGTGTGTGTGTGTGTGTGTGTACAATTTTACCCACCTTTACAAGCATTATGATGTACTACTCTTATCCTATCATGTGAGAGAATAAAGCCAATCTATAAGAGCAAATCTGTTATTATATTTTTATGGATGGACTTCTAAAATAGACTTTTAAAAAGTATATCCCGGGGCGCCTGGGTGGCTCAGTCGGTTAAGCCTCCGACTTCGGCTCAGGTCAGATCTCACGTTCGTGGGTTCGAGCCCCGCATCAGACTCTGTGCTGACAGCTAGTGCAGAGCCTGGATCCTGCTTCCAGTTCTGTGTCTCCTTCTCTCTCTGCTCCTCCCCCTCTAATGCTCTGTCTCTCTCTGTATCAAAAATAAATAAAACATTAAAAAAAGTATATCCCTTGTAATGCTATTTAACAGTATTTGTTTTTTATGAAAACAACTAAGAGTAAGATGTTTTCTTTCATTATGACAGATTTGAAGAGATTAATTTCACTGTTAACAGTTTACTGAGTAACTGAAATAAAATATTCACTAGCTGAGTACGTTTATTGAATTTATTTTGTATCACTTTCTTGTGTTTTTTTCAAAATGAGCTTTTTCTTCTTTGAGCAAAGATGGAGTACAAAATATAGGATAGTTTATGAACTTGCCCTGACTTAAAAGCTAAAACAATAAGAATCACTTAGTTTTGTAATCCAACTCAAATACCTTTAAAATTATTTAATATTGTTTGATATTTATTATACCTCACAATTAGTTGATTTTTCTGTGAATTTACAATGTTCTCAACATGAGTGCCTAAATAAAGCAGTTATTTATTTTTGTGAATTATATAGATTTTAAAATACCTTAGGATTAAAAAAAAAAAAAGATCCCACATCAGTGAAGTGTCATTCAGTCCTCTTTCTGGGTTCCATTGCTTCAGTTTTCTTAGTCTTCTGAACATGTTCTTATTATCTCTGAAGGACAAGAAAGAGACAAACATTTTATATCAGCTATGTAGAGAAAAGCCTGGCTTGTCCTATTCAAGAAATAACCTTGTTTCCCATAGGCAAATAGATCAGATTTCATTCCTGAAAGAAAAAGACAAGCACCACTTTGTCATTGTTTTGCTACTTTTTTGTGCTGCCCCCCAACCAGTTTTTCTAATTAAGCTTTTTAATTTGAGATAATCATATATCCACAAGCAGTTGTAAGAAATACAGGCATACCTCATTTTATTGTCCTTTATTATGCTTTGCAGATGCTGCATTTTTTTCTTTACAAAATAAAGTTTTTTGCCAACTCTGCATCAACGAATTCTGTCTATACCATTTTTCCAACAGCATTTGCTTACTTTGATTCTCTGTGTCACTTTTTGGTGATTCTCACAATATTTCAAAGTTGTTCAGTATTATTAATTTTGTTATGGTGATTGGTGTTTAATGATTATGACTTGCTGAAACTCAGGTGAGGGTTAACACTTTTTAGCAATGTAGTATTTGTAAATTAAGATATGTACATTTTTTAGACATAATGCTCTCATGCACTTAAGAGGCTACTGTAAACATAATTTTTATATCCAGTGGGAAGCCAAAAAAATTCATTTGGCTCATTATATCACAATATTCCATTCCTTGTGGTGGCTGGGACTAAACCCTCAATATCTCTGAGGTATGCTTATAATACAGACAGATCCCATGTCCTTTTTACCCAGTTTCCCCTAATGGTAAGCTCTTGCAGAAATATAGTGCAATATCACAACCAGAATACTAACATTGATAGTTATGATGCAGACCAGTCCTATCACCACAAACTTTCTTCATATTGACCTTTTATAAAAATACCCAATTCCCTCCTTACCCCCTCCTTAACTCTTGTCAACTACTAAACTGCTCTCCATTTCTATAATAATGTCATTTAGGGAATGTCACATACATAGACTCATATAGTATAAAACCTTTTCAGATTGACTTTTTTTCTTTCAGTACAATGTCCTGGATGTTCAACCAGGTTGGCATGTTAATAATTTTTTTCTTTCTTCTTGTTGAGTAACAGTCCATGGTACAGATGCACCAGCATTTATTTAACAATTATCAACCTTTTTTTAGGTTTTGATTATTGTGAATAAAGTGGATGTAAACGTTGGTGAATAAAGTGGACATAACCATTCATGGACATGTCTTTGTATATGTGTAGGAATTTAAGTCTTCATTTATCTGAGATATAAATGCTCAGGAATACAATTGTTGGGTCATATGGTATTTGCATGTTTAATTTTTAAAGATACTCTCCACTGTTCCAGAGTGGCTGAACCATTTTATACTCCCACCAGTGATGTATGAATGGTCAAGTTTCTCTACATCCTCCTCAACATTTAGTGTTTTCACTTTTCTTTTTGTGATCATTCGTCAAGTCTGTAGTAATATATCATTGTAGTTTTAAATAGCATTTTCCTAATGATGTTAAACATGTTTTTATGTACTTATTAGTCATCTGTACACCCTTCCTGGTGAAAAGTCTCATGTCTTTTGCCCATTTTCTAATGTATTGCTTGGGTTTCTTACTGGACAATTTTGAAATACTATTTTAATTACAAGATAATATTCTAGATACTATTATTTTTTTATTTGATTTGATATGATACTGTTTCTTTTTCAAATATATGCTTTGTACATATTTCCTCCCATTCTTTGTATGGGGGCCATATATGACTTCCATACCTGGTAATATAATATCTTTTACCCTGCAAAATACTGTGGGTTTTCAGTCCTTACCAAGGTCAACATTGTTAGATTTAATATGTTGACTGCTTTTCATCCTTTTAACAGGTTATTTCACAGAGAAAACCTTTGAATTATGATGAAATGCAATTTATCCATTTTTCTGTTCTTGGATTATATTTTTGGTATTAAGTGAAAGAACTCTTTCTTAGTCCTAGATTCCAAAGATTTTCCCCAATGCTTTTTCTTCCAAAAAGTTTTATAGTTATACACTTTAATTTAAATTCTTAATCCATTTTGAGCTAATTTTATTATATAAATTGTGAGACTTATTTCAAGTTTTACTATTTTTGCTTAAGGATATCCCATTATTCCAGCACCATTTGTTGAAAAGGCTATCTTTCCTCCATTGTCTTGCTTTTACATTTTTGTAAAAAAATCAATTGGATATATTTGTATTGGTCTATTTCTAGATTTCCTGTTCTATAGATCTGTGTGTTTATCTCTCCATCAGTACCACAGAGCCTTGATGACTGTAGCTGATAATAAATCTTGAAATCACACAGACTAATTCCTCCAACTTTGTTCTTTTTTCCCCAATTTTGCTTTAGCTATTCTAGGTTTTTATGTCCTTTCATATAAATTTAGAATAATCTGGTTTATACATACAAAAAGACATGCTGGAATTTTTATAAGAATGAATTAAATCTTTTTATCAATTTGTGGAGAACTGACATCTTTATTGTGTTGAATCTAACAATCTATTAACACAGTATGTTCCTCCATTTTTTCAGATCTTCTTTTTATATTTATCTCTTTAGTGTTCTGTAGATTTAGCACATAAGTCTTGTACATGATTTGTTAGATTTAGGCACTTAACTTTTTTTTTTTACATTTTTTTCTTTTATAGTTTTCTGTCAAGTTGGTTTGCATGTAACACCCAGTGCTCATTGCAACAAGTGCTTTCCTTCATGCTCATCACCCCTTTTCCCACTCCCCCACCCCCAACAACCCTCAGTTTGTTCTCAGTATCTAAGAGTCTTTTATGGTTTGCCTCCCTCCCTCTCTGTAACTTTTTTCCCCTTCCCCTTCCCCTTCCCCTTCCCCATGGTCCTCTGTTAAGTTTCTTCTGTTCCACATATGAGTGAAAACATATGGTATCTGCCTTTCTCTGCCTGACATTTCACTTAGCATGACACCCTCGAGTTCCATCCACATTGCTACAAATGGCCATATTTCATTCTTCCTCATTGCCATGTAGTACTCCATTGTATATATATACCACATCTTCTTGATCCATTCATCAGGTGATGGACATTTAGGTTTTTTCCATGAGTTGGCTATTGGTGACAGTGCCGCTATGAACATTGGGGTACATGTGTTCCTATGCATCAGCACTCCTGTATCCCTTGGGTAAATTCCTAGCAGTGCTATTTCTGGGTCATAGGGGAGTTCTATCGTTAATTTTTTGAGGAAACTCCACAGTTTTCCAGAGTGGCTGCACTAGTTTACATTCCTACCAAAAGTGTTAGTTAAGAGGGTGAGGCACTTAACTTTTTTAACAATTATAAATGACATTGTATTTGTATTTATTTGTTTTTTAATTTTTGTTTTTTTATTTTTAATTTTGATATCCATGGTTTCATGATAGCTAATAGAAATACAATTGACTTTTTTTTTGGCTGAAATACAATTGCTTCTTTAATTTTTATATTATTTCTTGAAATCTTGCTGAACTTATAAGCCTTAGAGGGATTTCCATTTTATAGGTGATTTGGGATATTTTAAATAGACATCATGTCATCTGGCAAAAAGGGGCAGTTTTACTTCTTTTTTTACAATATGCATGCCATTTATTTCTACCTTCTTGCAATGCTAAAATTTCCAGCAATAGATTGAATAAGACTAGTAATTTTACCTAATAAGTAGTGTGTCATTATACTCTGATTTCAAATTTTTATCTTTTTTAAAAATGTTTATTGGCCATTTGGATTTTATCTTTTGTAGAGTTTCTTTTGTAAAACTTTTATTCAAGAATTTCTTGCCATTTTTTTATTGGGTTGGCTCATATTAAAAAAATCTATTTGTAGGATGTATATCTGTGTGTATGTGTGTGTGTGTGTGTGTGTGTGTGTTTACATATTTTGGCTATAAATCCTGTTGAATATATGTATTTCTAATTTAATGTTAATTTTTAGTTACTTTTTTCATTTAAATCCAAGATAGTTAACATATGCAATAATGTCTTCAGGAGTAGAATTTAGTGAATTATCACTTACATATAACACCCAGTGCTCATCCCAACAACGGCCCTCCTTAATGCTCATCAACCATTTAGCCCATCCCCCTAAACATCACTCCTCTAGTAAACCTTAATTGTTCTCTGCATTTAAGAGTATCTTATGATTTGCCTCCTTTTCTGTTTTTATCTTATTTTCCCTTCCCTTCTCTTATGTTCATCTGTTTTCTTTCTTAAATTCAACATATGAGTGAAATCATATGATATTTGTCTTTCTCTGACTTTCAAACTTTCATTTTTGTGTTTAGTTTTTTTTTAAGTTTTTATTTAAATTCCAGTTAAATAACAGTGTAATATTAGTTTCAGGTGTACAGTACAGTGATTCAACACTTCCATATTTTAAAATTGGAGTATTTGTCCATTTACATTTAATCTTTGAACATCCTGTGTGTCATACTTCCAACTCTGGCATGCCTTATTCTCCAACTACTTCGCTTGTCACTATATCACTTGACATCATCCAAAATACTATTTATATGAGTTATTTTGCTTATTGTTTGCTCCCCATTACAATGTAAATGCAATGAAGGCAGGGGCTTTTTTTGTCCATTTTATTTATTTATATATCCACATCTCTAAGTGTGTATATATTCCAAAAATTTTGCCAAAATAATGACTTAAAAAGTTTCACTCCATATGTTCTTTTTGG
Organism: Suricata suricatta; assembly: GCF_006229205.1. Classification (NCBI taxonomy): domain Eukaryota; kingdom Metazoa; phylum Chordata; class Mammalia; order Carnivora; family Herpestidae; genus Suricata; species Suricata suricatta. Next base: position 71,266,080 of record NC_043717.1, read on the forward strand.
AGATTTACAAAAAGCATTAATGTCTTACAGAAGTTATACAGATAGAAAATTAATTTAACCAAGAATTTCCCAAACTCAGAATCATAAAATCTTAATGAACTGTAACATCTAACACTGACCGAGAAGATATGATTTTTAGAGTATTCCTAGTATTCATAGATTAGCCATTTAGATGATCTCCATTTGGGGAGGCCACTAAACTAGTGTTCAGGAAATCATGTCTAGGTGGCCATATCTGGCTCGCTACTTATTTTTGTATAGAAAGTTTTTTTGGACTATAGCGACGCCCATTTACTTATGTGTTGTCTGTGTCTTTTGCTCTATGGTGACGGAGTTTAGGAGATGTGATGGAGACCATATGGACTTCAAAACTTAAATCATTTATGGGGTGCTAGGGTGGCTCCGTCAGTTGAGCATCCAACTCTTTTTTTTCATTTTTTAATTGTTTATTGTCAAATTGGTTTCCATATAATACCCAGTGCTCTTCCTCACAAGTGCCCTCTTCCATCACCACCACTTCCCTCCCCCCTCCCCCTCCACCTTCAACCCAAGGTTACTTTTCAGTATTCAATAGTCTCTCAGGTTTTGCATCCCTCTCTCTCCCCAACTCTCCTTCCCCTTTCCCCTCCCCATGGTCCTCCATTAGGTTTCTCCTGTTAAACCTATGAGTGCAAACATATGGTATCTGTCCCTCTCCGCCTGACTTATTTCACTTAGCATGACATCCTCGAGGTCCACTCTCTCTGCCCCTTCCCCACTCACAGTCTGACACACTCTCAAAAATAAATAAGCATTAAAAAAACCTAATTGAAAAAATAGATAAAATGTTAAAAACTTAAAAAACAAAGTAGTATTTATATAAATTACAAATGGAGATGTAAAATTGTTTTTTTCCATGAGGGTAGACAGAAGGAAATCAATTAAACCTCTCCCAGGAAGACAGGATTTGCAATTTAGAAACAATTACTAAATAGATAAAAGGAAAGGAACAGGGCTAGAATAAGACAGGGCAAAAGTTTTCCACTAAAATGTAGATTTCCACTGAAACACAATATATTTTTTAAATATAGGAATAATTGAGATTAGTTTTGTTTTAGAATGCATTCTATAATTAGTTTTGTTGAGAATATTGCAAATTACATTCTTGACTTAGTTCTGTTCCTGATAATCTTCAAGTGAGTTCATACATTCTCATAGACTGTGAGGGTATCATTCACCACTATCACTATACCATCACTACCACACCACCATAATCATCATAATGATTCTTACTATTTACGCAGTTCTAACTCTGCCATACATGCTTCTAAGTACTTTACATACATTAATTCATTTATTCCATATGTTAAGTAGGCATTTACTTCCCCATTTTACAGGTGAAGAAACTAAGACACAGAGAATTGAAATAATGTCTATGATTGCACAACTAAGAAGTTCTAGTAGCTAGGCCCCTGAGATGAACTTATTTGGAGAATATCATCTAGATTTTACTAAGTTGCTTCATATGATCTGCAAAATGTGAAAAAAGAAAATATTGAACATTCCTGAAAACCAAAAGTGTTTTCATTCTTCCATTGGTTCATTGAATAATTATTGAGTACTCCTATATCCCAGGTGCTGTGCTAAGTGCTGCAAGTACATAATGATGGGGTTCAGGACATTCTAACCCCAAATAATGGCATCTTGACATATTGAATAGTTTAAGTTGAAGGGTTTTGAGAAAATAGCAGAAGCAGGAAAATTACTCTGACCTTCCACTTTTGCCCTTTTCTCCTGAAACTGGTCACAAAACTATTACATGCGGGTTTCCCATTCTTCACCAAACCTAGCATAAAATACTCAGCTCTGACTGATTCTCTGGGTCTTCATTTTCTTATGAATTATACCATGTCACTTAAGTATGTTTGTGTGTTTTCTTCTGTTATTCTTCTTTGACAGTTTAATTTTTAGATCCAGCCAGGGACTCTAAGATGGTCTAGAAAAACTTTGTCTTCCCCTACCATATATAAGTGAAGCAACATACGTAGCCTCAAGTTGCCAGTCTAGGAAGGGAAACAGACATGGATTCAGACAATTAGAAAGCAATATGCACTATCAGGAGCTTCCAGTTTGCTGATGCAAGAACACACATTTCAAAAATATATATATAAACACAGAAGGAAAGAAAAGGTTGAAGATAGGGCAAGGGTGAAATTGAGGAGAGACTTGAATACTATGTAAAGTGACTTTGACTATCCTGAAGGCCAAAAGAAAACAATTATAAAGTTTTAGGCAAGAATTGAATTTTAGATTACTCCAGCAGCAGTATGGGAAGGAATTAGGTGTAAGCCTGGATCCAGAGAGACTAATGTATCTGTTGCCTGAAAGGAAAAAACCCTCAAAACCTAGTGGACTATTTATTTGCTCAAGATTCTGTGTATTAGCAGTTTGGACTGTGCTCAGCTTGGCTGTTTTGCAGATCTCTCGGGCGTCATCTGATCATTTGTGTTAGCTGTTTTCTGGGCCGCTCTATCCTTGTGTTTTTTAAACTTTAAGATGGATAACCCATACTTTTTCATAAAGAATAATGCTCCCCCAAAAGATGCCCATGGCCTAATTCCCAGAACCCATGAATATATTATCTTACAGGTCAAAAGAGACATTTCAAATGTGATTATGTTAAAGATATTGAGATTGAAAGATATTTTTCTTGAGATAGCAGCTTGGATTATCTAGGTGTGCCCAATCTAATCACAAGAGTTTTATAAAAAGGGAGGCAAGACGTTCAGAGCCAAGGGAAGAAGATGTAATGACAGAAGCAGGAGTTGGAGAGAAAGTTGATATGCTACATTGCTGGCTTTGAAGCCAGATAAAAAGTCATGAGCGAAAGAATTCAGGTGGTCTATAGAAGGTGGAAAACAAGGAAACCAATTTTCTTTCCACACCTCTAGAAGGAACCAGACATGCTGACACCTTGACTTTTAATTCAGTGAAATTAATTTTGGAATTCTGACTTTCAAAACTATGTGATAACTCTGTGCTATTTTAAGCCACTAAGTTTGTGGTAATGTGTAACAGCAACAACAGGAAACTCGTATATGTGGCAACCTCAGAGCAACAAGAAATTAAATAAAAGCAAAAGCTACAAGGTTCCCTCAGTCCTAAATCAGAATTTGCACAATATTACTTTTGACCCACTCTATTAGTCAAAGCAAGCCACAATAGCAGCCCAGATTCAGGGGTGGGGAAATAGAACTTACCTCTTCATGGGAAGAACTATAAAGAATTTGTTGCTTTTTAAAATTCATCATAATGTATAATACTTTTTATATGCTGTTGAATTCGATTTCCTAATATCTTGTTGAGTATTTTTGCATCTGTATTCATTAAGGATATTGGCCTGTAATTCTCTTTTTTCGTTGGGTCTCTGCCTGGCTTAGGAATAAGAGTGACATGTGCCTCGTAGAATGAGTCCGGTAGTCTTCCTTCCATTTCTATTTTTTGGAATAGCTTGAGAAGGATCGGCGTTAAGGGAATCCATCTGGCCCTGGGCTTTTATTCATTGGGAGATTTTTGATAACGAATTCGATTTCTTCACTGGTTATGGGTCTGGTCAGATTTTCTATCTCTTCCCGTTTGAATCTTGGTAGTGCATGTGTGTTTAGAAATTTGTCCATTTCTTCTAGATTGTCCAGTTTGTTGGCATATAGTTTTACATAGTAATCTCTGATGATTGCTTGTATTTCTGAGGGATCTGTTGTAATAGATCCATTTTCCTTCATGCTTTTATCTATTTGCATGTTTTCTCTTTTCTTTCTGAGGAGCCTAGCTAGAGGTTTATCCATTTTGTTTATTTTTTCAAAAAACCAACTCTTGGTTTCATTGATCTGTTCAATTGTTTTTGTGGATTCTATCTTGTTTAATTCTGCTTTGATCTTTATTATTTCTTTTCTTTTGCTGGGTTTGGGGTGTTCTTGCTGCTCCCTTTCTAGTTTCCTTAGGTGCTCTGTTATGTT
>NC_043717.1:71270174-71301619 GCF_006229205.1 Suricata suricatta
TTTTTGGAGGTTGTCCAGACTTCTTCCTGTGGTTGATTTCGAGTTTCATAGCATTGTGATCTGAAAGTGTGTATGGTATGACCTCAATTCTTTTATATTTATGGAGGGCTGTTTTATGACCCAGTATGTGATCAATCTTGGAGAATGTGCCATGTGCACTCGAGAAGAAAGTGAATTCCCTAGCGTCAATATGCAGAGTTCTAAACTACATACACGAAAAATGAATGATCCAGTGAAGAAATGGGCAGAAGACCTGAATAGACACTTCTTCAAAGAGGACATCCAGATGGCCAACAGGCACATGAAATGATGCTCAGTGTCACTCATCATCAGGGAAATACAAATCAAAACCACACTGAGATACCACCTCACACTGGTCAGAGTCGCTAAAATGAACAAATCAAAAGAATGTAGATGCTGGCGAGGGTGTGGAGAGACAGGCAGCGGTCTACACTGTTGGTGGCAATGTAAACTGGTGCAGCCACTCTGGAAAAGTGTGGAGACTCCGCAAAAAACTATCGGTAGAAATCCCCTATGACCCAACAATAGCACTGCTAGGGATTTGCCCAGGGGATACAGAAGTGCTGATGCGTAGGAGCACATGTACCCCAATGTTCATAGCGGCACTTTCTACAATAGTCAAATCATGGAAAGAGCCTAAATGTCCATCAACTGATGAATGGATCAAGAAGATGTGATATATATACACAATGGAGTACTATATGGCAATGAGGAAGAATGAAATCTGGCCATTTGTAGCAAAGTGGATGGACCTTGAGGGTTCATGCTAAGCGAAATAAGTGAGGCAGAGAAGGATAGATACCATAGGTCTAACAGGAGAGACCTGGCAGGGGACCATGGGGAGAGGAAGGGGGAAAGAGAGTGGGGGAGAGTGAGGGACACAGATCAAGGGAGACTACTGAATACTGAAAATGAACCATGGACTGAAGGAGGAGGGGGAGGCAAAGAGGGGGTGATGGTCATGGTGGGGGGCACTTGTGGGGAGAAGTACTGGGTGTTATATGGAAACCAATTTGACAATAAACTATTAAAAAAAATAAATTAAAATTCATCACAACTAGTTCGGAGGCTGAGTAATCCAGGTAAGAAGTGAAGAAGATTTCAAGTTGCTATGAAAGGGATGCGAAAGAAAGGAGAGATTCAAAGGATATATAGTAGGAAAAGCCATCAAAATTTGATGGTTAATTAAAGGTAAAGGTTGAGGGAGATAAGATATATTTATAATCTTCACATTAAGTTAACATTATCATTTACATTTAGCACAGGAATAAATATTATTACCTACTTTTAACCCAGAGGGATTAAATGATTTGTTTGATGTCCCATAGCTTGAAATAGAAAACAAGACCCCTGATACCATGATCTTTTCTCCTGGCTGGACTATATTCCTTATATATTCCCATATCCTTGCCTTTACCTCATCCCTTCCTGAGATCCCAAATTAATAAATGTATTTCCCCCACTTAATCTTTTATCTGTAATGAGTGCCCATGTTTACTTTCACTTTTGGAAATTTATATAACTGATATAGCAACACCAGCACATTCCAAACTAAATGGGAAACTCAGTAGAGAAGCTAGTAATGAAAATGCAGGTCCAAATGAAGCAATCTATTAATAACCATGCCAATAGGACAGTAGGTATAAAATGCTGCGTTGACGAAGATTAATCTAAGGAGTTGTGGTTTACAAAGGAAGAAAGGTCTTTAACTGGTTTCTTTCTCTGGAAAAGAGATTGTTTTCCCTGTTTTTCTCTTTCTCCTTCCGAATCATTAGTGAATGAAGGAAGCAACAAATGCACTAAAGTGATGAAAGTGAACCTTATTTCTTTTTTTTAATTTTTTTAATTATTTATTTTTTTTTAATAATAGTTTATTGTCAAATTGGTTTCCATGTAACACCCAGTGCTCTTCTTCACAAGTGCCCTCCTCCAATGCTACCACCTCTTTTCCCCCTCTCCCTCCCCCTTCAACCCTCAGATCCTTTTCAGTATTCAATAGTCTCTCAGGTTTTGTGTCTCTCTCTCTCCCCAACTCTCTTTCCTCCTTCCCCTCCCCATGGTCCTCCATTAGGTTTATCCTGTTCTCCTCTTAGACCTATGAGTGCAAACATATGGTATCTGTCCTTCTCTGCCTGACTTATTTCGCTTAGCATGACACCCTGAAGGTCCATCCACTTTGCTACAAATGGCCAGATTTCATTCTTTCTCATCGCCATGTAATGCTCCATTGTATGTATGTATTTGTGTATGTGTGTGTGTATATACATATACATATATATATACATATATATATATGTATATGTATATATATATACATCTTCTTGACCCATTCATCAGTTAATGGACATTTAGGCTCTTTCCATGATTTGGCTATTGTTGGCAATGCTGCTATGAATACTGGGGTACATATGCCCTTATGCATCAGCACTTCTGCATCCCTTGGGTAAATCCCTAGAAGTACTGTTGCTGGGTCATAGGGGAGTTATACTGATAGTTTTTTTAGGAACCTCCACACTATTTTCCAGACTGGCTGCACCAGTGTCCATTCCCACCAACAGTGTAGGAGGGTGCCTGTCTCTCCATACCCTCGCCAGCATTTATAGTCTCTTGATTTGTTCATTTTAGCCACTCTGACTGGTGTGAGGTGGTATCTCAGTGTGGTTTTGATTTGTATTTCCCTGATGATGAGTGATGCTGAGCATCATTTCATGTGCCTGTAGGCCATCTGGATGTCCTTTTTGGAGAAGTGTCTGTTTATGTCTTCTTCCCATTTCTTCACTGGGTTATTTGTTTTTCAATTGTGGAGTTTGGTGAGTTCCTTGTAGATTTTGGATACTAGCCCTTTATCTGATATGTCATTTGCAACTACCTTTTCCCATTCTTTCAGTTGCCTATTAGCTTTCTTGATTGTTTCCTTTGCAGTGCAGAAGCTTTTTATCTTGATGAGGTCCCAAGAGTTCAGTTTTGCTTTCATTTCCCTTGCCTTTGGGGATGCTTTGAGTAGGAAATTGCTGCGGTTGAGGTCAAGGAGGTTGTTTCCTACTTTCTCCTCAAAGGTTTTGATGGTTTCCTGACTCACATTCAGTTCCTTCAGCCATTTTGAGTTTATTTTTGTGTATGGTGTAAGAGACTGGTCTAGTTTCATTCTTCTGCATGTTGCTGTCCAGTTCACCCAGCACTTCCTGCTAAAGAGGAGTCTTTTTTCCAGTGGACACTCTTTCCTGCTTTGTCAAAAATTAATTGGCTGTACATTTGTGGACCCAGCTCTGGGTTCTCTGTACTATTCTATTGGTCTATGTGTCTGTATTTGTGCCAATACCATACTGTCTTGATGATGACAGCTTTGTAGTATAGGCAAAAGAGAACTACAGACCAATATCCTTAATGAATACAGATGTAAAAATACCCAACAAGGTACTAACAAATCGAATTCAACAGCATATAAAAAAATATGCATCATGATCAAGTGGGATTCATTCCTGCATTACAGGGTCGATATTCGCGAATCCATCAGAGTGATATATCACATTAATGAAAGAAATTATAAAAACCATATGATCCTGTCAATAGATGCAGAAAAAGCATTTGACAAAATACAGCACCCTTTCTTAATAAAAACCCTTGAGAAAGTCGGAATAGAAGGAACTTACCTAAACATTATAAGAGCAGTCTATGAAAAACCCACAGCTAATATCATCCTCAATGGGGAAAAACTGAGAGCATTCTCCCTGAGATCAGGAACACGACAGGGGTGCCCACTCTCACCACTGTTGTTCAACATAGTGCTGGAAGTCTTAGTATCAGCAATCAGACAACAAAAGGAAATAAGAGGCATCAGAATTGGCAAGGAAAAAGTCAAACGTTCCCTTTTTGCAGATGACATGATACTCTACATGGAAAACCCAATCGACTCCACCAGAAGCCTTCTAGAACTGATCAATGAATTCAGTAAAGTCGCAGGGTACAAAATCAATGTACAGAAATCAGTTGCATTCCTATACACCAAAAATGAAGCAGCAGAAAGAGAAATTAAGAAATTGATCCCATTCACGATTGCACGAAAAACCATCAAATACCTAGGAATAAACCTAACCAAGGATGTAAAAGACCTATATGATGATAACTATAGAAAACTTGTGAAAGAAATAGAAGAAGACACCAAGAAATAGAAAAAAAACATTCCATGCTCATGGATCGGAAGAATAAACATTTTGAAAATGTCATTACTAACCAAAGCAATATATACATTCAATGCAATCTCCATCAAAATTGCACCAACATTCTTCTCAAAGCTAGAACAAACTATCCTCAAATTCATATGGAACCACAAAAGACCCCGAATATCCAAAGTAATATTGAAGAAGAAAAGCAAAACAGGAGTCCTCACAATCCCAGACTTGAAAATTATTTCTTAAGAGCTATTAAATCTTGTAGCTAGTTTCCTTAGCAACTGTGTGCATATCTCCCTACACAGTATCATGAAAACTTCAAAAACAAAGTAAATGGTGCTGTTCTTAATGTTATAAAAAATATTGCTTCTAAATACTCTTATTTTGAATTTCCATGTAAAAAACTACATTTTAGCTTTTGATCTCAATCCCAGTAGATAATTACTCTAACATTATTTCATGAATCAATAGATAAGTGATGTAGTGAAGGAACAAAAATTTATATTTTCAGGAAAAACATATCAGACACAAAGTAAGTTTTCACACTGAAAATCTCTATGCTACCAAGTAGTATACAACACCCATATTACTTCCATGGGGCTTACAGCTAAATGGTATTAGCCTGGGGAACTTTTCTTAGGGCAAGAAACTTAACCAGCATAAGATATATATTCAATAATGCTAGTGCTATTATTTTGTTATTATATTCGAAGTTTATAGGAAAAATCTAAAAAGAATTGCAGCTGTCAGAATGGCTAAAATTAACAATTCTGACAATAAGATGTTGGCAAAGATGCAGAGAAAGAGGAACTATTGCACTACTGGTGGGAATGCAAACTTGTGCAGCTGCTCTGGAAAACGGTGTGGAGGTTCCTCAAAAAATTAACAGTAGAACTGCCCTATGACCCAGCAATAACACTGCTGGGGATTTACCCAAGGGATACAGAAGTGCTAATGCATAGGGGTACATGTACCCCAATGTTCATAGCGGCACTTTCAGTGATAAGCAAATCATGGAAAGAGCCTAAATGTCCATCAACTTCTGAATGGATCAAGAAAATGTGGTTTATATATAGAATGAAATACTACATGGCAATGAGAAAGAATTAAATGTGGCCTGTTGTAGCAAAGTGGATGGACCTCAGGGGTGTCATGCTAAGCAAAATAAGTCAGGCGGAGAAGGAAAGATACCATATGTTTACACTCATAGGTCTAACAGGAGAAACCTAACAGAGGACCATAGGGAGGGGAAAGGGGAAAAGAGTTAGGGAGAGGGAAGGCAAATCATGAGAGACTCTTGAATACTGAAAAGGAACTGAGGGATAAAGGGGGAGGGGAAAGGGAAAGGGGGGTTGATGGCCATGGAGGAGGGCACTTGTGGTGAAGAGCACTGGGTGTTATATGGAAACCAATTTGATAATAAACTATATGAAAAAAAGAATAAGACAGAGAGATCAAACTTACTGCTTCACAATTCCTTTGATTTATTAGATTTATTTATTTATCTATTTATTTATTGTTTATCAGAGTCTATTCAATAATATTAATAATTTTATCCTTTTTTATAGAGAAAATGAAAGATCTCTTCATGATCATGTTGATTCAATTTACAGATTGAAAGGTTTTTAAATATTTTATACTAGTATCTTGATAAAATTTGAAACCTTTATTATCCCATTGCTTTTTCAATGCTCCCTGTCCTTGTCCAGTCCTCCCCAGTAGTGCCCCATGTTTGCCCCCCATTTTTGTCTTCTCCCTACTCTGAACCAAATTAATATTTCTTGGGCCACATATCCTATCTGTCTTTGCTTTACTGACAGGTGCCCCAGTCAAGATCTACCTTAAAAATAAATTGAGATTTGAATGATGAGAATGACTTTATCAGCTACCCATCTTCTTCTCCCAGGAGGTTTTGGATTTTAATAAGGGACACCTGAAAATAAAATGCATTAATCTGAGGAAGGAATAATAGATGGAATTTCAGGGACTATTCAGGCCAATTAAAGTTGCAGGAGGGATGAAGGATATAGAGAAGGAAGAGAAAAGTTTGAACCTTTAAATCCTAAAACACATAGTGGTCTATTATGTACAAGTATATGCCTAGCCTGTGAGACATCTTATAGGATTCTAATCCACTCATTTAGACATTTAACATCTGTTTATGAAATGAATTTTCATAATAAGAGCTGCTGTTCTTTAAATAGGCAGAAAGAGTATTTCTTCTTCACTATATTGCTGCACTGAATTTCTGTATTTCCTCTTACCAACAACTCAGTTTAAAATGTGTATGTCATTCTAGTCTAGTTAGATCCGTATCAGGCTGATCACTTCAGTGCAGCTGTGGGTTTATGTCCTAAGTCATTGAAGAACAGGCTGTTTACTTGCCTGCCTGCCAAGTAGAGCAAGTGTTAATTTTAACTCTCTGACACTCAATAATGACTGCCCATTCATTACTAATTCACTTAATCATTTTAAGAGTATCCTCATATATTGCAAATGAAAAACCATATCTTTAGTCTTTGCATTGAGACTGTGTTTGTATTTATGTGTTGTTGTTGATGGGTGTTTGCTTTTTGTTTTGTTTTGCTATTCTTATTTTCAGGATTTTGCTCTTAGATTGCAAGAGTGACCTCTAGTGTGAAACATCTGTATAGTTATAATCTCAAACTCCAGGGCTTCTTATCCAGCCCTTCCTAATTTCCATAGGTATGGGTATTATACAAAATATAGCCCCAGCCAGATCTCTACAAATATGACAAATTATTATCCAAGAATAAAAGCCCTAAATCAGCTTTTTTCTTACTTGTTGTCATGTATTTTATTCCCAGACTTTGGACCCTGAAGGATACCTGCTTCCTGGGGATTATAAAATGGCAAGGACAATGCTTCCAAAAATGCCCTTGCAAGGAACTGGAAGTAAATTATGACATGCCTTATGAGCTGGATGTATTTTATGGCAGAAAATTGTTTTGCAGTTCTCTTATTGCCCCTGGCAATCCTGTTGTGAATAATTGGCTGATGAGTTCACCTGTTCTCTTTCTTTTCCAGAGGAAGTGTTTTCCTTACCACCACACTAGGTACACACAAGGCATAAAGAACACACTGTACTCTTCATGGAAAAAAATTAAAGTAGACTTAAGCATATGCCCTACCTTCACACAAGGTCAGCCAGAAAATTTGCAGTATGGTCAATGGCATTTCTTATTCCCTACACAAGGTTACATGGAAGCTTACCTGCCTTTCAAAGGCTAACTACCCTTGCAATAAAAATAACAATCCCTTACATTGGCATAGTGCTTTAAAACTTACAAAGCACTTTCATGCATATCATTTTACTTCCTCCCTTCACCTTCTTTAGGAATTAGGCATTATGATGGAAAATATGGGGCCTGGTGAGATTAAAAGACATATTCAAGGTAAAACACATCTAATAAATTATGGAGTTGTAAGTCTTTGGGCTCGAAACTTAATATACTTTTTCTCACAGCTGCTACATAGTATAAGAGTCAGACTTTCCCAAAATAATGTATATATTTTTAAGTAGCCTACATATAAATTAGTATAAGGCTTGATAAGTGCAAAATATGATCTGTTTGTAAGGATCAGGGAAGATTTTTATCAACAAAATCACATATTTTAGTCTTTAACAAACAGGAAGAATATGGAAAGATGAGGAAAACTATTCCAAGTTAAGCAAAATCAAGGCAATGGTAAAGTACGAAACATTCACACAAAATAGAAAATAGTCTTTTTTCTTAAGTATCAAAAAAGAGTAGAAAATAAGGTTGGAGGGGCCCCTGGGTGGCTCAGTCAGTTAAGTGTCTGACTCTTGGTTTTGGCTCAGGTCTTGATCTCATGATTTCATGAGTTCAAGCCTCACATTGGGCTCTGTGCTGACAGCATGGAGACTGCTTGGAATTCTCTCTGCCCCTCCCAGCTCATACTCTGTCTCTCAAAAAAAAAAAAACTTTAATAAATTTAAAAAAAAGAAAAGAAGGTTGGAAAAGAAAGTTGAAATCAGGAGAGTAAAGTTCCTGAATTCTAGAACAAGGTTTCCCAAGCTAAGCATTATTGACATTCAGGACCACACAATTCTTTGTTTTATGTGGAGGGCTGTTCATTGCATTACAATATGTTTAGCAACACGTCTGGCCTCTACCCACTATGTACCAATACCACTTTCTCCTCCACTTGTGACAACCAAAAATGTCTCCAGATATTACCAAATGTCTCCGTTTAAGGCCAAAACGCCCCTTATTGAGAATCACTTAAATTGGTAGATTATGAGAGCCATTTTACATTTTGAAGCAGAGTAGTGTCAAAATTAATCGACACTTAGGGAAGACAAACATGGCAAAAATCTACAAGGCAAATTGGAAGGGGTAAGGCATTGAAGGCAAAAGAAAACAAGAACAACAACAACAACAAACACCTGTTTGGAGGATATGACAATGGCTCCGTGTAAGGATCAGCGCAACTACAAATTGGGAAGAACATTAAACTTAGAGGCAGGGTGCTTAGATTGCATTGCAATCTCTGCCAAAAGTTAGTATATGTTCTCAGACAAGTCATTTAAAACTTTGTACTTTCCTTTTCTTCTGACAGAGTCAGAAGGTAAGACTTGATCTAAAAGTTCCCTTCTAATTCCACATATTGTGAATCTGTTAAAGGCAGATATGCAAATATTGTTGCTAAACAACTATCTACTCTTCTCTGTATGTCCTTCAAAAAAATCTTGGTGGGTATCAAATGTGTGTCTGATTTTCTATGTAAAGATAAACAGCATGGCCTTACTTCTCATATTAAGTTGGGTGAAAAAGCAAGTGAGAAATAGTAAAAGATGTGCAGTATAAGATGCATTGTAAAGGCATGTAGATGGATGACTTTCTAGTACATGATGTACTTAAAACATAGATGCTGAAGCATTGCCTAGGTGAGGTATTTTTCGAAGCTGGTTTAGCTAATTAATTTAGTATTTACTGAAAGCATACTAAGTGCAAGACACTGTGTTAGGCTTCACAGTGATTACAATGATGGATTAGATATGGGGCATACCAAGAAGTTTATAGTTTAGTAAGAGAGATCAACAGTATACACAACTATAATAGAGCCTGACAATAATATGTGCAAAGGCACATCAAAAGGCTGATTTTCAGACTTTTTATTGTAGAATACAGATTAATGTTTAAAAAATAATCAAATTGACTTAAAAATACATATAATTTTATCATTGAGTTGCTAAAATTATTTGAGTAAGATAAAATACCTGGCAATTCACCATCAACTCAATTACAATGTCTGAATTATATATATATATGTATATATATATAAAATATTGTTTTAAATGCCTTATTTTCCTTCCTTTTTTCTTCCTTTAATAGTAATTGTTCCACACCTAGTCTGACTTCATTTCCCAGTGGAACCTTAACAAGTAGACAAGAATGGTTGGCAAATAGCAAATTGCTTATATGCAAATGATTGTTTGAAACAACTTGAAATCTTTTTCCTTTTTAATGTTGTTGATTCAATGAATATCCTTCCTAAATCTGATCTATACTATTTTGTTTCTGTCTTTCACAATCTTTGTTCTAAATTATCAACATTTTTAATGCTAAGGTTTTTTATATGCCATATAATTAAGTACAAATTTTGTAAGAACACATTTCCTATTGAGCTGTTTTTTATTATTTTCTTTCTTGCGCTTCCATCAGGCTATCAGCAGAGCTATATACATACCAGATATATTAACGTTGGTTAATAGATCTTACTTGAGATAATTTTTAAGGTACGTACACACTCATGTGCATACATACACAGTGTAAAGGTAATTTGGCGAGACAGATGTAACTAATTCAGAGAAAAAAATGTCATGTCATTTATAGATGATAGATAGATAATTGATTGATAGACTAATATATATTGATCACAATGAATAACAATATCTACACAAGTGTATATATGTGTGAGAGTAGGTGTGTATATGTATGTCTAGGCCAAAGAGAAAAAAAATACAGATAACTGGCAACTATTCAGGAATTAGTCTTATAATTTGAATTCCTTGTTTTTCTTCCTTTTACCTGCTAAGCTACTGAATTGCTTTTTCTTCCCTTATTTAGTGATCAGAGAATGGAATTAACAGCCAAGTTAGTCTGGCTCCTTTAGCTATCTTTGGGAGAAAAATACTGTGAAGAGAGAAGTTGAAACTAATACATAATATGCAGTCTTATAGTATTTATGGATTTCAGTAAAGTCTGTTTTCCTTGTCCCCTCTTTGTAGATAGCCATGCGTAAATAGGTTCAGATAATTTTGACCTTGAAAAGACTATATCTGGAGTGGTGCATATATATCTTGTAACATAATAGAAAAAGTGGAGATAAACAGTAGAAAATCTGAAACGTAAAGTAGAAAAAGAAAATAAGAACGTTCTAAGGAAAAACTCATGGAGAGAAAGATGCTGCTAAGGAAAAATGCTATTCTAAGGGGTCCTAGCTCTTGTCATAAGTATATGCAAGTTAACATATAAATGAAAACAGAAAAAGGAAATCATTCACAGAACTTTAGAGACCTAGGAGTAGCCATTTTTAATTAAAAAAGGGAACTTTTAGGGTATATATTAGGAATAAATAGGGGGAACTATAGTTGGAAAGTGATTACTAAAGGAGGGCCTAGATGTTGTGGTTGGTTTGTTTACTAAACAGTGAAGAATTAACTGTGGTTAGAGACAATCTCCTTAAAGACCAAAACAAACAAACAAACAAACAAACCATAAGTTGAACAGATTTAATTAAAACAAGAATACCTTCATTTTCTGTACACAATC
The DNA here is from genome assembly GCF_006229205.1 of Suricata suricatta. Classification (NCBI taxonomy): domain Eukaryota; kingdom Metazoa; phylum Chordata; class Mammalia; order Carnivora; family Herpestidae; genus Suricata; species Suricata suricatta. The sequence continues at coordinate 71,281,186 of NC_043717.1, forward strand.
CCATTTATCCTTAAATTAAGGGTATTCTAGCTAGAAAATCAAATCTTCTGGGTGCTTAATACCATTCTAGCCACTAAAAAAAGATTAAAAAATAACCCAGTTCTTTATCCTCAATGGCCTCTCAATGTACGATATTCTCCAGAAAATCATGTGCAGAAAATGGATGTTTTCTTTGTGTGGTTCTGAAAAATACAAAGAATAGAGATAACAAAAGTATTGGGCCTTTAAATTTACCACCTGTACTTCTAGTTGCAGAGGCTACTTGACATTGTTAACTTGAGTATTTCTTCCAAGAGATGTATCCCTGTTTCCTCTGTTTACAGGCTGCCTTCCTAGCCCACTTCTAGCTAGCAAATTGGACACCTTTCCTCATCAAAATTGCCTTGCCACTGTGCAAATAAATAGGCTGCCTCTTCCATCATATGGTCATGAATGTTCATATAGTAGAGAGCCAGTCCATGTATATACTCACATAACGGAACTCACATTAGCCAATTTCCTGCCCAAATACAATGGGAAAGAAAATCATCTTTCTGTGTATACTTAATTTGAGAGGTGCAAGAGAAAGAGGTTGTTTTCAATCAGGTCTTGACCACAGGTAATAAGTAAAAAAAGAGTAAAAGGAATTGTCCAGGGTGAAGGATGTTAAGAGATCGCTGGTGGCTCTAGTCAAAACAGAAAAGGGTGTCACAGAAACAACTGGCTTTGAGATTTTTTTTTTCACAGGAAGGTCACTTCTGGCCTACTGCTTATAGAATACACTGTCAGAAATATGGGAAAACATGACACAGTCCTGGCCCAGAAAGCTTTGAATAGTTTAGAAGACTGAACATAAACCAATGAAATTAAACTACCAATCTAGGAAATTATCTTTGATAAAGAGTTCTTAGTGACACTGTGAAATATTTGAAGGCATAGACTGATCATGTTATTTTTTAACTTTATATCCATTCAATACCTAAGAAAAGGCCTTGCCCAGGGTAAACACTTGTTATATGTTGAAATGAAGTGGTATACTTGTAGAAGAGACCATAAAAACTTAAAATACATTTAAAAGTTTAAAATACATGGATATCATTGTTTTCAGATGCCTACTTACAGGATAACTGGGCCTGCAGTGTGTGAGAGTATTGGGAGAATAAGAGAATTTGATTTGTTTTACTTTTAGGCACTAATGAATTTTATAGGCATTTGTTATTTTTAGACTAAAAAATCACAGCCTTATAGAGCCTTTATAAAAAAAGGACAGGAATCAATTTTTGGGATATAAAAGCTAGATCCAAAGGACAGGAGGAGGAGGGATGATTGAAGAGACAGGAGAGTTCCTTGGGGATTAGGGAAAGAAATTTAGAGAGAGAAAAGATTGTGAGCAGATGCTTTGAAAACTTTGAAAACTCATGAACATATGAGTAGAGAATAATTTTAGAAAGCTCTGCTATATTAAGTAATTATTATGCTGTCATACTCTTTGAGAAACTATGCTAAATATATACATTAATTTTCAAAGAAAAAATGCAAGTTACATGGAAGATTATGGAGAACTCCCTTCATCTTTATCCCATATAAGTAAATGATCAAAGATTATTTTTATAAAATTAGTCAATTGTTTCACCATGGAAGGCACAAAGAGTAGGAGGGAAAAGTTACAGTGAGAAAGAGGTGTTTAAGGCTGAGTGATTAGGCTCAGGGCAGGATACGAACTGGGGACAGGAGAGAAATGATGGGTGGAGAATTTATCCCTAGCAGGGTGGTTGGCTCAATCTTGCAGGAGGAATAAAGTGAGAACCCAGATCTGCATCATATATGGCTTAAGTAATGTGGATATACAGTGGACAATGTAGAAGATCCCAGATCACATTTCCTAAACTTTCAGAATTTTATTTCAGGCTGTTTCTGTCATAAGACTCAGAACTTGGCTTCTGAGTTTTTCTGTGAGCAACGATGACTCTTTGTTTCTTTTAATCATCATGCCTTTCAGCAAAGGACATGACTTTTTGTGTACTATTATATTACCAACTATAACAATTAGCTTCAAAATCTTTTATGTTGTTCATGCATCCTTCTGTCTTTAAAGTATAAAAAATTTATTTGAACTAATTAAGTAGATAGACTATAACTGCTCTGCTCTCCTTTTCTTTATCCATTTCTCTCATTCTCTTTCCTCTTCTGGAATTTATGTACATGGGGAGATAACAAAGAGTTCAAACTAAATTCCAAAACTAAAACAAAAACTGATGGTGACCCTCTGATGAGAATTGCATGAACAACATTCTGGCTGATTTACACAGGCATATAACCATTCTTTCATTTTGTTGTTGACTCTGCCTTGATGGAATTTTTTGAAGGCAACAGGATTTTGTCTGTTTCTCTTTTGCTTTCATTACTTCCTTCTCCCTCTTCAACAGAGTTGGGAAAAGAAAAGAAAAAAACTTGAACTGCAGGGCATTCATTTATTGTTTGTACCCTACTTTACTCCATAATGAATTTGCAATGGCTTACAAAGATACATTTAATGCCACAAGAGAAAACCAACTTAAAAATACAAAAAAAAATAGGAAAGTTTATCTAAACTTTTGGGAATCAAGCAAATACTATTGAGCACACTATATGCCTTGCACTGTGCTGGTCTCTTTAAGGTAATGAAAGTGAAATATAAGGTATGGTTTCTACCTTTAAAGACTATAACATTTAATTGGGAAGATGAGGCAAACATTGTGAAAAGGCAATATGAAAGAGTGGTTAGGATATTTGACTATGGAATCAAACTCTGGTTTAACATCTATACCATGTAGAATGTTTGTGACTTTGGGCAAGATGTTTAACTTCTCTCTGCTGCTGTTTAGCTCATTTGTAAAGTGAGAATAATAATACCTTACTCACTGGGTTTCTGTGAGGATTAACTTAGAACATATTAAGCACTTAGATTATTTTTGTTATAATTACTTTTTTAATGTTTATTCATTTTTGAGAGACAGAGAGGGAAAGGAAAAGAGAGACAGAGTGTGAGAGGTATAGGGTCAGAGTGAGAGGGAAACACAGAATCTGAAGCAGGTTCCAGGTTCCCAGCTGTCAGCACAGAGCCCAACGCGGGGCTTAAACTCATGAACCATGAGATCAGACCTGAGCCAAAGACAGATGCTTAACCAACTGAATTACCCAGGTACCCCTGTTATAATAATTATATGAAGTGGGGCACAACTAAATGATTAACTCCTTATGAACATATGCAAATGAGGTTCAGAGAAAAAAGAGATGTCAGTATACAAATAGAGTAGTCAGGGCTAGCTTCGTGGTGTAGAATCCATCTGAGATAGACCTTGAAGGGTGAGCCTTTAAGTGGGCAAAGGAGGCAGGTAAAGGCATGCCAATCAAGTAGGCAGAAAAATAAAGTATACTGAATGGCAAGACCAGGAGTATTTGTAGTCAAAAGAAATGAACAGTCATTATGAACCCTTATGGGATTTCAGAAAGTCAATAATGTAACATGAATCTGATCAGTAATCAATGGATATGTTTAGAGTTTATTTTCTCAACTAGGCATTAAACTTTGATATTTCCATTGTCTGAAGGATTAAAGTATCCTTGTGGAATTATTTTAAACATCATTTCTGGAATCACAGCTTATAAGCAGCCAACAAGACTTATCAAAGTGAATGGTTCCTATGTTAAAACCACAGCTACATTTTATTTTTATTTTATTTTTTTAACTTTAAAAAGATTTTTAAAGTTTTTCACAGCCACATTTTAAACCACACTGAAACACACCAGTATTTTTCTTAGTTACCTAGATCAGTCTTCAGATACACTGTAATAATTGCCATGTTCATATTGATACATTTCTCCTCCAAACTGATACATCAGGATTTGACTAGCAAGTCATTCTTTTTACCAGAAGTTGTGGTCTTATCAGTAAGGGATTCACCAGTACTTTTGATGATGCAGAAGGAGAGAAGGTGAAAAAGATTTGTTTCCAATCAGATGTTCACAAATGACAAAAGTGACCTCGTTTAGAGGAAATAATGGTTATCCCGTGTTCTAATTTTACTGCTTTCATGCCTGGCTGCTAAAATAGATCTAAGTTTATAAACCTTCGTACCTAACTTCATATAGTTTGAAACCAAGTAAATAACTTTTGAAACAAATGAAAATAAAAAACTTTAGGTATGAATCTCACATGGATTTGAATCATTTTTCAATTGGTATGATTACACAGGTTGACTACTCTACAAACTTAAATTTCTAGATCAATAAGAGAATTTTGTTTTTAAAGGAAGTCAATTAATCTTAAAGCATTTATATAAGTTGTCTATTTTTTCTTCTACATAACAAAATATAGAGAATCATGTGTATTTAATTTTGAACTAATAATTAAATCAAAACAAATTCTGTTCAACTATATCTATATACTTGAATACACAGACATATAGAAGATTTGCTTACTTAAATTCTCCTGTCATCTTAATTTGCTGACTATGAATTGGACTTCCTTGTGTAGTGAGTTAATATCCAAGCTTTTGTCTTTTCCCATAGGGAGTTTTGTTTTAAATCCCTTTGTCAAGCTGAGATATGGAAAGCACTGGATCAAGGGGAGCAAAACTGTAAGCCAAGATCAGTGGAGCCAATATAAGCAACTAGGGGCTAGTGGGGCAGAGAAGACCTAGGGTTCAAGGCAAGGTAGGGTTCACATGCAGGAAACTCACTCTGCAACAAACCGAGGATAGGGGATACACAGAAACTAGGCTCCAGGCACAGTGGTCAGGCAAACTCAGACACAAAACGCAAGAACCAAGGGACCTTGGACCTAAGCCAAAACCTACCCAAGGCAGATGTATTCACAGCCTCTCCCTTTTAGAGAACCAATGACTGTTACTCCAGGTGTAAGACTCCAAGTGAAACATTTCTCCCTCTCCTGGAAAATCCTAAGACTCACTATTCTAGGTCAACTACTTGAAATATGATAATGTCAGACCTGAAAGTGTCCTTAGAAATTCTCTTAACTGATTCTATTTTTAGAAGAAGAAAATAAGGTTGTTTGGATGAATGATTTTGTCCAAAAAAAAAAAAAATCACAGCAGCTTAGTAGAATGGTTGGGGCTGTAAATCCAGTGTCGTTTCCATAACATGTCTGCCTTGCCTACAACTGGTGTCCTTGAATGGAAAACATGACTGAGATAACTAGTATCATTAGACACTGAGCCAGCCAATCCCCCTCCTAAGAAAGTAGAAGAGGAGAAAGTTAGTGAGGTTTATGCGGATGATATGCAGTCACAATTGAAGTTCCACTTGTTCACCCTTAATGAAATTCAGTAACAGAAACTTCTATTGGGATTAAGGCTACATGATGAGACACCTTGGCTAAATCTTGTAACTCTACACAATTCATCCTCCAGTGAACTTTGTTCCACTTATCCCTATAATCCAATCATAGACCAATGGAACCCCACTGTGCATACTTTTAACCATGATAACAGTGCTATGCATCATTTTTGAGGCCTGCTGCTATACCACTTGTCTCTAGCATAGGCAAATAACTATTGGCATGTTCCCCACCACTCCTACAAAGATTTCCTGGCTTTACATGCATTGTGAAACAAGAAACAGTAGAAAGTTTGAAAGCATCCCCCTTCCACTCCTCTATCAAACACACACACACACACACACACACACACACTTTTAACCATTTCCAAATAATCAGTCTAAGAGTACTCATGGACTGTCTCCCATTCCTCTTTCCTGATCAATTAGCTTTGGTACCCACTTCTTTTTCTCACAAAATTGTATTCTTTTTTTGGTAGAAAAACCTATTATGCTGCAGTTTCCATCATCTGGGACAACTAACATATCTCTGCCTCATTAACTTTTCATCTCTCTTTGGAGATTACCAAAATAAATACATTCTTTCTTTCTGCCTTTAGCTTCATAATACATTGCTCTTAACTGTAATATATAATTCATTTCCATGGCTGTAACATTTAATTCATAAAATGATTAGGGAGATTTCTTCTTCTTTAAACAAGGGGGTGGGTGAAACTGCACAAAATCACTCCAGAATGTCAAGCCTGCTTTCTTTTCTGGATATATAGAAATGGGAAGGCAATGTCATCTCTATTGGATTGAACATTGTACTAACATATTAGAAGACATGAATTCTTTTTTTGCCATCGAAGCTGGATGATTATCTTACCTCAGGAATGCAAGTTGATTTCTAACTGAGCCTGTTTCTAAATCTCAATGATACATTCAATTTGGTACTGTAATCTCAGAGAAATCAAGGACACTGGTGTTTTCACCAGTGTAGTCTGGCTGCAAAAGCTTACATAACATACTGGATGACTGATAGGAAAAGCCAGTATGAGCAATGAAGAACTATTTTATGATTAACCATAACTAAGCTATTTTGTGTTTTATATGTATATTTTCAAAATGAGGGAATATGTATTCTTCTGAAACTCAGGCAAACCACATCCTTGGAATAGTGGTCCTCAATTTTCTTCCTCTTAACAGTGGACAGAAGAAATTCACTATCAGACACATTCTTAATGGGAATTTCCCATATGCAAGGTATGACTCCATCCTTTATCTCTCACTCAAGAAAAAAGATACTGTAATGTATATGACTAAAAGGTATATTTATATAGAGAGAGTTATTGACTCACTATATTGTACACCTGAAAATAATACAACACTGTAGGTTAAATATAATGGACTTAAAAACAATACAATTTTAATATATATACATGTATATGTATAACTTGAAATCTGGACTTGTGATACCTTCAGTTTTGGATTTCTATTTCAAGATTGCTTTGGTCATTTGAGGTATTTTGTACTTCTATACAAATTTTAGGATTATTCATTCTAGTTATGTAAAAAGTGTTGGTATCTTGATAAGGATTGCATTAAATCTGTAGTTTGCTTTGGGTAATATGAACATTTTAACAATATTTGTTCTTCCAGTCCATGAACATGGAATATCTTTCCTCCATTTCTTTATGTCACCCTAATTTGCTTCATCAATGTCTTACACTTTTCATAGTAAAAGGCTTTCACCTTTTTGGTTAAATTTATTCCAAGGTATTTTATTGTTTTTGGTGCAATTGCAAATGGGATTGCTTTCTTAATTTCTGTTTCTATATTAGTGTGTAGTGTGTACAGATTTCTGTACATTGATTTTGTATCCTGAGATCTTACTGACTTCATTTATCAGTTTTAGTATTTTTTTGGTGGAGTCTTTAGGATGTGCTATATATAGTGTCATGAGATCTGAAAATAGTAAAAATTTTACTTCTTGTCCACCAATTTGGATGTCTTTCATTCGTCTTTCTTGTCTGAATGATGTGACTAGGACTTCTGGTACTATGTTGAATAAAAGTGGTGAGATTGGACATCCTTGTCTTGGTCCTGACATTCGTAGAAAAGCTCTAAGTTTTTCACCATTTAATATGATGTTAACTGTGGGTTTCTCATATATGGCCTTTATTTTGTTGAGGTATATTACCTCTAAACCTACTTTGTTGAGTGGTTTTATTATATATCGATATTGTACTTTTTCAGATATCTTTTCTACATCTACTGAAATGATCATATGGTCTTTATCCTTTCTCTTATTAATGTGATGTACCACATTGATTGATTTGGGAATATTGAACTATCCTTGCATCATGGGAATAAATCTCACGTGATAGTGGTGACTGATTTTTAATGTATTGTTGGATTTCGTTTACTAATATTTTGTTGAGCATTTGTTTCATCTATGTTCACTAGATATATTGGCTCCCTTGTTTGTTTGTTTTGTTTTGTTTGGGGGGTATTTTTTTGTCAGAGTCTTTATCTGCTTTTTTGCATCAGGGTAATGCAAGCCTCATAGAATGAATTTGGAAGTTGTCCCTCTTCTGTTTTGTTTTTTTGGGGGGGGAATATTTTGAGAAGAATAGGTATTAACTCCTCTTTGAATGTTTGGTACAATTTGCCTGTGAAACTAATGGGTCCTGGACTTCTGTTTGTCAGGAGTTTTCAATTACTGATTCAACTTCATTTCTGGTTATCAGTCTGTTCAAATTTTCTTTTTCTTTCTGATTCACTTTTGGGAGGTTATATTTTACAGATATACAACTTACAGATTTCTATCATAGAAATTTAGATATCTAGTTATTATGATAGACAAATTGGTATGGTAAAGACTCATCTCTTGTTATCAACAAAGAGAAATGCTGGACAAAACAAAACAAAAGTGAAACACGGATTGTACATGCTTAGCCCAGCTTGAAAGTGAGTAAGGGAAATTTCCAGACTTTAGGAATAAGAAGGGAAATCAATCCCAGGGAATGGGGCATAAACTGAAACTAAATTCTTCCTGGAAATATTAGAAACACGAGAGACCTGGGTGGCTCAGTTGGTTGATTGTCCAACTCAATTTCAGCTGGGATCATGATCCCAGGTTTGTGGAATCAAGTTATGTGCTGAGCATGGAGCCTGCTTTGTATTCTCTCTCTCTCTCTCTCTCTCTCTCTCTCTCTCTCTCTCTCTCTCCCTCCCTCCCTCCCTCCCTCCCTCCCTCCCTCCCTCTGCCCCATTCTGCCACTTGTATTTTGCATTCTCTCTCCCTCCGAAGTAAAAAAAATCAAATTAAAAAATAAAAAGTAAAATAATAATTAAAACATATCAGAAACAGATATGGATATTAGGGGTGAAAGTGCTTGAGTTCAGGATCAGACCATTAGAGCCACAAACCTATGTAAAGTGTAGAACTAGAACTGAGATCAAAAGAAAAATCTAGGAGCTTCAGCAGTTTTTGAAGCCTAAAAATTTATGAAATGCGGACAAGAAAGCTCTGCTCACTGGTCCAGGAAAGCAGCCAGGGAAGTCACACTTTGTGCAGTGCCATGCCACAAATGAAAAGAGATGTTCAAGAGAAATTAGAACTCTAAACTTGTACGGAGCATGGGTGTGGACTCTAAATTCACACAACCTACATGTCGTACAAACACCCAAGCTAACAAATTAACAGAAAAATGGATTCCAAGCCAGTAAAAATTTTAAGGTCTTATCAGAAGCAAACTTGGAACCACTCTGAGGGAATGCCTTCACAGCCCTAAGCTCCCAGGACTCCCACAAAAAAAAAAATCCTGCAATAGATAAAAACACAGTAATAAAATTACAAATCGCACAAAAAAATTAACCACTAAGAGTGTGCTTCCATTGAATCTTTGGGGAAAAATATGTATCCCAAGAATTAGAGATAAAAAGACAATTTAAAGGGAACAAAACAGGTTCTTTGAAAATTGTCTAAAGTGAAAAAGACTAAAGAACAACTGCGTGGCAAGAATATAATATTGATGGTTATTCTATGGTCTTTATCAAATTCATAGCCCATCAAGGAAAAGGGGGATGAAGCTAAATAAAGAAATTGAAAGTCAAATTTTATACCCTTGAAAAATTTTTAGAAGATCCCAGTAGAGGGGAAGATTAAGATGTGAGACCAAAATTAGATTTTATCTTTCCACACTTACCTGTAATTCTATTATGTTAGGTAATCAGTCTCAGATTCTTTTAAAGTTGTCTTAGAGCAGTTGTATGCGTTTGAAATGTAAAATAGAATCTTGATGGGCTAGTTGGAAACTTATGCATAGACCATTCGGTGATTAGGGTGATGACTTAATTTTGAAAAACATTGAGATCTCATAGAACCTGTACACAACTTCCACTGTATTCAACTTATTTTGTGGAGGACAAAAACATGAGAGACTCAAATATGGAGAACAAACAGAGGGTTGCTGGAGGGATTGTGGTAGGGGGGATGGGCTAATTGGGTATGAGGCATTAAGGAATTTACTCCTGAAATCATTGTAGCACTTTATGCTAACTAACTTGAATATAAACTGAAAAAATACATTAAACAAAATAACTTATTTTCTGTATTGTCCTTTATATGTCCCCACCCAGATGTAAATTTCCTTAGGAGATGGGTTTTTTAAATTTTATTGGGCTTTATTGAGCTGTAATTTATATAGCATACAATTTACCCATGTAAAGGTACCATTCAATGGCTTTTAGTAAATGTATATATTTTTGTAACCACCAGTACAAAGCACTTCAAGCATTTCCACCATTCCCCCAAAAGTTTGCTCCTGCATGTTTTCAGGCAATCCCTGACCCAGCCATAAGTAACTACTGATCTACGTTCTGTTTCTATAGTCATGTTGTTTCTAGTAATTTTATATAAATGGAATCATAAAATATGTAGTCTTTTGTGTTTGATGTCATTCACTCAGCATAATGGCTATGAGGTTTATTCATGTTGCAGCATGTATCAATAACCATTTTAGTTGTTTTGGGCTGTTACAAATAAAGTTGATATGGGGAGGCAGCTCAGGATGGTGATGTAGGAAGGGTTGAACTCACCATGGAGACACCAAGTCTAAAGCTACATAAGAAACAATTTCCTCTGAAAACTACCTAAGAAATGTCTTCACATTGGGAAAATAAGAAAAAGGTCACATAGTAGTAGGTATGACAGGTTAAGACACAATCTCACCATATACCCTACCGCTGGTGCAGCAATTTACAATCAGGAGAGAATTTAAAAACCTGGAGGTTCTCCATGAGGAGCAAAGGGTTATTACATCACATCAGGTACCCCCAATTTTCAATACTTGCAACTGAAATATTTGGTTTTGAAAACAAATGGGGCTGATGTCCCCAAGACCCAAAAGGCTGTAGTCAACTGAAAAACAGCTGTTAAATGGCTCATGTATCGACTCACTCACCGAGGACCCAGCACTGAAACAGCTATTTAAAAAGTGCCTAGACTATGTGACAGTGAGTAATTTGTTAATCTTAAAGCACCAGCTGGAGGGTCAGGGGACTATTAGGATACTCTCTAAGGATGGAGGCTAGTGAGCACTGTTTTTACATTCTCCTTCTGCCTTCTAAAGCTATCAGGCACTATCTATTTTACTCTTCTTTTAGTGGGAATAATCTTTGGGTTTTCCTTTTGCTGGGCTCCAGAGAACCAGTGTCTCCCAGATGGGAGCTTTTACACACATCTTGTACCCTGGTCTTGTGTCTGGTGCCCTGGCTTGTTTCAGCAGCCATCCAGGGGATGCCCTTTTATTACTAGGTTCCAGAAGTCAGATGTTTTGTGTTCCTGGGCTCCAAAGGTCTGTAATAATAAGAGAAACAGTTATTCACAGACTATGACCTCCAGGGCACTGTACAGACAGAAAACTGAAACAGACTCTCAGTCTGTCTGTGAAAGGGACCTATTTTCTTGTCCTGGAGTTAAAGCCTGAGAAGCAGGCTTCAAGCTTGGCACACATGTAGAGGCCTATGTAGGCACTTTCAGAGAACATAACCTGGAGGATAGCATATTTGCCCTTTGGCTTGCTCCATCTCCCTTGTATCTCCCAGAAAGAAGCTTATACCCTTGTCTAGAGCCTAGTATTTGTGACTGTCACTTAAGGGATACCTCCAGCTCATGTAGTTGCAGGCCAATAGGGTTTATGCTTGTAGCCATCCAAGACTGTATGCATTTACATTCTTTAAAAGCTGCTGCTTGAGGATCTGGCTTCCAATCAGCCTGAATCTAGGTGCTTACTGAAACCCTCCCCTGTGCCACATTTATAGGTCTTTGTACACCCTCAACTACTGGGAGCAATACAAAATTTGGACAACCAAAAATGTTTGAGAGACAATGAAGAGCTGGGACAGAGTTAAACAACAAGGTTCATCTCCTACACAAGGTCACTACTTCAAAACTAGGAGAGTGGTTATTTCATCTAATGTATAGAAAACAACACAGATGGTCAAGTAAAATGAAATGGGAGAAAATAATCCAAACAAATAAAAAATATTAAACCTCAGGAAAAAAAAACTTTAATGAAATAGAAATAAGTAATTTACCTGATAAAGAGTTCAAAACAATGGCCATACACATGTCCACCAAACTCAAGAAAAGAATGGATGAACACTGTGAGAACTTCAACAGAAAGATAGAAAATATAAGAACATACCAAACAGAAGTCACAGAGCTGAAGAATAAAATAGTTGCACTGAAAAAAATAAAATAGAGGGGTTTAACAGCAGATTAGATGATACAGAAGAAAGGATGAGTGAACATGAACACAAGACAGTACAATTCACACAATCATATCAGCAAAAGAGAGGGAAAAAAGTGAAAATAGCTTAAGGGACTCAGGGGACAATATCGAATGGACTAACATTTATGTTATACGGATACCAGAAGGAGAAGAGAGACAGAAAAGGTGAAAAAATTTATTTGAAGAAATAATGGTTGAAAAATGCCTTAACCTGGGGAAGGAAATAGGCATCCAGATCCAGGGAGCCAAAAATGTCCAAATAAAAAACCCAAAGAGACCCACACAGGCAAACATACCCCAGAACACTCTGGTCCCACATCACTTTGGCTTCAATTTAGCTCTTTTGGACACCTCACATGTAGAGCACTCTGGAAACTCTTGGGTGATGTCCACTTTATGTTCAGTCATCTTGACAAATTATAACCTGTGTGGAGTTTCTGGGAATCCTGGGTGCTTTCCTGTACTGGTATCCGCTACTCCACCAGTGCACCACCCACGTGAAATGTCCTGGAATACTCCTGCCCCTGCCAGTCTTGGCTCTAGTCACCCAGACAGGAAACCCACTGTGCTGAACACCGTGGGACATACTGGCTTACATTCAATTCAGCTTTAGCTGTCAGACTAGGTTATCTTTAGAGTAGAGATCCCTGAAACACCTGGATTACACCCAATTATGTCAGCTGTTCCGCCAGGGAAAATTTTGTGTGGAGAACCAAAGAACCATACCAGGCCATGCCCATTCTAGCTTTAGCTATCCTGGCAGGATGTTCCCTGCATGGAGCTTCCTAAGATCTCCCAACCTATATCCATCTTGGTGCTAGCATCCACTTCAGGGCACCCTCTGTACAGAGTCCATGAACACCCTAGTTTACATTTGCTTCAGCTTCAGTTATCCTGCCAATGTGTCCTCTATAGAGCATGGGTATTTTTAGCTTGCACCCACTTTAGGTTCAGCTATCATGCCAGGGAACCTTCTGTGAGAAGAGCCCAGGAACCTTCTAACCTGCACACTAGCTCATCTCCAGTCACCCTGCCAACGCACCTCAGAACAGAGTCCCTGGAACATACCAGTTTGCATTCATTTTAACTTCACCTTTCCTGGGGCACCTGGGTGGCTCAGTTGGTTAAGCGCCTGACTTAGGCTCAGGACCTGATCTCATGGTTTGTGAGTTCAAGCCCTGCATCAGGCTCTCTGCTGTCAATGCAGAGCCTGTTTCAGATCCTATGTCTCCCTCACTCTACTCTTCCTCCAGCCTCTCTCTGTCTCTCAAAAAGAAATAAACATAAAAATAAATTTAAAAAACCTTCACCTGTCCCAAGTGGGTGCCCTCAGTTCATAGAACCTCAGACACCCCAGCCTACATCCACTCCAACTTTACCTGTCCTGAAAAGGTGTCTGTTAAATGAAAACCCCAGGACCCCCATACCATGCCAGCCACAGCTCCAGCCAGTCAGTAAAAATCATCAAGCACACACAGTCTATGTTTAGCAGAAGGAGCTGCTCCACCTAATCCATAGAAACAAGCACAGAAATCAAGCAAAATAGGGATACAGATGAATATGTTCCAAAGAAAGAATAAGATAAAACCTCTGAAAAAGGACTAAATGAAACACAGAAAAACAATATGTCTGATAAAGTATTTAAAATAAGTATTGTAAATATATTCACCAAGCTGGAGATAAGGCTGGAAGAACTGAGTTCTCTTCAATAAAGAGACAGAAAATATAAAAAAGAACCAATCAGAATTGAAGAATACAGTAACTAAAATAAAAAAACACACTATAGGGAATCAATAATGTATTAGTAGATGCAGAAAATATATCAATAATTTGGAAGACAGGGCCCTAGAAAGCACTCAAGCTGAACAGCAAAAGGTGAATTGAAGTTTAACAAATGAGGATGGTCTAAAGGGATTTCTTGGACAACATCAAGTGAACAAACAATTGTATTATAGGAATCTCAAAAGTAGAAGAGAGAGAAAGCAGTGGAAAATGAAATGGATTTGAAGAAATAACTGAAAACTTCTCTAACATAGGGGGAGAAATAGACATCCAAGTCAAGAAGTACAGAGAGTTTCAAACAAGATAAACCCACATAGGTCCACATCAAGACACATAATAATTAAAATGTCAAAGGTTAAAGATAAAGATAAAATCTTAAAAGTTGGGGTGCCTGGGTGGCTTGATTGGTTAAGCGTCTGACCCTTGATTTCAGCTCAGGTCATGATCTAATGGTCATGAGTGTTGCATTGGGAATCTTTCTCTCCCTCCTTCTGCCCCTCCCACCCTCATGCTCACTTGCTCTCTCAAAATAATTAATGTACAAAAAATAAAATCTTAAAACTAGCAAGAGAGATATAAAAAGTTATCTATGAAGGAAAACATAAGGAAATGACATAATATATTCACTACTGAGAAAGAATATTCTACGTGGCAAGTTTATCATTCAGATTTTAAGGAAAAATAGTTTCCCAGACAAACAAAAGATAAGTGGAGTTTCCTACCACTGAACCAGGCATATAAGAAATGTTATATGTGATAAGGGAGATAATATGGCAGATGAATAAGAGTACCTACGCTCCATATCATCCCACAAATACAATTAGATAACTATCAAATCATTCTGAATATCCCAGAAATCAACTTGAAGATGGATAGAACAAACACCACAACTAAAGGGAGAGAAGAAGCCACACTGAAGGAGGTGAGAAATGCAGAGATGTGGTTTGCTTCAGATAGGTGAGAGCCATGATTATGGAGAAAGGAAAGAGAGAGCAGAGCAAACAAGGGAACACATCAGGAGAACATTTCCCCAAAGCCATTAGGTTGGAAAATGAGAAGTGCTGATTTTTGTGAGTTCTTGCAACCTGCAGAATTAAAGACTGGAATTTTAAAGGCCAGTGGGCTTGGTTGACATAAAGCCCGGAAGACTCTGCACTGCTCCTGTAGAGAAGGCAGGCAAAAAACCCAGGAACAGACAGTGAATTAAAGAATGCATGGGGCACACAGTGGGGAGATTCTTCTTGGACAGTATCCTTGAGAGGCAGTGTTCACAGAAATGATTCTTGGGGAACAAAGGAGCTGGGTGGCACCATTTCCTTCCCCTGCTCTTCAGCATAAACACCGAGCCACCTGCAGAAAACATCTAAGTCCAAACACTGGCGGTTAATTAGCTTACACCAAGTCTTGCCCTCTGCTCTCTGGCACCACTGCCCTTCTCAATCAAGCTTGCCCCAATCCCAGCATGGTGGGATTCTCTTCCCTCTCCCCGAAAACCAGCATAAGGCCATGTTCACACTGTGTCCCTAAAGCCTGGAGTTTTACAAGTCAGCAGGAGTGGCTGGGATAAGTCCAGAAGATACTGCACTTCTGGAGAAAAGGCAGGCAAACAACCCAGAGGCTGACATAATGGAAACAGCAGTCAGAAAAACACCCCAGACACACAGGGTGTATGTCTTCTCAGAGTACTTGCCTGAAAGGCAGCATTCATGGAGACATGTCTCCGGGGACAAAGGAGTTAGATGATGCCATTTCCCTCCTCCAAGCATCAACATAAACACAGAGCCACCTGCTTGAAGTAATGCAGTGTCCATACTGGCTGCCTCACCTGATTATACCAAGTCCCACACCAAGGGCTACACTTCTTGATCAACCTTGCTTCAGTGAAGACATCAGTACCCTTCCACAGACGACCAGCAGAAACACCTGTCCATACCATGTCTCCCAACCAAAGAATACTGCAGGGTTTCAGTTCTAGTGGAACTAGTATAAGGTCTCATATAAAAAGCAGACCAGGGGTGCTTGGGTGGCTCGGTCAGCTAAAGATCTGACTTTTGATTTCAGCTGAAGTCATGATCTCACCATTCATAGGATCGAGCTCCATATTGGGTTCTGTGCTGACAGCTTTGCAACTGCTTGGGATTCTCTCTTTCCCTCTCTCTCTGCCCATCACTGACTTGTTTGTGTGTGTGTGTGCAGGTTCATGGTCTCTTTCCTTCAAAATAAATAAACAAACATTTAAAAAATAAAATAAAGAAAATAAAGAAAAGGGAGACCAGAGTACACCTAGTTAAAACTTGCCACATTCTGGCCAAAGGCCAAACACTGCCCACCACAAGCAAGAAGATCCTCTGCAGATGACTAGCCTGAAGAATGGGGCAGCCAAAACACCACAACAGAGAACACAAAACACACACCAGAGACACTGACTGAAGCACCAAGACCCAGACAATATATGATTTCTATTTCATAAAGCCATATACTCAGGAGCAGAAAATATAATGGACTTTTCTAACACAGGGAAGACCAAGACATAGACAAAATGCCAACATAGAGGAATACATAAGAAATGAAAGAATAAGTTACAGCCAGAGATCTATGAAAAAAGATACATAAGTAACATGCCTGAAGAAGAATTTAAAGCAATAATGACAAGCATACTAGCTGAGTTTGAGAAGAGAATAGGAGTCTTCAGAGAGATCCTTGCCATGGAGATAAAAGTTAAAAAATAATCAGAAATGAAAAATGCAATAACTGCAATTGGAAACAAGCTTGAGGCTATGAGCACAAGGCTGGAAAAAGCAGAAGAATAACTGATAAAAAGACAAAATAATGGAAAATAAAGAATTCATTTAGAAGATAAAATACTGGGAAATGATGAATTTGAACAAAAGAGAAAGAGGAATTATGGAACACAAGTAACAAGTAGAGATTTAGGGAACTCAGTGACTCCATCAAACATAATAATATTAGTATTATATGAGTCCTAGAAGAAGAGAGAGGAAATGGGGTAGAAAATATATTTCAGGAAATAATACCTGAAAACTTTTCTAATCTGGGGAAGAAACCAGATATCCAGAGCCAGGAGGCACAGAGAACTGTCAGCACAATCAACAAAAGCAGGCGAACAACATGACATACTGTAATGAAAAAGCAGCAAAACGAAGGAAGTCCTTAACATAGAAGTAAACACTCATAAGTCTAGTTGGAAATTTCTCAGTTGAAATGTGGCAAGCCAGAATGGAGTGGCATGGTATATTTGAAGTCCTGAATGACAAAAATATGCAGTCAAAAATACTCTATCCAACAAGGCTATCATTCAGAATAAAAGAAAGATAGTTTCCCAAGCAACCAAAAACCTAAGAGTTTGTGACCACTGAACCTTTCCAGCAAGAAATATTAAAGGGGCTTTTTCAGTGGAAAGGTAAGACCAAAAGTGATACACACTAGAAAGGAACAGAGAAAAACTCCAGAAACAACAAAAGAAGCAATAAAATGGCACCAAGTACATATCGATTGACAATTACTCTGAATGTAAATGGAAAAAATGCTTCAATCAAAGGGATAGGGTAGGGCACCTGGGTGGCTCAGTTGGTTGAATGTCCGACTTCACCTCAGGTCATGATCTTGCAGTCTGATCCATGAGTTCAAGCCCTGTGTTGGGCTCTGTGCTGACAGCTCAGAGCCTGGAGCCTGCTTTGGGTTCTGTATCTCACTGTCTCTCTGTTCCTTCCCAGCTCGCACTCTGTTTCTCCCTGTCTTTCAAAAATAAACAAACGTTAAAAAAAAACTAAAAAATACATAGGAACTCATTGATAGTAATACAATAATATTAGGAAACTTTAATACCCCACTTACATCAATGGACAGATCATCTAAACAGAAAATAAACAAGGAAACAATGGCAGTGGATGACACACTGGACCAAATAGACTTAACAGACATTTTCACAACATTCCATTCTAAAACAGCAGAATACACATTATTTTCAAGTGCACATGTAACATTCTCCAGAATAGATCACATACTAGGTCACAAATCAGGACTCAACAAGTACAGAAAGATTGAGATCATACCATGCATATTTTCTGACCACAGGGAAACAAAACTTGAAGGCAACCTCCAGAAAAAATTTGGAAATACCACAAATCCATGGAGGTAAACAACATGCTACTAAATGATGAATGGGTCAATGAGGAAATCAAAGAATAAATTTAAAAAGTACATGAAAACAAATAAAAATGAAAACACAGTGGCCCAAAGTGTTTGGGATGCAGCAAAAGAGATTCTAAATGGAAGTTTATAGCAAAGCAGGCCTAACTTAAGAAGCAAGAACAATCTCAAATAGACAAATTAACCTTACATTTAAAAGAGCTAGAAAAAGAAAAAATCCCACAAAACCAGTGGAAGGAAGGAAATAATAAAAATTACAGCAGAGATAAATGATATAGAAAATAAAAAACAACAGAACAGATCAATGAATGAGGAAGCTATTCTTTGAAAAAATTAATAAAATTGATAAATACCTAGTTAGGCTTATCAAAAAGATAAAGAAAAAACCAAAATAAATAAAATTACAATTGAGAGAAGAGAAATAACAATCAATACCACAAAAATACAGACAGTTGTAAGAAAATATTATGAAAAACTATATGCCAACAAATTGGATAGCCTCGAAGAAAAAGAGAAGTTCCTAGAAACCCATAAACTACCAAAACTGAAAGATTAATAAATAGAAATTTTGAGCATAGCAATAACTAGCAAAAAAATTGAATCAGTAATAAAAGAAATTCTCCCAGGAAACAAAACGTCCGAGACCAGATGGTAAATTCTTCCAAACAATTTAAGAAACATTAATACTTATTCTTCTCAAACTATTCCAAAAAACAGAAAAGGAAGGAAAACTTTAAAATTCTTTCTAGGAGGCCAGCATTACCCTGATACTCAAACCAGATATACATTCCACTAAAAAGGAAAATTATAGGCCAATATCTCTGATGGACTAGATGCAAAAATTCTCAGTAAAATACTGGAAAACTGAATCTAGCAATACATTAAAGGAATCATTCACCATGATCAAGTGGGATTTATTCCTGGGTTGTAAAGGTGGTTCAGTACTTACAAATTATTCAACGTGATACACCACATTAATAAAAGAAAGGATAAAAACCCTAAGATCCTTCCAACAGATGCAGAAAAAGCACCTGACAAAGTACAATGTCCATTCATGTTAAAAACTCTCAAAAATGTAGGGTTAGAAGGAACATACCTCAACATAATAAAGGCCATATATGAAAAACCCATAGCATCCTCAATAGGGAAAAACTGATAGCGTTTCCTCTATGGTCATGAACATGACAGGGATGCCACTCTCACTACTGTGATTTTTAATATAGTATTGGAAGTCCTAGCCTCAGTAATCAGACAACAGAAAGAAATAAAAGGCATGCAAATTGGCAAGGAAGAGGTAAAACTGTCACTTTTGGAGATGACTTGATAATCTACATAGAAAACCTGAAAAACTCCACACACACACAAAAATGCTAGAACTGATACACGAATTCAGTAATATCACAGGATACAAAATCAATGTGCAGAAATCTCTGCTGATAGTGTGGAGCTTCTCTATTCCCCCTCTCTGCCCTCCCCACTTCCTCTGCCCTCCCCCACTCACACATGTGCTTGCTCTCTATCTCAATGATAAATAAACTTAAAAAATAAAAATAAATTGTTAGTATTTAAAATTATAAAGAAAATTAAATCAACACTTCAAAAAATAATTTAACGTATAGAATATAATTTTTTTAATTTTTTTTAATGTTTTATTTATTTTTGATACAGAGACAGACAGAGCATGAGAGGGGGAGAGGCAGAGAGAGAAGGAGACAGAACCGGAAGCAGGCTCCAGGCTCTGAGCTAGCTGTCAGCACAGAGCCTGACGCGGGGCTCGAACCCACGAACGTGAGATCTGACCTGAGCCAAAGCCGGATGTTTAACCGACTGAGCCACCCAGGCGCCCCTAGAATATAATTTTTTGCAAAGAAGATATACACATGGCCAACAGACACATAAAAAGATGCTCAACATCATTCATCATCAGAGAAACTCAAATCAAAATTACAATGAGATATCACCTCACACCAGTCATTGTGGCTACAATTAACACACAAAAAATAACGGGTGTTGCCAAAGATGTGAAGAAAGCAGGCCCCTCCAGCACTGTTGGTGGCAATCCAATCTGGTGCAGCCACTCTGGGAAAGAGTATGGAGATTTCTCAAAAAGTTAAAAATAAAAATACAACTATGATCTAGTAACTGCACTTAGGTATTTACCCAAAGAATACAAAAGTATTAATTCAAAGAGATACATGCATCCCGGTGTTTATAGCAGCATTATCAAAAATAGCCAAATTGTGGGAACAGCCCATGTCCCTTGACTGATGAATGGATAAAGAAGCTGCAATATATATATATATATATATATATATATATATATATATATATATATATATATATATATATATATATATATATATATATATATATATATATATATA
>NC_043717.1:71301719-71539312 GCF_006229205.1 Suricata suricatta
ATATATATATATATACACACACACACATATACATATATACACACACATATATGTGTGTGTGTGTGTATTTCACTCACATATCTAATTTAGGAAACAAAAAAATCATAAAGGAAAAAAGAGAAAAGTAAACCAAAAAACAAAGTCTTAACTATAGAGAACAGACTGATGGCTACCAAGAGGGAGGTGAGGGGTTTGGGTTAAATAGTTGATGAAGATTAAGGAGCACATTTGAGTCACTATATTGCATACCTGAATCTAATATTATTCGGTATCTTAACAAACTGAAATTTAAATAAAAACTTTTAAAAAGGGAAATGTTAAAGGTAATCCTTTAAGTGGAAAAATAGAAATATTTAGACATAAGAAAATTATAAATAACAATATATAAAAAGTGACAACATCTACACAAAACATGGAGAAGGCTATAAAAAAAGGAATTTATATTTTTTCTTTTTCTTTTATTAAGAATGTGAGAACTTAAATGACCATCAATTTAATGTACACTGCTACTAACTTAATATGTTATATATGAACCACATTGCTGCCTATGATAGATACAAAAAATTTAAGGAAAAAAAAAACAACAAAGAACGCCAAACGTAACACTGTAGAAACCCGTCAATCACAAAGAGAGCAAAACAATAAAAAGGAAGAAAGAAGAACTTTAAAAACAACTAGAAAACCAGTAACAAAATGGGAATTAATTACATAAGTATCGATAATTGCTTTAAATGTAAATGGCCTTAATGCTCCAATAAAAATACATAGGATAACAAATGGATTAAAAAATAGCAGGAGCTATCTATATACTGCCTCAGAGAGACTCACTTTAGATCACTGTATGTGATCTAAAGACACATACAGACTGAAAGTGAAGGAGTGGAAAAACATTTACGATGCAAATAGACACAACAAAAAAACTGGGGTAGCAGTAATTAAAGGAAACTTTAAAACAAAGGCTGCCTTAGGTATTCTGTAGTCTCTCAAGATTTGTGTCCCTCTCTCCCCCAACTCTCTTTCCCTGTAAACAAACAAACAAACAATACAATACAATTCTGTATGCAGAATTATCAGCAAAATAAACACAATGGTGTTGACCTATATAAAAAAAAAAAAGTCTGCCCAAAGAGACAAAGAAGTGCATTACATTATGATAAAGGGATCAATCCAGTAAGGGGATATAACAATTGTAAATAACTATGCGTGCCACACTGGACCACCTAAACACATAAAGCACCTATTAATTGACATACTGAGAGAAGTAAATGGTAATACAAAAATAGTAGGGGACTTTAACATCCACTGACATCAATGGATAGATCATCCAGGCAGAAAATCAACAAGGAAATGGTGTCATTTGATGACACATTGGACCAGATTCATATATATATATATACATATATATATATGTGTGTGTGTGTGTGTGTGTGTGTGTGTATATATATATATATATATATATAAAACGTTCCACTCCCAAACAACAGAATACAGATTCTTTTCAATTGCACGTGGAACATTCTCCAGAATCGATTACATATTAGGCCACAAAACAGGTCAAGATTGAAATCATACCATGCATCCTTTCCAATAATAATAGTATAAAACTAGAAATATATCATAAGAGAACTGGGGAAAAAAACACAAGCACATGGAGAATAAACAGCATGATACTAAACAACCAACATGTCAGTGAACTAATTAAGGAAAAAATAAAAAATGCTGGAGACAAATTAAAATGAAAAAACAAACATCTATAATCTTTAGGACACAGCAAAAGCAGTTCTTGGAGGGAAATATATAGCAATAACAGGCCTATCTCAAGAAATAAGAAAAAGCTCAAATAAACAATGTAATTTCACACCTAATGAAACTAGAAAAAGAAAAACAAGGTCCAAGGTGAATAAAAGGAAGGAAATAACAAAGATCAGAGAAGAAATAAATAACATAGACATAAAAACATGGAAAATAATCAATGAAACCAAAAGATGGTTCTTTGAAAAGATAAGCACAATTGATAGACTCTTGACCACGCTCATCAAGTAAAAAAGAGAAAGGACTAAAGTAAATAAAATCAGAAATGAGATAGGAGAAGTAACAAGGGAAACCACAGAAATACAAAAGATTAAAAGAGAATACTAAGATAAATTCCAAAAAAATTGAACAAGCTACAAGAAATGGACAAATACAATATTCCAAAACTGAACCAAGAAGAAATAGAAAATCTGAGCAGATTGCAATTAATAAAATTGAATCATTAATCAAAAACTAACAAAACATGAAAACCCAGGACTGGATGAATTCACAGTTGAATTCTACCAATATTTAAAGAAGACTTGATACCTATTCTCTTCAAACGATTCCAAAAATAGTTCCAAATGCACTTTATAAAAGCAGCATTACCCTGATATCTAAACCAGACAAAAACACCACAAAACTATAGAAAACTACAGGTTAATATCCCTGATAAATATACATGCAAAATCCTCAACAAATATTAGCAAACTATATACAACAATATACTAAAAGGATGATTCAACATGATCAAGTGGGATTTTTTCCAGAGATGCATGTATGCTTCAACATTTGCAAATCAATCAATGTGACATACCATATCAACACAGTGAAGGATAAAAATCATATGATAATCTCAATAGATGGCAGAATTAGCATTTGACAAAGTATAGCATCCATTCATGATAAAAGGACAGAAGGAACATACCTCAACATAATAAAGGCCACGTATGAAAAACCTCCAGCTAATGATGAAAAATTGAGAGCTTTTCCTCTAAAATCATGAACAAGACAAGGATGTCTCTTCTCATCACTTTATTCTAAATAGCACTGGAAGTCATAGACACAGAAATCAGACAAGATAAAAAAAACAGGCATCTTTATTTGTAAACAAGAAGTTAAACCGCCAGTATTTGCAGACAATAGAATGCTATAGAAAATCCTAAAGATTACACACACACACACACACACACACACACACACACACACACACAAAACTACCAAAAGTAACATATGAATTCAGTACAGTTGCAGGATATAAAATTAATACCCAGAAATTGGTAGCATTTCTATACAATAACAATGAAGTAGCAGAAAGAGAAATTAAGAAAACAGCACTATTTACAATTACAACCAAAAGAATAAAATACCTAGGAATAGACTTAACCAAAGAGATGAAAGATGTGTATTCTTAAACCTATAAAACAGTGATTAAGGTAATTAGAGATGACACAAATGGAAAGATAGTCCATGCTCATGGATTGGAAAAATTAACTTTGTTAAAATCTCCATATTACCCAGAGCCATACAGCTTCAATATAATCACTATCAAACACCAACATCATTTTACACAAAACTAAAATTTGCATGAAACCAGAAAAGACCGTGAATAGCCAAAGCAATCTTGAGAAAGAAAAACAAACCTGGAGGTATCACAATTCCAGATTTCAAGATATACTCCTAAGCTGTAGTAACCAAAACAGTATTGGCAGAAAAATAGGCATATAAGTCAATAGAAGAGAGTAGAGAGTGCAGAAATAGATCCATCGTTATATGGTCAATAAATCTATGACAAAGGAGGCAAAAATATACAATGGGGAAAAGAGCCTCTTCAATAAACATGTTGTTGGAAAGTTAGACAGCTGCATGCAAAAAAAATGAAACTGGACCACCTTTTAACAGTATATACAAAAATAAACTCAAATTGGAGTAAGGGCTTAAGTGTGAGACATGAAACCATAAAAATTCTAGAAGAGAACACAGATAACAAGTTCTGTCACATTGGCCATAGCAATATTTTTTTCCTAGATATGTCTCTTAAGGCAAGGGAAACAAAAGCAAAAATAAATGTCATCAAAATAAAAAGCAAAAGCAACAAAACAAAAAGGCAACCTACTGAATGGGAGAAAATATTTGTGAATTCAGTAAGATGTTAAACTCCAAATGTATAAAGAGCTTACATAACAACACCAAATCGTCATCATCATCATCATCTTATCAACAAGTTTTCAGAGGACCAAAAAACACATGAAAAGATGGACATCACTAATCATTAGGGAAATTAAAATCAAAACCACAATGAGATATCATCCTACACCTGTTAGAATGGTTAAAATCAACAACACTAGAACTAAATGTTGGCAAGGATGTGGAAAAAGGGGAACTTCTGCACACTGTTGGTGGGAATGTAAACTGATGTAGCCACTATGGAAAATGGTATGGATATTCCTTAAAAAATAAAGAATAGAACTACTATATAATCCAGCAATTACACTTCTGGGTATTTATTTAAAAAAAACACTAACTCAAAAAGATATTTGCACCCTCATGTTTATTAAAGCAATATTTAAAAGAGCCAAGATATGGAAACAACCTCAAGTGTCCATCAATGGATGGACAGTGTGTATCTATGGATGAGTGCGATCATAATTTACTCCTTTTCACACTTGATTAATATTTTATAGTGTGAATGTACCAGGGTTTATCTCTTCACCTGTTGATGAACATTTGTACTATGTCCATTTTTTGCTATTTACAAATAAAGCTGCCAGGAATATTCATGTACATTTCTATGTATGGATATGTTTTGTTGACTGTCTAGATTTAAGAAAGTGATAGAAAAATTGTTAGTAATACAGATTAATCCTACAATGATTATCTAAAACCATTCTCTTGTGAATAGCACAAAACATTGAGAAACTCATGAAGTTCTTTTTATTTTTATAATCTTCAACCTCTGTACTATATGATTTAAGTACATACGTGAGCTAGTAATTTCTACTAGTAGGATATACAATACCAAGGGAATGACTTTGAAAATGTCCAGAGGCAAAACAATATAGTAGCAAACATATGCTAATGGTAGATAGGAGTTTTTACATGCATATGCGCCCTCTTTTAGAAAAGCTTAGATTGATTCCATTTCAGATTATTTGCTCAATCAATGCAGAGATCCTCAATATACATTTTGGGTTTTTTGTTTGTTTGTTTGTTTTAACATTTTTATTGATTATTGAGAGACAGAGAGAGACAGAGCACGAGCATGGGAGAAGCAGAGAGAGGGGGAGACACAGAATCTGAAGGAGGCTCCAGGCTCTGAGCTGTCAGCACAGAAGCAGAATGGAGCTAAAACCCACAAACTGCGAGATCATGACCTGAGCCAAAGTCAGACGCCCAAAGTACTGAGCCGCCCAGGTGCCCCACTCAGTGTACTTTTTAGAAGTCAAGATGACCATACCCTTGCAAACAGAGTCTCACTGTCTGACATAAAAGTTAATTATTTTGGTTCTCTCCTCAGAGTAATATGATGATTAGATGGATTTCTTGTTTTAGCCATTGACAAAAATTATTCAGGATGTTTGTTCAACATTTGTATAAGCTAGACAACCTGAAATACCTGTCTCTTGCATTTATTTAAAAAGAACAGTCTGATGGAAGAGTAAAAACATTCCCATAAGAAATTGCTGCTATAGTCAGTACCCATTGTATAGTAGTAGCAAGGAAAGGCAGAATCTGTTAATTTTGATAGACCACCTCAAGGAAGTCCCTTTTTGCACATTGCTATAATTGCCTTTCTCCATTAAAATCAAACCAGATCTTAGCATCCACGTGATAGGAATTACTAAAAGGTATTTTATTTGATATATTCTTCAACACAGCCCAAAAGAATGACAACCAGAATCTATGTGCGAGTGTGTGTATGTGTGTGTGTGTGTGTGTGTGTGTGTGTGTGTGTGTGTGTGTGTGAGTGTGTGTGTATGGTAGTTTTTGCAACTGGGATTATTTGTAATAATGTTTATCATAGTTTAGGGATTTTATGTCATCTGTTATGATGTCCCTTAAAAGCTTCAATTTAATGGGAATGAAGAGCAGTAAGGCATAGAAAAGACACTTTGTTCAAGTTTAGAGAACACAGGACCTGCTTGGATAAATCATACGTACTTTAGAATCCAGGAAATATTTATAGTGCATTGATAAGAAAAGGTTATTATCACACCGGGATAATAAATATAAAAAGGATATGAAATTATCAAAGCCAAAATTAACACTTATCTCTCCCATTATCCATATCAGATTATGCTTCAAATTTAATTTCTTGAAAGACCAAGCCTTAGAAGGAAACACCACCATGCAAAATTTAGATGGGACTTTTGAATTCACCAAGTACTTTTGTAAACACTGAGTTACCGAGCTTCCCAAATATTACCATCCTTATTACATGTGTAACAGTTAGTTTATAGAATCTTAGATAGTCTTCCCAAGGCCAGATAATCTAATTTTTCATAATATATCCAAAACTAGGATCCAAATATCCTGTGCACTTTCCACTATACAAGGCCGTATCTTCGATTTTTACACAAGCTTATATCACAGAGCACATGTTCAAAGCAACAATGAATAATCTTACTTCACATTTGTGTTAGACATATATGACAGACTATTGATTCCAAAAGTTTTGACAATAATTAAATGATCCCAAAGGTCCATAACATGTCATTTTGCTGATATATAAATTTGCATTATAGAAAGATCATTACACAGGTCACTTATTATAGTTATGCCCAACCTATTATCCAGTATCTACATGTCTGTGAGATTCTTTTAATATCCACCTTGTCTTAATGTAGGACCTAATTCCCATTAAAATTGTTTCTTCAGGAAAATGGTCCTCAAAGAAAACCATGTGCTAATTATTGTTATTAAATACAAGAAGTCCTAGTAAGTAATGGTTCTTAGAACATGAAAGTTTTGGATTAATTTAAGAATCGAATAGAGAATTTTTCTACATCTCAGAGTAATTATGGGAATGAATCCACCACATACTGTACAAGGAAAAATACTTTTGAAATTATCTACTGCCTCAACTATGGCAAAAATTGCATACTATAGAGAAAATGATATGCTACATTACGATTTATGAATTGGGGGAATTCCTTTGTCAGAAATGTCTAGATTGTGGTTTTTATAGCATTCTCTTATTAGTCTACTTTGCACGAAGAAAATACAATCAATACCAGAAAAAAAAGTTGCTTATATATTGATTATAAATTTACAATTAAAACAAAGTTTGTATCTATAATCACAAAAATGAATAATAAAAATGCTGCAGTATTGCCTAGAATCATTTAAATACTTTGAGCAAACTCCAAGAATATAAAAGATATGTTTAGACAGTTTTGCCTGCATCCAATTTTTCTTAGAATAGACAATCATCTCTGATTGTCTCAAATTTTCTCTATGCAATCTTAGTAGGAGTGGTTACCTTACTGTATGCTTTCTCATAAATAAAATTTAACATACTTTTGGTTAATGTTAACTTCAAAGGCAAGTCCAAGTTAGCAGTAACTAATACTCTCAAGAAAGAAAAATAAAGGACAGTTCTTTCCATTTGATTCCTCCCTGTTAGTTCCTGGAAATGAGGCAGTAAAAATAAGCAGCTCTAAAAACTGATTAACTTTTTTACTCTTTAATTTTTGATAATATCTTAATTTTGAAATTTCCCAGAAGCCCTTGTGATTATTTAAATTTTTTTCTAATGTACAGTGATAAGATGATTGGAAGAAAAGTTGAAAATGGGTCACTTCTGAGTATCCCTTTGGATATTAAACAGTTCTTTTCTGTTTCCCAGTGATAATCAGGAGCCATTTACTCAATTCCCATTCTCTGTCATTCTCAGGTAAGCCTCTGAACATCCCTTGCAAAGCATTTTTTGGATTCAGTGGAGAGTCTGGACCAATGATCTACTGGATGAAAGGGGAGAAGTTTATTGAAGAACTGGCAGGTCACATTAGAGAAGGTGAAATAAGGTACAGTACTTGAATTGCTTATTTTTTCTTGGCTTTTGGGGAAGTTAAGCAATGGTATATCTTAGAAGAACTTCTGCTTGGGATTTTAATTGCAACTCTCAATCATTCCATTTTCTAAAAGCTGACCTGGTAGAGATAGTGAGACGGATTGCCTTAAGAAATGAAAATGTGTAAGCTTTCAATATAAGGAAGTTTTTGAAGTTCTAAGAATATACCATGGATTGTAACGACCCCCTCAAAGCTGCTTAAGCAAGTTCTTTTGAATTTCCCTAACTTAGGCCATTGGTACTCCATCAAGCCATACCAAATATCCAAAATTTGTAGGTGACTCCTAAGACCACTGGGCAAATGCTCATTTATTTACTCCCTAGGAACAGACAACTTTCATAAGTCATAAGTGTAAAGCTGCAGTGACAGTAGTAAGATACTACTACTCACCAAAGTAACTGTGTTGACTTTTGTTGAATAGTGTTTATTTTCTCCAGTACCCACTACTCATCCTAAAAGTGATTTTTCAGGTTTGCACCTCCTTAGACAGATATCTCCTGTGATAGAACCTGTTACAGATACCTCCCTGGTACATAGATGTCTATTCTATTGGTTTTGTAATCCTATTTAATATAATGTCATTTGTATGAAGAGGGAATAGGTAATTTTTTCTGTTATTGATAGCTCTCTCATACATAGATATATATTTTCTTTTGGTTTTCTAATCCTATTTGATATGATGTCTTTTGTATGAATGAAGGATAGGTAATTTTTCTCATTCAGTCTATGGGGTTGTCCTTTGATTTCAGAAATGGTGATATATAGCATACATTTTTCATCCCAGTAGGAGTTGGGACCCTTCCCCCTCTACTCCCATTAAGAATCTTGTAGTAGAAGCCAATCCAACATTTCAGTACAGTGCATTCTTTCAATTTTTTTGTTGAATATGTAGCAGTGTGAAAAAGTACATTTTATATTATTTTCTATGATTAAATATAATTTATTATAACTACTATCATAGTTTCTTTTTATGTGTCCACCCAATAGCTCCATTCTGGAGGATCATAACTTTGAGGGTCTATGAACCCCATGAGAGCCTATGCAAAATATTTATTAAATGAGAATATTTCTAGGAAAAAAGTACAAGAAAGGTTCTGAATTAGCTATCTGTCATCGAAGAAGTGCAAATTAAAACCCCTTGATAACACTTTATACTCACTAGGCTAACTATAATTGAAAAGATTATAATAAGTGTTGCCTAGGATGTGGAGATATTGGAATCCTCATACACTACTGGTGGGAGTGTAAAATGGCACAGCCATTTTGGATAACACTCTGGCAGTTCCTCAAATCATTAAACATAATTATTAGCAAGTCCCCTTCTCAGTATATAATGAAGAAAAATCAAAACATACATCTACACAAAAACCTGCATACAACTGTTCACTAAAGCATTATTCATAATACACAAAAGGTGAAAACAACCTAAATTTCTATCAACTGATAAATGGATAAATAAAATGTGGTAGGTTCATACAATGAAATATTATTCAGCCACTAAAAGGAATGAATAAAGTGCTGATATACACTGCAACATGGATGAACCTTGAAAACATACTCAGTGAAAGAAGACAATGGAAACAAAAAACCTACAATATGATATGTCTTTGTAAGCATATCTATAAAGCCAGAAAGTAGATTAGTGGTTGCTTAGGGCTGGAAGGCTGGAGGTATAAGGTTAAATACCTAAAGTGTATGGGTGATATACTTTTAGTGAGATGGATACAATTTAACATAAAATGCACTATTTTAAAGTGTATAATTTAGTGACATTTGGTACATTCACAATCGTGTGCAACCATAACCACTACCTAGTTCCTGAAAATTTTCATTATTCCAAAGCAAAACCCTGTATCCATTAAAGAGTCTGAAGCTTCTTTTTGAGGTGATGAAAATGTTACAAAATTGGCAGTGGCAAAGGTTACATATATCTGTGAATATACTAAAAGCAGTTAATTGTACATTTTAAATGGATGAATCGTATGGTATGTAAATTATATCTCAATAAAGCTATTTTTAAAAACTTGCAATTGATTACCTAGCACATAACAGATGTTCAGGAAAAAAATCAATGCACTACTTAATTTTATTAATGTTTATTTATTTTTGAGAGAGAGAGAGACATAGAGACAGACCATGAGTGCGGGAAGGGCAGAGAGAGAGGGAGACAGAAATTGAATCAGGCTCCAAGCTCTGAGCTATCAGCACAGAGCCCAACACAGGACTCGAACTCACAAACCGTGAGATCATGACCTGAGCCACAGTCCAACACTTAACTGACTGAACCACCCAGGTGTCCCTCAATATACTACTTATAAATAATTCTTTTTTAAATCTTATTTATTTTTATGTTCTCAAATTGGTTTCCATGTAACACCCAGTGCTCTTCCCCACAAGTGCCCCCCTCAATGGCCATCACCCCTTACCCCATCCCCTTTCCCCTTCAGTCCTCAATTCATTTTCAATATTCAATAGTCTCTCATGATTTTTGTCCCTCGCTCTCCCCAACTCTCTTTCCCCCTTCCCCTCCCCATGGTCCTCCATTAGGTTTCTCCTGTTAGACTTATGAGTGCAAACATATGGTATCTGTCCTTCCCTGCCTGATTTGTTTCGCTTAGCATGACACCCTTGAGGTCATTCCACTTTGCTACAAATGGCCATATTTCATTCTTTCTCATTGCCATGTAGTACTCCATTGTATATATATATACCACATCTTCTTGATCCGTTCATCAGGTGATGGACATTTAGGCTCTTTCTTAACTATTAATTTCCATTTAGGGTTTATGTTTCCTAATTACTAACAGTTTGTTAGCCAATTTTGAGTTAAGGTTTATGAAACTAATGCAACTGAATTTCTGTTAAATTATTTTAGAAGATACATGTTTAGAATTTTTCTCAATATATTTGCCTGTAAAAGATTTTAAGGGTTATCCTTAATTTTAAAAAAAAGAACTGATCCACAAAGGACAAGTCATAGGTACAATGGTACATATTAGCAAAATTTCCACTACCAAAAATCTCAGAGCTATATTTTATGATCAGGGTAGTAATTATATGAACTGAAGATAATTATCTATCTTTTCTTCTGCATGACCAACTGGATTTTTCTAATTTAATATATTTAATTAGACACAATAAACAGCACACAACTTAAAATATATAATCTGTAAGGGCTGATTGATTGATATATGTATACATCTATGAAATTATCACCATAGTCATGATAATGAACATATAAATAGCCCACAAGCTTCTCTTTTGTAATCCCTACCTCCTGCCCTACTTTTACAACACTGTTCTTTCACTATAAATCAGTCTGCATTTTCCAGAGCTTTATGTAAATGAAATACAGCAGTATATACTTTTTTTGGTTTGGATTATTTCAGTTAACACAATTATTTTGAGATTCATCCATCTGTTAATAGCATCTGTAGCAATAGTTTATTCTTTTTTACTTCCAGGTAGTATTCCATTATATGGATGTAAACTGTCTGGTTACTTGTTGATGGATATTTGGATTGTTTCCAGTTTGGGGTCTATTATATATAGAACCACTAATGAATATTCATGTATGCATCTTTGCATGCCATATATTTCCTATTTTTAAAATAAATACTGGGACATGGAGTGGCTGAACTATATACTGGGTGTGCATTTGATTTTATTAGTTCATTTTCAGCTCTGTTTTGAAAACTTTTATAATAATTATAGATTTACAGAAAAATTGTAAAGATAAAGTCTTAGTCTACCTGGGCTACTATAACAAAAATTCCATAGACTGAGTTGTTAAGCAACAAATACTTATTTCTCATGGTTCTTTAGACCAGAAAGTTCAAGATCAAGGCACTAGCAAATTTAATCCCTGAAGGGAGTTTACTTCCTCATTCACAAATGGTTGTCTCACTACACCCTCACCTGTCTTCATATGGTGGAAAAGAGAAAACTCTCTAGAGTCTTTTTTGTATGGGCACTAATCGAATCCTTTAGGGCTTCTGTCTCATGACCTAATCATCTTCCCCAATTCCAAGCCCCAATACTATCACATTAAAAGTTAGAATTTAAATATATGAATGTTTGTTTGGGGAGGTATAAATATTGAGTCCATGAAGCACCTGCGTGGCTCAGTTAGTTAAGTGTCTGACTTTGGCTCAGGCCATGATCTCATGGTTTGTGGGTTTGAGCCCTGTGTCGGCCTCTGTGCTGAACACTTGCTCAGAGCATGGAGCCTGCTTCAGGTTCTGTGTCTCCTCTCTCTGCCCCTCTCCCGCTCATGCTCTGTCTCTCAAAAGAAATAAATGTAAAAAAAAATTTAAACAGTGAGTCCATAGCAGATAGTACAAAGATTTTCTACATACCTTATGCCCAGTTTTCCCTGTTAGCTAATACCTTAAGTTACTATGGTACATTTATAACAATTAACGAACCAAAATTGATATATTATCATTAACTGAAATCCATATTTTATTCAAACTTCATTAGTTTTTACCTATTCTTTTTTTTCCTCCAGGGTCATTTAACTTTTTAAGAATCTGCCATGTGGTTATATCATTTTACAAAATAAAAGTTAGGCACTGCTGCTGCTCTCTATCAGCAAATGATTAAAATAGTGAGAGACAAAGCATACATATATGAAACATTTCAATCTAGTCCAAGCCACTTTATTAGCTGCAAATGAACCAACCATATAGCGCTATAAGAGGTTAACCTTTCAGGACTTGTAATTTGCTCTTGTTACATCTTCTTCCACTCTGCCCAACCTTCACTATAAAAAAGGGTGCATACATATATTTGCAGTGGAGGAAAGTAACATAAGACTTGTTCTGAAAATTTTACAAAGCCTTACTGGTAACTAGAAACACCTTCAGAGAAGTGCAAAAAAGAAGCATTGTTTCCTAGCCAAGATAAATATGCAGTCAGACATTTTTTAATATTGATTATGTAATCATGATCTATTTGAGAGTTTGTGTGGTGCAGGAATTCCTTTAGGATATACTAACACAGGAGTTAATTACTAGATTCTGTCTTCTAGCTTCCAAAGCCAATGTCCTTGAATGAAAGCATAGAAGACTTTTATATAGTATGGCAGATGGAACAAATCTGGTAGTTTCATTAAAAAATGCTAATCATGCCATTAGTTCAACTAAGAGAGGATCTGCATTCTTTCATAGCTCACACATTTTCTCCAAAGAGAACAGTTCTGATAGTAGAATGCTGAAGTTAAGTTGAGATTTCCTCATAAAGCATTTCTGAAAAAAAAATTTCTTTCTGGATGCATGGCTCTCCCTCAGTACTTCCTCAGGGTACTGTATTTGCTTCATATTCTAATTGAATCATAGCTCTTATTTTGTGCATGCATATCAGAAGTGCACTGACCTGTAGATTTAAGAAATGAGGATTAAATATATTGCTCTCATGCAGTTGACTTATGGACAGCCTACCACAGAGGTACTGTATCTGGCAGGAGGACTGGCCACACTACCTAATTCTCAACTTCCTGGGCAGCAGCTTGATCATAGAAGTAGGTGTTGCAACTTTTTCTCTCTTAGTACTTCTCTTGAGGAATAGGGAGCTTTGAAAAAAAAAATCTACCTAGGGATAAAGCTTGAATATTCACCAAAAGTTTGATGAAATAATGTCCTCAGACTGCAGTAAGTGCACAGTTTTCCTGCAGCTTGACTAGCATATTAGATCAAATCCTGAGGAGGATTTTGGAATTATCATTTATTTGCTATTTGGGTTACTTGACCACAGTGGCTCCTTGCACCTCCTGACTTGCAACCTATTGCCAAAGCACTCAGTCTCTAATCTGGGCATACAGATTCTTCTTTAGCAGAATTTGGAATAGCCTTCCCAATTCTCTGATGTTGATAAGAGACTGAGCTATAAGAAAATCTGAACCCAAATATAATATTCTTTCACAACTGCCATCCTATCCCTTAAACTGTATCCCACATTTTCCAGTGACCCCAGAAGGTGTCATCTGTAGGAATGTTGAAGGAATTTGGTATGTGCAGTAGTATAAGCTGCATTTGTGCAAGTTTGGTTATTTTTAATTAAAAAGTTTATTTATTATTGAGACTGAGAGAAATAGACATGAGTGGGAGAGAGTCAGAGAGAGAGGGAAACACAGAATCTGAAGCAGGCTCCAGGCTATGAACTGTCAGCACAGAGCTCAATGCGGGGCTCAAACCCATGAACTGTGAGATTGTGAACTGAGCCAAAGTCGGCCGCTGAACCGACTGAGCCACCCAGGTGCCCCTTATCTACCATTTTAAAGTCATTGCAACAAGCTGCTTCCTATAAGCCCTACCATGTCTATTTAGAGAAGTCAAATAATTACTGGAAGGAGGCCCAGTGAAAACTGTCATTAGGAAAGTACATCCTAATATTCTTCTCTCTGTTAAAACTTACTGGGAAGAGTATTAAAAGTGGCATAAGAGAGTTCATGAAAAAGAGTGGTAGTCTTTGGGTCTGAGCATTCTAAAAAGGCCAATCCAGCTCCATGCCTTTATAGAAGTGCCTTTTAATTAATCCTACCAGAGGCTTGAGAATTATAAAAACTAAAATAATTTGCTAGTGAGGTATGTATTCCACTGTGCTAAAAAAAATCAGAGAAATTGAACTCCTATTAGACAACAATATTCTCAAAGCTTGCCTGCAGATTTGTGTTGTAGCTGATTGTCATAGGAGATTGCATGAATTTCAGTGCAATTGCTTTGCCCCAATGGAGAATATTTTTCATTATAATTCTCACTTTACAAATCTTCCTATCAATATTTAATGTTTTTTACCCCTTAGGCAATACCATCAAACAGTTTACCAAATCTTTACAATTCATGAGTTGAAAAACATTCAATTTATCTTAAGGTTTTTCAAACAAGCTTCTTAAAATACTATTTACTTTCAATTCCTGAAAGACTATAAGTTGAATATTGGCTTTGTTTTTGGTTTTGGTTTCCTCACTCCTACTTCCACTACTTTCTGGCCTTCTGTTCCCATTTCCTTACCGTAACATCCTCTCCTTGAATGAGTAAGATGCTCTTAACAAAAAGTGGAATGTGACATAGCTATGAAAAGATTTTATTCTTGAAATACACTGAGTCTATATTAAAGACCCAAAATAACCTTTTCATAATTAATCAATTAAAAAATATAGAGCTGTGAATATGTAGTTTGCTCCCAAAATATAGAGGAAAGTATTCAAGTCCCAGATAGCCCAAGGCAAAATGATGTGCTCTGTTTTGACAACTTCCCACTATATTTTTTCAGTACCTTGAAACACCCCACTCGTTGGCCTTCCTCAAATTGAGCTATAAGACATGTGCACGCTCGCGCGCGCACACACACACACAAACACACACACACACACACACAATCTCTTTTCCCCCATTCTCAGCTAATCTCACTGGAAGAAGGAATACTGATCAATCACTTTGCCTTTGATCTAAATAAGTTTCAAATCTTATGATTTGTATGTGAATGTAGATTTTTGTCAGTCATGAGGAGGCTTCAGTGGAAAAGTAAACTTTATAAGCAGGGTAGTTTTTACCTAGGGCCAATCTTAATTGCCACTTATCTGAAGGATACATTTTAGAAGAGTGATGAATACTATTCACAGTTCTAGTTACACAGTGGATCTTAGCCTTGACCTGTGCATAAAATATTTAAAGCCTAAGTAAGTTATATTTCTTAAATCTCTTCATTTACTGAGCAGACTCTACATGCCCAGTCTCAATATAATGTCTTATATTAATATGCTGCTCTCAATAAGAACCTATAATTGGTAAAAAAAAACCCAATAATAGTAATAATAATAATTCCTCTTCATGTTTTTATAAGACACAGTAGATTACAAAAGCATTTTGGAATCCAAAATCACATTGGAATTTTCATGATAACCATCTTAGATAAATAGTTATCAGTTTATTTTACAGAATTAAAAAAAATGGTTTAGAGACTGAGGAAAAGCTGTCCATTTACATTACCAGTTGAGGTAGACCAAATTCATCAAAATACAACTAGCAAGAGCCCTTAGTTGCCCAGGATGTTGTTGTGTTTTGTTTTTTTTTTTGTAGTGCACATTTCGAATGTACAGTCAAAATTTTCCTGGGACTGAAAAAGTAAAAATCAATTTAGGCTGAGAATAAGCAGCCCTGCTATTAATCACCCTGGGAGAACAGACAGACAAAGCCAGCTGCAAAGTTAACATAAAACACTGTTTTTCCCAAGGTCATGCAGCAGTTGCAAAATGCCATAACGACCCCCACCTGCTTTGAATGGCTACTGATTTCTTATCAGTGATGCCCCAGACCTACTTTGTTATTTTCATATAT
Organism: Suricata suricatta; assembly: GCF_006229205.1. Classification (NCBI taxonomy): domain Eukaryota; kingdom Metazoa; phylum Chordata; class Mammalia; order Carnivora; family Herpestidae; genus Suricata; species Suricata suricatta. The sequence continues at coordinate 71,317,921 of NC_043717.1, forward strand.
TACTGGGCATACCCAATTCCTAAGCCTTGCCTCATGACAGTTGTCAACCCTTAGTCAATCCTCCCTTCTCCCAATCCTACCTTAAAAATCCCAAACAATCCAGAATTTATCAGGGCTTCCCTAGACTCTACTCAGAATCTTCAGTGAAAATCCAAACATTACAAAAGATGCTTTCTTCCTACCTTCAGTCAATGAACGACCCGCAGTTATTCTGGAGTGTCCTTCTGGAGTGTCCCACCCTCAGTGCATTCAGTCAATAAATCTGATTTTTTTTTCAGATTATAGGCTTGATTCTGGTCTCTGACTGATAATGCTTTAATAGGCCCTAAAATGGCATTGAAAGAGGGCACCTGGATGGCTCAGTCGGTTAATCATCCAACTCTTGATTTTGGCTCTGTTTACCATCTCACAGTTCTTGAGTTTGAGCCCTGCATCAGGCTTCTTGTGGACAGTGCAGAGCCTGCTTGGGATTATCCCTCTCTCCCTTTCTCTCTCTCTCTCTCTCTCTCTCTCTCTCTCTCTCTCTCTCTCTCTCTCTCACCTTTCCCATGCACTCTCTATCTCAAAATAAACTTTTAAAAAAATAACACTAAATGAAAGATTTTGTTTGAGTTTTTTTAATTTTTTACTGTTTTTGAGAGACAGAGACAGAACATGAGTGGGGGAGGAATAGAGAGAGAGAAGGAGACACAGAATCCAAAGCAGGCTCCTGGCTCCAAGTTGTCAGCACAGAGCCCGACGCGAGGCCCAAACCCAGGAGCCGTGAGATTGTGACCTTAGTTGAAATCAAGAATCTAACACTTAGCCAACTGAGCCACCCAGGCACCCCTAAGAGTTTTTTAAACATACTCCTTTTCTTGATATCTCCAATCTTCATTTCTGGACAATGATTACACATAGTCATAATAGTAAAGTAGAGACTGTGCAAGATACCTATACACCACAGGAGGGCTCACTTAGGATGAACGGAAATTGGAATTAGATATTTTCATTTATTTTATTTTGGGGGAATCCAATCTCTTTCCTTTACTTCATGCTAAATTTAAATAATCCCAGTTTTGTTCAGGTATACATATAAAAAACTGTGCATATTTAAGAAGTTATACAACATAAGGTTTGGTATATGTATACATTGTGAATGAAGCTAAATCACAATTAAGCTAATTAACTTACCTGCCATCATACATAGTTACCATGTCTTTTGTGTGTATGGTGAAAACATTTGAGATTTAGTCTCCTAGCAAACATCAAGTATACTTATTACTAAATATAGTCATCATGCTTCACATTGGGTCTCTAGAACTTACTCATTTTATAACTGAATGACCAGCATCTCCCCATTTCTTCCACCCTCCACCTCTTGGTAGACCACCATTCTACTCTGTTACTATGAGTTTGGCCCTTTAGATTTCTCACAGAAATTATATCATATCATACAGTATAATTCATTCTTTTACTTATTTCACTTAGCAAAGTATTTCTCAGGTCGCTTTATGTTGTAAATGGCAAGGTTCACTTCTTATTTATTTATTTATTTATTTATTTATTTATTTATTTATTGTTTTGAGAGAGAGAGAGAGAGAGAGAGAGACAGAGACAGAGATCATGTGCACATGTGTGGGAGGGGCAGAGAAAGAGAATCCCAAGCAGGAACCACAACACTGTCGGCATGGAGCTTGATTGGGGGCTCAACCTCAGCAACAGTGAAATCATGACCTGAGCCAAGTCAAATGCTTAACTGACTGAGCCACCCAGGTGCTCCAAGGTTTGCTTCTTTTTATAAAGACTGAATAACATTCTATTGTATGTATAAACCACTTTTTGACCATTCATCCACTGATGGGCACTGGTTGTTTTCATATTTAGGCTATTATGAATAACACTGAAATGAACATGAGAGTGAAAATACATATTTGAGATCCTGATTTCATTTACTTTACATATATACGCAGAAGTAGGATTGCTGGATCTTATGGTAGTTCAATTTTTTAATGTTTATTTATTTTTGAGGGAGAGAGAGAGAGTATGAGCAGGAGAGAGGCAGAGAGAAAGAGAGAGAGAGGGAGACAAAGAATATGAGCCAGGCTCTAGGCTCTGATCTGTCATCACAGAGCCTGACATGAGGCTCAAACCCACCAACCACGAGGTCATGAACTGAGCCAAAGTCGGACATTTAACCAACTGAGCCACCAAGGCATCCCTATTTTTAATTTTTTGAGGAATCTCTGGATTGTTCTCCATAATTGTTGCACTAATTAATATTCCAACTCACAGTGTACAGAGTTCACTTTTATCCACATCATGGCCAACAATTTTCATCTTTTGTGTTTCTGATAACATCCATTCTAACAGGTGAGAGATGATAACTCATTGTGATTTTGATTTGATTTCCCTGAAAATGAGCAATACCCATTGGCCATTTATGTATCATCTTTGAAGAAATATCTATTCAGGTCTTTTGCCCATTTTTAATAAGGTTATTTATTTTGTTTTGTTTTCTTTTTATATTGGGCTGTAAGAGTTCCTTATATGTTTTGGATTTTAACCCCTTATCAGATATATGGCTTGCAAATATTTTCTCCTATTCTCTAAGTTACCTTTCCACTCTCTTTTCTGATAGAAATATAATTGACATACAACATTATATTAGTTTCAGATGTACAACATAATGATTTTATATTTGTATATATTGCAAAATGATCAACACAATAAGTTTAGTTACATTTGTCACCAAACATAGAATTTTTTTCTTATAATGAGAAATTTTAAGATTTACCTTCAGCAACTTTCAAGTATGTAGCACAGTATTGTTAACTATAGTTGCCATGCTGTAATTACATTCCCATCCATTTATCTATTTTCTAATTTGAAATTTGTACCTTTTGATTTCCATCACTCATTTTGCCACCCCCAACCTCCTGCCTCTCCACCAATTTAGTCTCAATTTATGAGCTTATTTTTTTAGATTTCACATATAAGTGAGACCATATGGTATTTTAGAAAATTTTAGTTTGATACAATCGCACTTGTCTTTCTTTTTGGCATGTTTGTTATTTGTTTTACTTCTCTTGCCTATGCTTTTGGTATAATATACAAAAAGCCATTGCCTGATCAATGTCAAAAAGTGTTTTCCTATGTTTTCTTCTAGTAGTTTTATGTTTTCAGGCCTTTAATCCTCTTTGGGTTGATTTTTGTATTTGATATCAGATAAGCATCCAATTTTATTTTTCTGTATGTGGATATACAGTTTTTCCAGTAATACTTACTGAAGAGATTATACTTTCCCCATTGTGTATTTTTGACATGCTTTTTGAAGATCTATTGACTTTAGTTGTGGATTTATTTGTGGGTTCTGCATACTGTTCTATATCTCTGTTTTTATACTAGAGCCATACTGTTTGGATTATAATAGCTTTGTAATGTAATTTGAAATCAGGAAGTGTGATCCCTCCAGCTTTGCTCTTCTTGTTCAAGATTGTTTTGGTTATTTGCGGGTCTTTTGTGATTCCATATATTTTAAGATATTTTTTCTATTTCTGTAAAATATGCCATTGCAATTTTGATAAGGGTTACACTGAATCTATAGATCACTTTGGATGGTGTAGACATTTTAATGATAATAATTCTTCCAATCTGAATACAGGATGTCTTTCCATTTATCTCTGCTTTCTTTAATTTCCTTCATCAACATTTTATAATTTTACTTTACACATCATTCACCTCTTTGGTTAAGTTTATTCCTAAGCATTTTATTACTTTTGTTGCCATTGTAAATGGGATTGTTTTCTTAATTTCTATTTCATGGCTCCTTTGGTTTTAATTGAGCATTTTATGTGCTTTTATTTTCCCTTCTCTCTTAGCATATCAATTTTACTTTTAGAAAATTTAGTGGTAGGCCTAAAGTTTGCAATATACACTTAGAACGAATCTAAGTCCACTTTCAAATAATACTATATTGCTTCACATGAAGTGCAGGCACCTTATAACAGTCATTAATTTCACTTATCCATAAACTATAGTCACCAAATACATTAATGCTATTATTTTGCATATTTATAACTTAACTGTATTGAAAAATGATTCACAAATATACTTGTATATATTTAAAGTATACAATGTGATTATTTAATATACATATACATTGTAGAATGATTACCAAGATCAAGATAATTAAAACATCCATCAGCTCACACAGTTAACATAAATACTCTTTTTTTAGTGTGGTGAGAAGCCTAAGATCTACTTTCAACAACTTTCAGATATACAGTACCATATTATTAACTATAGTCACTGGCTGTACATTAGGTTCTCAGAACTTGCTTTTCTTATACTACTATTATTGCTATTATTATTTTAAACAAACTGTTACATGTTAGATAGATTGTGAATATGAAAAAAGTTTTATCTTTATTCTTTCTCTAACATTCTTACTTTCATTACATAGATCCGAATTTCTGATCTATATCATTTTCATTTTTTCCAAGGGACTTCTTTTAACACTTCTTGCAAGACAGGTTTAATGGCAACATGTTCCCTCAGTTTTATTTTTCTGAGAAAGTCTATTTATCCTTCACTTTTGATGAATAATTTAGATGGATACAGTGTTTTAGGTTTTTGGAGTATTTTTCACCGCTTTAAATATTTCACTCTGCTTTTCTTACTTGCGTGGTTACTAAAAATAAGTCTGATATGTTTCCTGGTCTTGCCCTTGTATACGTACTTTTATTTCCTATGGATTAGTTCAAGATGTTCTTTTTGTTTTGATTTACTGTAGTTAAAATATGATATATCAAGGTGTACATTTTTTAGTATTCAAACTAATTGGTATTCTCTGAGTTTCCTGCAATCTTTGGTTTGGAGCATTTCATTAATTTTGAAAATTTCTCAGCTCTAATACTTTAAATATTTCTACTGTTCCTTTCTCTTTTTCTTCTAATTTTGGTATTTCCATTACATGTGTCTTATTCTTTTTGTAACTATGCCTTGGGAGTTATATTTTGTTCCATTTTCTTTCAGACTTTTTTCCCTTTACATTTTAGTTTAGGAATTTCTACTGATAAATCTTCAAGATCACTAATTGCATCTTCACCTGTGTCCAGTCTATTGTTGAGCCCATGTAAGGCATTCTTTATTTCTATTACTGTTACTGCGTTTTTTTTTATTTCTAGCATTTTCTTTTAATTCTTTCTTAGAATTTCTATCTCTCTGGTTACAATGCTTATCTGTTGATATATATTGTTCACTTGTTCCATTGACCCTTAACATATTAAACATAGTTATCTTTCATTCCCAATCTGATCATTCCAAAATCTCTACCATATTGGATTATGGTTCTGATGTGCACATTATCTTTTCAGACTGCATTCTTTGGGGTTTGGTTTTTTGTTTGTTTATTTGTTTTTTGTTTGTTGTGGGTTTTTTTGTTTTTGTTTTTGTTTTGCTTTTTTACATTTTTTGGGTAATTTTGTTGTTGTTGAAAGCCAGATATTACACACCAAGTAAAAGGCACTGAGGTAAATGGTTTGAGTGTGAGATTTTATGTTTATGTTTTTAGGCTGTGTTTACCTACTATAGTTGTAGGTATAAGAGGCTGACATTTCCTATAATGTACTTGTTTATGTCTCCACTGTTTTCTTTGTGATTTCCTAGAGACTGCTTCTTAAATAGGGTGTGAGCTTTGCAGTTCTTTCAGCTGAAAGCCCTTGTTATCATACAGGAGCTTGATTGGTAGTAAGCATTCTATAATCTTATGATAAATTCTCCATCTTTCAGTGAGCCTGTGCCTTTGAACTATGACCTTCACAATTGCTTCTCAGCTTCCCTCCTCTTTTTAAGTGAGCCGGGGAAGCTTGAGCGGGTGGTTGGAGTTAAGGATTGCAGTTCCCTTCCCTCAGTAAGGCTAGGTTAGGATAAACTCAAGCAGTTTATGCTCTGATAAGAGTTTTCCTTGAGGACAGACCTTTGTTAAGAACAGAGTGCTCTGAGATGATTGCCTTTGTTAATTCCCCTGACAGAATTATATGGAGATCTTTCTGTGATCGTCACCCTAAGACCCCAGTAGGGCTCCTAGAAGTAAAACTCATGAAAATGTGGGGTATTCAAAAGATTATATTTCATGGAGTTTTTAACTCTCAGGCTAGTCCATAGTGGGCCTACAGTGACTTATCAGTTATAGTTTGTTTCTACCTGTACTGGCTCTTGCTCTTTGGTTTCTGCTTCCAGTATATTGTATTTCCCAGTATTTGCTTCTTTCTCAAGATTTGGTGGCAAGAGTTTGCCCTGTGACTTTAGCTTTTCAATGGCTCTAAGAATTATTCATTTTAATTTTCTTCAGCTCTTTTTCTTATTATAAAAATGAGAGTGAAAACTTCCTAACTGTTTCTAGTATTAGTTTTTAAGACTAGGTCTTTTTTTTATATACAGTTTATTGTCAAATTGGTTTCCATACAACACCCAATGCTCTTCCCCACAAGTGCCCTCCTCCATCACCACCACCTCTTTTCCTCCCTCCCCCCCCCTCTTCAACCCTCAGTTCCTTTTCAGTATTCACTAGTCTCTCAAGTTTTGCATCCCTCTCTCTCCCCAACTCTCTTTCCCTCTTCCCCTCCCCCTGGTCCTCCATTAGGTTTCTCCTATTCTCCTGTTAGACCTATGAGTGCAAACATATGGTATCTGTCCTTCTCTACCTGACCTATTTCACTTAGCATGACACCCTCGAGGTCCATCCACTTTCCTAAAAATGGCCATATTTCATTCTTTCTCATTGCCATGTAGTACTCCATTGTATATATATACTACATCTTCTTGATCCATTCATCAGCTGATGGACATTTAGGCTCTTTCCATGATTTGGCTATTGTTGACAGTACTGCTATGAAAATTGGGGTACATGTGCTCCTATGCATCAGCACTTCTGTATCCCTGGGGTAAATCCCCAGCAGTGGTATTTTCTTACCTGAAACTTTTGAAGATGGTGACTCCTGTCACTTAAATTGCTATTTTCTAATTTTTCCAGTGTTTGCTGTTGCACATAACTTGCTTTCCCTGTTAATCCTTCAAATAAAATGTTTCAGAAGTTATTTAAAATATATCCCAGGATCTCCTCATCTGTATGCTCTATTCCACAACCAATCCCTTCAGTGTCTCTCTTTCACATATTCTGCAAAATCCGGTTCCTATCTTCCATCCCAGAAAACACTCCCTTATTCCTTTTGTCTAGGAATACTGTTCTCAAGCCTTTTCCAGCTAATTTATTCAATAATAGTCTTTCTCTTTGAAAGTCCATTGTAAGTATGAAGTGTACCACTCTTCTTTACTTCATTATGTCTATATATTTTTTCAACTCTGTAGATTTTGTCTCTTGTTTAAATTTTAATGCTTTCTGGGAGCAGGGACCTGGTCTTTTAATGCTTATATTTACCTTACAACCAATTGCTAGCCCAGAGCTATGCACTTATTAGGGGATTGACAAAGAATAATTGGTTGACTGTTATGTATCAATATTTGCTAGTAAATTATGATTGCTCTACTGAGTGATTTGTAGATATAAACATCGACTGACTCTAATTCCTCCAAAGCAAGTCACTTCTATATTTTCAAGAACTAATAATTAAGACACCTCATATATATTAATAGATGGATGAAGGATCATTTTCCAAATCCTCCCTTCAGATTCATTTTGCAGCCTGTGAAGATCTGTTTTTTAGAAATGAAGAGGGAAAGGTTTTGTCTGAAAGCACAGGATCAACTTTCTGCCTCATGTCTGACAGTGGCTGTGGCTGCACTACAGATGCAGCTTTAAATCAAACTTAATTTGTGGTGCTTAAGCAGTTTCTGGCACTAAAAAGAGTTCTTCCATACCAGGTCACATAAAACTAAAAGAATTGCACGTAGTGAGATTTATCCATAGTAGGGAGAAAATGGAGAAAGTAAAATCCAGTACAAACCATGAAGACAGTAAATTCCCATTTTTCCCTTGGTTACGTATACGTTGAGAGAGGAAAACTACATTAACCGGGCAGAAAAAGGTTAATAGAAAGACTATCAGTAAAATGTAGTAAGACAATTCTTACATTTGTCTAGTTCAGTGATGGTACATAAATTTAAAGGGCAGGAGACTTATTCAAGTTACAAATGCCAGTATTATGAACTCTCAGATATGTGTATCATTGGAAGGGTACAGAAACAGGGTAAATTTGAAAAGCATGTCTATTTGAAATATAATATGGGCTTCCCATTTCAGTTTGAGAGACTCTCAGATTCCAGGAACTCTCTTCCACCAACCCAATTTTAAGCCCTACTTTATCTCAAAGGGGAACCAGCAGAGATTAAGTCAACCAAATTTTAAATATCAATAAATATAAATATTTTTGTTGGAGCAAAAATGCAAACTATCTACATTTGATAATGAAATGTTGATGTTTAATAACATTCCTTTGCATGTGTATAGTGCTATTCACCTTTTCAATTACTTTAACCCATTTTACCCTCACAACAAAGTTGAGTATGGTAGGTATTCTTCCCAACTTAAAGCTGAGTTAATTTAAGACACATTGACTTAATGATTTTGTAAGGATCCAGCTTGAGCTTGTAAATTTGAGGCCTGAATGTAGAACCTGGTTTCCTCTGAACATAGCTTTCTTTTCCAACTTTATGATAAATGCCGGCCAACCAGAGGGTTTGTCTTTGCATTCATAACCAAGCATCCAAAAAGGAGATGAGAATTAACTTCAGTGCTCTAGTTTGTTATCTTGCAAATAAATGGATTTAAGAACCTCATCCAAGAACTTAAGGGCAGGATTGCCACCATGTAGACTTGCAATTTGCTTTTTCTTTGGTCAAAGGCAGGAGACAGAAAAAAAAATTCAGTAGCGTGCCCACTATCACCTCACTCAGGAGGCAGCTGGCTATTGTTGAGAATGTAACTTTCCAAAGAAACAGGAAGCACACTCTTTAAGAAAGGTTCCTGGCAACTCAGTTCTTCTGTAAAGAACACCTATCCCTAGCCATTCAAGGCCCTTTGCAACTTCACTTGAGAAAGCAAAAAGCAGGACTATGAGAAAATATCATATAGAGCAGGGCTTTTCCCTGCAAGGGGTGAAAGGAGAAAGACAAGGGAAAACAGTGTCTGGAAAAGTCAGAACTATGGCAAGGCACTAGCATCATTGGCAGATTAAGGCACAGGGCACAGCCTGCATTACACAAATGCTGGAGAAAAGTAGAAAACAGACTTCTCATGGTTATTTGAAGATAGAAGGCTACTTACCACTTTCAGCTTACGTCCTATAAGGCAACCATTATTAAGGCTCACATCTTCACCGTCTTACCCCTTGCTGTCGAAACTCTAACCTCGGACACAAACACTACACTTATCAACATTTTTTCCCTTCATGCCATGGTACAAAAATCTAATTTGTTTTCATAAGTTCAACTTAGGCATTGGGACCCGGTGTTTCCTCCATTTTTGCTACACAGATCATGGCTTATTTATCAAAGCCTACTGGAATGGTAATATTTTTTTGTGCTGGGTGAATTTCTCACTTCTTTCCCTTTCCATTTGATCTTCAGATCAAGAGTCAGTTTTTATGTTTTGTTTTTGAAGGTTCCATACATAATACCCAGTCAATGTTTGCTGTCCCCAATGGAGACTTTGTGAGCTACATAATCATCTGCAATTTTTGCATGGCTGCTCACTGCTCAAGTCAAATGAATTCAACTAAGAATACTTTCTTTATTTCAGGCTCCTCAAAGAACATCTTGGAGAAAAAGAAGTTGAGTTGGCACTCATCTTTGATTCAGTCGTGGAGGCTGACCTGGCAAATTATACCTGCCATGTGGAAAACCGAAATGGACGGAAACATGCCAGTGTTCTGCTGCGTAAAAAGGGTATTTGTTTTTGTAGCTATTGCTATGTTTTGTTTAGCTAGCAAGTAACTATTGAAGATAAATATGCTTCCTGGTCTTATTTTATCATTTAGCACAAATTTCTATTAAACATTTTGTCTTTTGAAGGAAAAATATCCCTATTGCTATGGATATTAGCATGAAATGCCTACAATCTTGTGTACCATTAAGAAGTAGATAAATGAAATATTGTTATGTGTTAAATTCAGTAAGATAAAATATACCTTGGTTATAAGTATTACATAAAATGTGATAGGTATTGACATTCAAATTTTTCTCTATATTTCACCATGTTATATTTTTTAAATGAAGAACTAGGGATTTTATTATTGAATGAGAAACAATGCCACTTTTTTTTATTCCCAGAATAAAATATAAATGGAAATAATAAAGAGTATCATAATATTCTTGCAATAGTCATAATAAAGATTACAAATAATATTTCATGATACGACCTGGTATTAAGAGGATTTTGACAGGTGCACACATTTTAAAAATAATTTGAAGAGGCAAGATGGAGGAGAAATAGGTAGTTCCATACTTCCTGCCCGCATCTCTCAAACAAAGAAGGGCTGAAGCCAAAGGACACTGAAGCCCAGGAGTCTGGGAGGAAAAAAGGCAGAGCCCACTAAGAAGACAGCTTCATAGGTACGTCATTGCGAACTGGGGAAGATAAAAATAAGCCTGAAAAGGAGACTCTAAGGGGAGTGAGCGCCCTCTGTGAGGAGGCGAGGAGAAGAGAAAGAGCAGCTGAAACTGCTCACAGAACTGTCCCTGGAGAAGAGAAAAACTTCATCCCAGATGGAGAGGGATCCTATAATCTCATCCCTAACTGCAGGGTGTTCTGAGAGAGATCATACTTCTAACTGCAGAGCTTTCTATAGGCTGGGTGCCTCAGTCCCATTCAGCATCAGGAGGAACCGCTCCCCTACTGCTCCTACTTGAAACCCAGCTAGGAAGTTCCCCAGTCTGCGAGATTACATTTCTGGCGGTATCATTAAAGCACAGACTAAGATCTAGAAACGAAGCTAGTGATTTGCAACGCTTGGTTCCAAAAGGGATGGTGGGGCGCCATTTTTCTCTCCACAACCACCAAGACGGGGCCTCAGGGAGTGGCCTCTGGGACCCACAGTGGAGGCAAGATCTGCCTACACCAAACCATGCCCATCTCCCTGGAGAGCTGCTTTTTTTTTTTTTTTTTACTTACCAGACCAGGGCAAGACCAGCATTGATGCATTGCTGTTTTTAACTCTAGATCAATTCTTGCTATTCAGATATATTCTCCCTTATCTCATTCTTATCTCTGCCCTCCACTGGACTGGGTATTCTTGTAAAGAGTCACGAGTCACGTTTAATTCATTCCCTTGATGCATATTCTACACCTCTGTCCTTACCTTCCTTTCTCTCTCTCTATGGAATAATCACAAAAAAACATAAAATACCTAGGAATAAACCTAACCAAAGATATAAAAGATCTGTATGATGAAAACAATAGAAAACTCATGAAGGAAATTGAAGAAGACACAAAGAAATGTAAAAACATTCCATTCTCCTGGATCGGAAGAATAAACACTGTTAAAATGTCACTCATTATTACCCAAAAGAATCTACACATTCAGTGCAATTCCAGTCAAAATTGCACCAGCATTCTTCCCAAACCTAGAACAAACTATCCTGAAATTTGTATGGAACCAAAAAAGACCCCGAATAGCCAAGGTAATATTGCAGAAGAAAACCAAAACAAAAACCAACTTGACAATAAAATATTTAAAAAATAAATAAAGAATATATGATAATAACGGTTAATTACTTTTGTGTCTAAACTATATTGGAAATAGTTTTGTTTTTATACTGTTCTATAAGCATGGGCCTCTTTACCAACAACATACTTTGAACTTATTTCTATTTCATTCTTCTCAACTGCTACACAGCATATCACCATCCATCCACCCATCCATCGATCCACATATTCATCTATTTGCCTACCTGCCCACTAAATTACTTTTTTTGCTTGCTTTTTAAAGCATTTCTTTTCCAAGTTATAGACACACGGCTTTCCCTTGGCTAAAATAAAACAACAAACAAGCAAACAAAAATTACCCAAAAAATGGGGTGCCTGTGTGGCTCATTCATTGAATATCTGGCGCTTGGTTTCAGCTAGGGTCATGGTCTCTTGGTTAGTGGGTTCAAGCCACATGCATTAGGCTCCTGCGTGGGAATATCTCTCTCCCTCTCTCTCTCTGCCCCTTTCCCACTCCTGCATGTGCATGCATGCTTTCTCTTTCTCCAAAATAATGAATGAACATTAAAATCATTAACAAAGAAGAATGCAGTTGGAGAAGAGCACAAAGGGAAAACAACTACAGCCTAGACTCATTCTCCAGAGGCAACCACTGCTAACAGTTTCTGTTCCAGTACTTACTTTTATAACATTAAATAACATGCTTATTAATGTAACAGTATTCATATCAATATTGTTATAATAATAGCATGCTTATATCTTCATTGTCTCATTTTCTCTCCTCCCCACCTCTCCAATTCTCACCTGTTCTCTCATTCCTTCCCTTTTTTTCTTTCATCTTTGTGCCAGGCTCAGAAGAAGTACATATAAGAAAATATAACCCTGACTTGGTTCATAACTTGGGACATTTGACCAGTAGGGGAAGGTATATATGTAAAGCACAAAATTAGAGTGTACTCAGCCTTGAAAAAATGGGAAGAACCAGAGAAGGAAATAAGTACAGTTAGAGCAGGGAGAACCAATTAGGAAATGTAGGCCTTTTCCTGTGCCAGCTCCTTACCTAGAACCTGAGAGGACTAGGTTGCTGTTTACTGTTTTAGCAATAGCTGAAATTCTTACCTGGTGTTCCTGGGATTTAATGGAATGATAAAGTGGAAGGAACATGGATTTTTACTTCAAAAGCTTGAACAATCTTAAAATTTGTGTGGAACCATAAAAGACCAAAAATAGCCAAAGTAATATTGAAGAAGAAAACCAAAACAGGAAGCATCACAATCACAGACTTTAGCCTCTACTACAAAGCTGTCATCATCAAGACAGTATGGTATTGGCACAAAAACAGACACATAGACCAATGGAATAGAATAGAGAACCCAGAATTGGACCCACAAATGTATGGCCAATTAATCTTTAGCAAAGCTGGAAAGTGTGTCCAATGGAAAAAAGACAGCCTCTTTAACAGGTGATGCTGGGAGAACTGGACAGCAACATGCAGAAGAATGAAACTAGACCACTTTCTTACACCGTACACAAAAAGAAACTCAAAATGGATGAAGGACCTGAATGTGAGACAGGAAACCATCAAAACCCTAGAGCAGAAAGCAGGAAACAGCATCCTTAACCTCAACCGCAGCAATTTATTACTCAACATATGCCCAAAGGCAAGGGAATCAAGAGCAAAAATTAACTACTGGGACCTCATCAGGTTAGAAAGCTTCTGCACTGCAAAGGAAACAATCAAGAAAACTAATAGGCAACCGACAGAATGGGAAAAGATAGTTGCAAATCACATATCAGATAAAGGGCTAATATCCAAAATCTATAAGAAACTCACCAAACTCCACACCTGAAAAACAAACAATCCAGTGAAGAAATGGGCAGAAGACATGAATAAACACTTCTCCAAAGAGCACATCCAGATGTCCAACAGACACATGAAACGATACTCAGCATCACTTATCTTCAGGGAAATACAGATCAAAACCACATTGAGATACCACCTCACACCGGTCAGAGTGGCTAAAATGAACAAATCAGTAGACTATAGATGCTAGCAAGGCTGTGGAGAAATGGGCACCCTCCTACACTGTTGGTTGGGAATGCAAACTTGTGCAGCTGCTCTGGAAAACAGTGTGGAGGTTCCTCAGATAATTAACAATAGAACTCCCCTATGACCCAACAATAGCACTGCTAGGAATTTACCCAAGGGATACAGGAGTGCTGATGCATAGGATCACATGGAACCCAATGTTCATAGCAGCGCTGTCAACAATAGCCAAATCATGGAATGAGCTTAAATGTCCCTCAACTGATGAATGGTTCAAGAAGATGTGGTTTATATATACAATGGAATACTACATGGCAATGAGAAAGAATGAAGTTTGGCCATTTGTAGCAACATGGAAGGAACTCAAGGGTGTCATGCTAAGTGAAATAAGTCAGGCAGTGGACAGATACCTTTTGATTTCACTTATAAGTGGAACAGGAGAAACTTAACAGAGGACCATCGGGGAGGGGAAGGGGAAAAATAATTGGGGGGAGGGAGTGAAGCAAACCATATGAGACTCCATAAAACTGAGATCAAACTGAAGGTTTTTGGGGGTGTGGGAGAGGGGAAGGGTAGTGATGGGCATGAAGAAGGGCACTTGTTGGGATGAGCAGTGGGTGTTATATGGAAACCAAACTCACAATAAAGTATAACAAAAATAGGTGAAAAAATTAATTTCCCATAAAAAATAAAAATAAAAAATAATTTGGCATTTAACTCTTACTTTGGTTTCATATAGGGTGGAAATTGTATATAGTTGGAAAAGAAAAAATGTTAAATTTATAAATAAAGGATATAAAAGCAAATATAGGAACAATAATCCCAGCAGCTGCAGCAACTTCTGAGATTGGCTCTTATCCTGTCTCAACCCTTGATTACTGCTAAAGGCTAAATATTTCTGTATGTGTGCATCTGGCAAAGGTTTTTGTAAATGTAACAGAACAAATGCTCTCAATCAATGTTCTTGTTATCTAGGCTATAAAGCAATAGAACACATTCAATCAACAAGGTCACTAGTTGTACCTCTTAACCAAGATGGGATTTCTATTTTCCAGCCAACCATAATACTTGACCTTGACCAGCAGCTCTAGGAGAAGCAAGGAAATCTCATTATTCTGAGAATGATGCTTTTATCTCTCTAGTACCATTTCTTATTCAATTGGACTTCATTCTGTCTTAAAATAATGGAGTTTTTAAGTAGAAAGGAGTCTAATGTAGAAAGTAAAATCAGGAAACCCTGGTTGAGGAGATCCTGGTTCAGCCACTGATTTAGCTCCTTGATTCTGTAGGACTAATTTGTCTGATTAAACATCCTGAACCTCAGTTTTCTCATCTGTAAAACAGAGATAATAATATCTACATTGCAGAGGCATTTTGAGTCTCAAATGAAAATGATGTAGTGTAAAATACACCACATTCAGTGTTTGTTATTATACAGAACTTGGATAATTTCTCCAGTGCACTAGACAATCACATAGTCCACCTACATAAAGGGCAGACATTGATCATGTCTGTATACCTTATGGCAATGATCACTTTATTCCTGCTCATTACAGTCCTATTTTAGGCTCAGAGATCATCAACCCAGGGTTTGCCACACTTCTTATCCTCAGCAAGCAACTTGGACAATGTCTGGTCACTAATAGATACTTAGTACCCATCTGGTTAATGAATTAATCAAGTTATCTTTTATTATTGAAGATCAGATCTAGCAAGTATTGTGCTAAGTACTGGGAAATAGAGTGATGAATAAAATATACATCTCCAAGCCTCTGAGCGTACAAAGATAAACATTAAACAAAAAATTTCGGGGTGCTGGTTGGCTCAGTCAGTTAAGTGTCCAGCTTCTGGCTTCGGCTCAGGTCATGATCTCACAGTTCATGTGTTGGAGCCCTGCGTCAGGCTCTGTGCTGACAGCTAATTCAGAGCCTGGAGCCTGCTTCGGATTCTGTGTCTCCCCCTCTCTCTGACCCTCCCCTGTTCGCGCTGTCTCTCTCTGTCTCTCATAAATAAAAACATCAAAAAAAAATAAAAACATCAAAACAATTTTTAAACAAAAAATTTGGGGCACCTGGGTGGCTCAGTCGATTGAGCATTAGACTTCAGCTCAGGTCATGATCTCATAGTTTATGAGTTTGAGCCCTGCATTAGGTTCTGTGACAGCTTGGAGCCTGGAAACTACTTCGAGTTCTGTGTGTCTCTCTCTGTTCCTCCTGCACTCAAGCTCTGTTGTCTCTCTCTCAAAAATGAATAAACATTTTTAAAAATAAAAAAACCATTAAACAAAAAACTGCACAACAAGTATTACTGCTCTGAAGAAAAATAATGGTGGTAACAGGGTTCCTATCATTCAGTTGGCAGAGATTAAAAACAGCCTTATCTGAGTTTCAAAATAAATCCATTTCTCTGTAATAAGTAAAGCAACCACTAGCACCCTTTAAAATTTCTAATAATCTGACAGTAGAAACCAAGGCACACTGTAAAATTGCCATTTCTCATGGCTTCTGCAAGGAAATGTGTCTAAAGTATAAATGACTGAGAATACTAATTCTCACCTTTCTCATCTCCACATATTAGAGTTCCCCAGAGTTCAGGTCACCTCTTCTCATTCACGTCCTAGATGATTTCATTCCATCTCCATCTCATGGTTTTGCTTACTGCATATATGCTGACAACTTCCAAATTTATATGTCTAGTCTGGTCATCTTTCCTAACCTCCAGAGTTGTATACCTAACTGCCTAATCAACCACTACTCAAAAATTCCACTAATAGACATATCTAGTAGGCATATCAAGCTTCATTTGTCCCAAACAAGAATTTTGCTTTGTCTTTCATATAAATCTGATACTCCAGGTGCCTGCTCCATCCATCTCCAACACCATATTTCCAGTTGCTCAGGTCAAAATCCTGGGAATGCTCCTTGACTTTTTCTTTTCTATGCTCATAGGCTAGATCTAGTCCACCAGCAAACCCCATGGCTCTACTTTCAAAATAAGTTAAGTAAGTCAGGTGGAGAAGGACACGTACCATATATTTGCCCTCATAGGTCTAACAGGAGAACAGGAGAAACCTAATGGAGGACCAGGGGGAGGGGTAGAAGGAAAGAGATTTGGGGAGAGAGAGGGATGCAAAACCTGAGAGACTATTGAATACTGAAAACTAACCTTGGGTTGAAGGGGTAGAGGGAGGGGGAAGGGAAGTGGTGGTGATGAAGGAGGTCACTTGTGAGGAAGAGCACTGGGTGTTATATAGAAACCAATTTGACAATAAACTATTAAAAAATATGTCCAGACTCTAATGACTTTCCCTTTCCTGCACTCACTGTTCATGACCCTGGTCTGAAGCAACAGCATAAATTGCCTGGCTCAGTCAATGGCCTCCTAACTGTCCTCCCTGCTTCTTACATGTAGCCTTGTAGTCTATGCTCATCACAGCAGCCAGAATGATCCTCTTCATGTGTAACTTAGATTGTATTATTTCTGTAATCATAACTCTTCTATTGTAGAACTCTCTCCATTACACTTAGAATAAAATGCCAAATCTACACCATGGTCTACAATGCATGACATAATCTATTGTGATTTCTGTTCTAATTTTCTACCACAGTCTCTATTTGCCTCAAACATCACACTTACTAGCTTCTTTTCTATTTCTTGTGCTCACCAAGCATAGTCCTAACTGATGGTCTTTGCATTTACTAATTCCTGGGTCTGGAACACTCTTCCCTCAGCTGTTCCTAGGATTCACTCACTTTTTTCATACAGGTCTCTGCTTAAGTACTACCTGCTCAATAGCCTTCCCTGTCCACACGCTATAAAAGAGAGTATACTACCTTTGTTTTTGTTTTTTTTTAACTTTTTTTAGAATATTAAACATTTTGGGGTGCCTGGGTGGCTCAGTCGGTTGAGTGTCCGACTTCGGCTCAGGTCAGATCTCACGTTTGTGGGTTCCAACCCCGCATCGGACTCTGTGCTGACAGCTAGCTCAGAACCTGGAGCCTGCTTCCGGTTCTGTGTCTCCCTGTCTCTCTGCCCCTGCCCACTCACGCTCTGTCTCTGTCTCAAAAATAAATAAAACATTTAAAAAAATTTTTTAAATAAAAAAAAAGAATATTAAACATTTTAATACAGTTCAAATCAGTGTGTCAGGTCTATTTCATGTCCTTCACTGCCAAAACTAAGGGCAGGGACTGTTTCAGTTTCTCTGCCTTCCATTTGTCTGTGAAGACCAAGGTATAAAGGTATCTGCATTTTCTTTGTTTAAACATTTTAAGCCTTACTGAGGTAAAATTCAAAAATAAAATTATAAGATGTTTAAAGTATACAACAGGATGACTTGGTATATATACATATACATTGTGAAAGGATTCTCCCTGTTGAGTTAATTAATTAACATATCAATCACCTTACATATTTACCTTCTTTTTTTTCTTTTGATGAGAGCATGTAAGTTCTGTCCTCTTGTATACATTTTACAACTGAAAGGTTGTACCCTTTTACCAACTTCTCCCTATTTTCTCCTCTAGCCCCAGCCCCTAACAACCATTTTTTTTTACTCTCTTCTATGACTTCAGGTTTTGTTTTGTTTTGTTTTAGATTCAGTATATTTGTGACATCATGCAGTATAGTATTTACCTTTCTCTCTCTGGCTTAGTTCACTTAGCAAAATGCCCTCCAAGTTCATCTATGTTGTAGTAAATGATAGGATTTCCCTCCTTTTTTAAGGTAAAATAATATTCCATCATATATGTGTACGCCATATTATCTTGATCTAATCCTTCTTTGATGAATTACCCATCACTTTTCTCTTGCTTGGCTTTATTTCTATTTATTGTACTTATTACTATTTGATATCTTATTATATATTTGTTTTCTTCTTATCTTCCCTCCCACAAATCAAATGTAAACTCTATGAGAATAAGGACTTTTCCTGCCTTATTTACTGCTGTATCCCTACTGCATAGAACATAGTAAGTGCTCAAAAATATTTATTGAGTGAAAATACTCCTCCTAGAGGGCTAGAGCAATAGGGTGGGGACAGATAACAGAGATTGGTAAAGAGAGGATTTATCTGTGATTTTCTCTTGACTAGTATTTGCCCTGGACAATCTAATTGCATTTTTCTTTTAAAAGCCATTCACTTTCCAGATTGGAGGTTAAAAACTTTAAGACTTCAAGGTCCAGGCCGATAATAAACTTTATTTTAAGAAGTTGGATCTTAGAAAAAAAAAAACACAGGCTAGAGAAAACATGCCTCACTTTAAAGGGGCAGTTGCTACTCTGCTAGTAGATTATTGCCATGCTTGCTAAAATGTAAACTCAGAGATAAGAGAATTTCTGAGTTTTCAAATGATGTTGAATGACTAGGTATGAAATCTTTTGCATTTTAACTGTGAGCATCTATTTTTGGAAACATTATATAGAACAACAAAACCTTTTGGGGAGTCACACTATACCAGTGTGCACCTCCTATACTACGTAGCAGTTAAGATTTTTCACTGTGCTTTGTGAAAGAATGCAGTTTATTTTCCCTTATTCTATTTTCCTTAGAGCTCTCAACAGTATGGTAGAGCTCCAGAAAAGAGCGAGCAGCCCTATGGCCCTGCTCCAACATTTTTAATCAGATTGAGCTCTGGCTTGTCTTGCAAAACTTCAGATGTTGCCTTTGGAGTTGAACCTTTTGGGTTTTATCACAGCAGGGCCTGGCCTCAGTGGCTGCAGTCTTTTCACCCAGAATATGAATATGACATTTATTAATGGAACACCAACTTCCTGATGAGCTATAAGTCAAATATTAAAAAGACCTTAAGTGATAAGAATGAATAAACATCTGATGAATCTTTACTGTGAAAAAGCCTTTCGTAAAATGAAAATTCATGTCTAATATATCCAAATAACAAAGTCCAGCTTTCTCAGAGCAAGACATCCTTACTTATGCATCTTTTACCTGCACCTACCACTTGCTCACTCTCTGATGAACTACTATCAACAATTATAACTAAAATTTCAGTATGAAGTCTATTGTGTGTGTGTGTGTGTGTGTGTGTGTGTGTGTGTGTGTGTGTGTGAGTACCATGACTGAATTTATGCTAAGGAAATTCTAGTAATTATTTTTTCTTGGCACATACCGCCTTTACTACAAATAGGAGCATATCACTGAATCCCTCTTTTCTCATTCCCAGTGCTACTGCCCCATGCTGAACCCCCAACCTGTATAGGAAACCCTCAGATGGTATCTCCTAACCTGCTTTCCAACTTAAGAGGTAGCTCAAAACATTTCTAGTATTTCCTCTTTGTAGTCCCTTGGTTTCAGCTGCTATTTGTCTCATTCTATGACATTGATCTTCATGTTCAAAGTGAAGACACAGTTGGGTTCAAACTAAGAAGGTTAAAAAGAACTACACTTGTACTTTGGGTGCCTACAAAAAGTTACAATCCCATAAATATTTGCTGTTCTGGCTATTGTTATCTTTGTGATGTGTATACAAGACACAGTCCAAATAAAATGACTTTTACCTTCTCAGGAAATGTCTCTAGATGTATAGATCCTGATGAGATAGAAAATGGCAGTTGAAAATAGAAGACAAAAGAAAAGCCAAGTGTCATCTTAATTCTGTCCTCTGGTTATAAGATGCATGTTTCCTTTGTAATGGCTCTTCCTGGGCTGAATCAAAGAACACTGGTTGAGTCTCAGAGACTAAGTGCACAGTTTTCAACATATACAACCATCATTAGGTAATATCTTTCAAAGACATTTTTATAAAAGTGACCCCCAAATCACAAAGGTACTTTTCACACCATGATTTTCTTCAATAAAATTACTGCTGAAAAAAATGTCTGTTATTTGGGAGCACAAATTGGTCCTATTGCTGAAGCTTCCACCTACCTAATAGCAACTCTACTCTGTAAATAACATAGAAATTGCTTTAAAATTCCCATTTAGTAACTTTTAAAACCGTTGAAATCTATTTGGACAAGAGACAGGCACACAGAGAGGGACAGAGAAGATACAGAGATATGGAAAGAGAAAGAGTCCAAAATATTTACAACATAAAATGAACATTTTACAGCAAAAAAAAAAAAGTTGAATCAAGTCAATGTCATAAGATCAAAGAAAAGTCAGTTTCCAGAGTAACAAAAAAATCATATTGCTCTGTCTGTTAAGAATGCACAATTGATGTAAGATGGTGGGAAAATCAGCAAAGATTTTGATATTGTAGCCCCACTCAAGTCTCATAAGCAAGCCTGCCTTACTACCTGTTTAGAGGTAGGCAATGGCTCCTGGGGAGCTACTTTCTATATAGAGGGCAGGAAGCATCGCTAATGTGTGGTAGGATTTTTTTACCTGAAATTTTGGGGCTTATTTTCAAAATGATTGCATCTTGCATCAGGCATGAAAGACATAGATTCTAATTTCTCATCCCTATTCATTATGGCTCCCCTCATAATATTCCTTATTAACATATTTTGTCTCTCACAGTAACCCCACTCCCTTTCCTTTTCCATCATTTTTCCAACTCCTTGCTGAAAAAGAGTGACATTTATTTATGCTTTTTATATTTCCACTCAGTGGCTTTCCTGATAGGCATGCTGTCTCTGGCTTCCACCATCTCTTCCATCACTCCACCTCCTTTCCAAGAGCAAATTCCCTCTCCCCCATGAAACCTACAACTTTTCTGCATATGCTAGACTCTAGGGAGCTTCTCTTTCCTCTCTGCTACAGCTGTAGGATTCTTCAGTGAAGTGCCTGAGACCTACTCAGTCCCTTCATGCTGCCTAGTGAATTGTTATTTTAGGTTATTTCCTTGTAATTAAAAGGACAGAAGGAACCAAAATTCACTGCAAGTCACATGATCTCATGAAGAACTACTGACAGCTCTTTGGAGCAAAAGGGAGAAGGCTCTCTTTTGTCAATTTCCAGGCTGATACTTATAAAACTATGGTGTAATAAAAAGTCTTGAATTTGAAATTAAGGTATCTGGGTTCAAGTCTGATCTTGGCCACTTATTAGGTGTATGACCTTGAGTAATTGAATTAAACTATCAAGTCTCAGATTCTTTATCTATACATTTTCCCTGAAGGATTCTTGCCCTAAAAATATAACTCAAAGAATAGATTAATAGACTGGTTAAAATTTTTATGTATAAATATTAGTTGTAGTATCTATTTTATATATATATATATATATATATACACACATATATATACGTATACATATATACTTCTTAATAGAAATTATATGTTTATTTTTCCCTTAATCTTAATTTTCGTAATGAACCTGACTAATTTCTCTTAGGCAATAAGCCTGTGTAGAGATGACAGACATCCTCAGGGAAACACTGACAACCTGGTTGTCAAGAGAACTTCAGGAATGGCAGTGTCCCAGAATTAACCCATACAGGGAGGCTGACTGATGTCAACCAAACTTATAAACAATTTGTGTACAAACTAGAATGTCACTGTCTTTTCCAGTTTCTAGTAACATGGTAAGCAGAACTGGTAATTTAAAAAAAAAAAAAGGTCACCTGGTAATTACAGATTTAGATCAGGGGGAGTTTCGCTAATTTTTTAGGCAATCTTACTGATATTACATTAAGATCAAAGAATGTCCCTATTCCACAGGGGAAAATATGTCCCTGGTCTGATGTCTTTCAGATTCAGCATTTATCCTCTAGGCATTGCTGAATTCACATTCTAAATTCTCCTCTGACTTCCCATATCTCTAAATGTCATGGTACTATCCCCTCTTTTGATGATACACCTTAGGTTTGTTAATTTCACTAACTAAGCTACAGGTAAGTTACTATTTCCTGAGTCTGGGATACATGATATCTGTTACCATTATGTGTGGATTTAATTGTTTTAGCTATTAAAGTTCTAGGAGTGCCCCACTCAAGCAGCCTAGAGATACTATCAGGTTCCCTAGTTTTGGCTGAATATTCCAAGTTATTAGCTTGGATTTCTCATTCTCTTTTAGCACCACTGGCCATATTATATCATATACATATTATAGTCATTTATTCAAATAAGTAGGGGAAGTGGATAAGCTAATTTCCCAAGGTTATATTCTATTGGATTATGTTCTTAGGGTTAAATGAAACAGTTAAATCTTGTAAGCTCATTAAATTTTGATTCTGATGATAATTTTATGATGCTGTTCTCATGTAGAAGAATAGGGCCTGTTGCCTGAGAAGTACTACATGGTAATCTTATAAGTCAGTAAGATGAAAGAAACAACAAAATATTGGCCCCAGACCTAGAAAAAGGCAGTTCTAACACTTCCCTGAAATATACACTTAAAACAGAAATATATATGTGAAATCTAGATGTAATCAAAACAAATTGGGAGTGATTATTCCGTTTTAGATAGACATCAGTTTCAACACTAAAATTACTCAAATCTTTAGAAAAGAGTTAATTTCATGAAAATTTGAATTACTTTAATCTGTTGAGAACAGAGCTACATACTGTACTAAGTAAGAATCTTTTGGAAAGAAAAGCAGAATGGGTTGTACATCTTACAGACTAGAAATATGGAAAGATCCCAAATGTTGCTGATTTAATTACCTTTTCCTGTTTATTCTGTTGGTTCCAGATTTAATCTACAAAATTGAACTTGCAGGAGGCCTGGGAGCAATATTCCTCCTCCTTATACTGCTTGTGGTCATCTACAAATGCTACAATATTGAATTAATGCTCTTCTACCGACAGCATTTTGGAGGTGATGAAACTACCAATGGTAAGGTCTCTCCTGTTGTTCAAACTCAATTAAAAGGCATGGATTTGTGATTATGTAAGAGAATATCCCTATTATTGGGAGATACATGATGAAATATTTAGAGTTACAAGGTTATTACAAAGGCATGTCACCCCTCAAATAATTTAGAAAACCTTTATGTATTTATCAAAAAAGAGAACAAAGGAAAGAAAACATTAACAAATGGTGAATCTGGATAAAGGATACATGGATGTTCTTTGAAACTATTTTATTTTTATATTTTTTCTATATGTTTGACATATACAGTTTAACAAGGAGACATTAGTTGAACAGCAGCTAAAACAATTGCTGTCAAAACCCTTCTCCTTACTAAGAATTAAATTAAGAATAAATTCCATTATTTTCCTCCATAAAATTCAAATGCAGGTACAGATCATTTTTAGTCATTCCTGGCACTGAAAAAAACAAAACAATAATTTAGGGAACAGATTAAAAGCTATGGAGATTCTCCATTTAAGGCTCACAATGAATCTGGACCCACATATTTTGGGTTATTGTAGAACCACTCTCAAAAAGGACATCAAAGGATAGAAATTCTGAATGTAGCTTATAATTTTATGTTTGCCATCTAAGGCCATTGGAAATCATATGAATGAAATAACAATAAGGCATTTTATTGAGCCTTGTTTCTTTGAACATTCAAAATGATTTAATTTTTCAAGGGAATAAATTCCCATATTTCAAATCAATACCAATAAGAAATCATGACATGTCACTTCTTGTTCATAAAGCCCTCATCCATGAACTACTGTAAGTTTTGGAAACATGTGTGGCATGCCTTAGGTAAGCCAGGATTAAAAAGAAGTCCATTTGAAAGTCATTAAAAAGGTTAATTTTTAGTTTCCATCATATTGAAATAATGAAGGTTAGAGGTTTTGTTTGTTTTGCTAAGATCATGGTCTTTCTCCAGAGGGGAAGGGCTCATAATTTTGTTTATTTTTATAGTGACAAAAGAAAGGCAGAGTGGTAACTGTAAAAAAATTTTGAGGAATCTTTGATTTTGATCCTATAGTTTCTATTGTGTAAATAATATGAGGGGGTTTTAATTGACTGTTTTCATAGTAAATTAGAGAAATTCTGTTTGATGAGTACATATACATGCTCTTTATCAAACTAGCGTATTTATTTAACTATTATAACAGCCCATTTAGAAGTATTACAGACCCTTGTTCAGACATAGTTTCAAAGTGAGAGATTAGGGCTGTTCTGACCATAATTATATGCTATAACAATATACACGAAAATGTGGTCAGTTATGCTCAGTTTATTCATATAACAATTAATATAGAAAAATCTGACTTCTGGGGCACCTGGGTGGCTCAGTCGGTGAAGTGTCCCGCTTAGGCTCAGGTCATGATCTCACGGTTCATGGGTTCAAGCCCCATGTTAGGCTGTGTGCTGACAGCTAGCCCAGAGCCTGGAGCCTGCTTCAGATTCTATATCTCCCTCTCTCTCTGATCCTCCCCTGATCGTGCTGTCTCTCTCTGTCTCTCAAAAGTAAATAAAAAACATAAAAAATTTTAAAAACAGAAAAATCTGACTTCTTACCTGCATGCATAAAATAACTAGATGAATTGTTCTACTGAGGAAAAAATCACTGTGCCAAGGAGTGGCTAAAGTATCCATTTGGGAATGTAAATGATGCATTGTGTATATGAAAGAACATGAAAGTGAGGCTCCTGTGATTAATTTGTTTTGGGACATGATTATAAGGAATTTTTCAATACTCTGTAAGTGATGACACAAGTTATTAAGTTAATCTGCAATAATTAATTATTTTCATCATCCATACCCAATAATCCATACTTAATTGGTCAGCTGTGGTACATATTGGTAAGATTAAATTCATGCTGGTATCATAGGACATTTCAGGGATAAAATATTCCATTTTGTGTCTCTATCTCCAGTGTGTCCCATGTGGTCAAAGATGCCAAATAATCTAGAGGATTTCTATTAGAGAATTGTGTATTGATTCCAAACCAATTGTTTTAGGGTGAAAAATGTAATGTGGAGGAAGGCATTTCAAGGATTTTCATTAGGAAAGGGAATTCAAATATTTTAAATTCTTATATGGAAACTTAAACCTGAAATACACAACCTATACTAGCTGAATGGAATACTAAAAAGTCAACAGGTATGTGGTGAAGATTAATAGATGAATATTAAATCTCTTTTAGAAATACTAGGTTTCATGATGCCAAATATCAGCCAGATAACCTCCAAATTTTTCGTTTCTTTATTTAAATATTTTTACATCTTATGGACAACTTAGTTTTGCCCACATACTTTTTATGTTTTCTCTTTGATTCATATCTATAGTGGCATTTTCTGAAAGTTATTTAAAACTGCCTTATTTTTATAAAATAAAATCAATCCAACCAACTTTGACTTCTTAGTCATTTTTTATATTAATTTCATTTTAATCCACCAAACAATGACTGCTTCATTTATTTGACCTTTGGTTTGTTCAGCCATTAAGTATTTATTAAGTGTCTACTATGTGGCAGGCATTATTTATGATGTAGTTACTTACATTCTTCATCTGGATCAACACACATAGTATAGGAGGCACTAGGGATATAATAATCAACAAAGTTACACAGTTTTTGCACCTTAGAAGCTAAAGATTTAGCATTGTGTTTAGTATAACCCCAGAACTAGATTGTAAACAGTAATGGCTTCCTGGTGGCAAACAGGATTAAAATGAGCTTTAAAAACAGGGAAGGATAGGTGTGACAAGAAAATTCTTCCATAGACAGTTTGGTTCACTTCCTCATAACTTCTCTCTTCATTGGGAACAACATACCTATGGTGATCACTCTGCAAGTCCTCTTTCTTATGATGCTCTGCCATCTGCATTGTGCTCTATTTTCTGGTTCTTTAAATAAGCTTAGTTAGCATGATTTAACACAGAGGAAGTCTCATTAGCCTTGTCTAGCAAAGTGATGTTGCGGAATTGCCATTCACTTTTAAAACAATGTTCAGGCCTTGCTGTTAACCTTATTTGCATCATATTGTTGATTTTGCTCTTCCGTCTTGCTTGTCTCCAGGAGCAACAGCTGTGGCTATTCATGAAGTTTTTTTGGCTGTCTACATAAGGGTGAAGTGCATTTTTTAGACTGTGGTATCTGCATCACTCACTAGCTGGAATCCTAGAGTTTCTGGGACATCTGACATGGTGACTTTGAGAGCATTTTTCCTGTTCTGTCCAGCTACCATAAGCACTTTATCTTTAGCTCATCTTAAAGGAACATGGCTAGAATCAGAAGCAACAGTTTTCCAAAGAATGATATGCTTCTAGAATGTTAGGTAGAATTTATTATCCAGACATATTAGGTGTTAACACACATCGACATCCATGTTCTTTGTCATAACTTGATTTGAGATATGCAGATATAGTAATATTTTTCTAGATGAAAGTCTGTAACATCGCCGATATTCGAATATAAGGTGAAGCAAGTAAGGATGAGGAATATGTGACTTTATGCATAGCTGGAGAGCAATTGTCTTAATCAGGATAAGCAATGGAGGCACAAATCTAATGGCCTGGTCAGATGGGTCAAAGAGTCAAGTAGTCATTGCAGATGTCTAGCACATAGTAGATGCTCAACAAATCATTGTTGAATGAATTAATAAGTAGTTGAATTTAGGGAGGTTTCCGAAGGAGAAAAGTTATCGAAGTCAGAGGAAACAAGGATATAGTCTGACATTATGGAGTTTGAGGAAGCAGCACCATCCATTAAGACCAATGAAATACATTCTGTTCATAGGAATGGATCTCTTTGTTCTTTGGCTTATTTTATTCTTCCAGCTGTGTATTATCGGCAGCTCTAAGTCCCTGTTGAGTAATTATAGCTGGAGAAAGTCAAGGACTTTGCAGGTGTATCCTGAGCTTGATTGGAACAGGGGCAGAGGTACTGAGATTACCAGGGGGTTCTTACATTAGCATTGCTTATGAACATCTCACTTCCAAGTGTTTTATGCATAAGAGTGGAATGTGCCCCATTTTTAAACCAAGTGATATCAACTATCCAGGGCAATCCTTAATGTGCATCTGCTTCTCGGTGATAAAGTGACCCAACCAAGGTTTACAGAAGAGTTCCTTTCATGTGGGGGTGGTGAAGACTGGAATCTTACTAGAATTAGAACCATATAATGCTGCCTCAAATATCTCTAGAGAGTCAGGGGGTTCCACCTACTTCTACCCTAAGGTATTTATATTGCTTTATATGCCTATCATTTAGTAGGTAAAACTAAATCATTAATGGTATAGATGAGTGGCTGCTTCATTCTATAAATTACCTTTTGGTCAGTTTTAGCTATATTCTAATTGGGTCTGCCTTAATAGAAAATATCGATGTGTTTAGAAGCAAATCCTAAAATGTTTTCCCATCTTTTAAAATTATTTTTTGAGGACTGTAAGAAGTAGGATATTATATTACCAAGTAACATTCGAGAGTAAGCTGCTGGAGCACATACATACAGGACTTCTTACATTCCTCACTTTAGTGTAATGGTAAAATTATTCTCAGTATGTATTTTAGTGGGCCCATGTTTAGTCTTTCATTATCCTTTAAACTGCTGTGAATTTTTTTGTCTGACTTGGAAGCAAGGATGGAGAACACTTTAAAGAGAGATATTTTGGTTTTTTCCTATTCCAGAACTTGTGAGCATGGTCACATTTTGCTTTTACATTTATGGTCATGAACTCTCAAGCTGGCAGCTACAACCAAGAACCAAAAAATGGTGCATTCTGCTTCTTGTAATTCATCTCCGCTAATAAATTATAAGAAGCAAGGATAACTAATTAGGGAAAGTATTTTACTTAGGTGGTTTCCGTAAGCAAGGGACTACAATTCTCGTACATTATTTTTCATCTTTGCTGTTTCTTTAATCAGTCTGATGTGCCACAAAATTGTTAAGGTGTTTTCTGTTAAGAATTGTTTTAAATGTGTTCTCGTTTTCAGAGTAGTTGTAGATATATTTCAGAATATAACTGGTGATTTTTAAAGGCCTGAGTACTGAGCTAAGAAGCAACTGGGTGAAATCTACTCTGGAGGGAAGGGAGGATCTCAATGAAAGTTGTATGACTTTTATATTTCTGTGCCATCAGATATTGGTAAAAAATACCAGTTGTGCAATTCTGCTGTTTAAACAGACCTATTGGCCTCCTTGGCCCCAAATTAAGGGGCTGATATTTTAAGTTGACTATTTTATTGTAAATTAATCCATCCTAATTTTTAAAAATTTGGTTGAATGTTTTTCTTGTTAAATGTTTAAAAAATAAAAACTGGAAGTTCTTTGCTTAGTCATAATTCTTTTTTCTACTTCAGTGCTTTTATTGAAAGTAAATATTAATTTAAAAAAATTATTATTTGCAAGAACTAGGTTTAATAAATACTGTTTCATTGTCTATGCTCACTACATTAACTTTTAAAAATAATTTTCTATAAATAAGGGAATTTTGAAATCCACTGTAACTTTTCCAATGTGGCCTTTCTAAAATCAAAAGGGACTAATAGCTTAAGTGGCTATATTCACTAATAATTTTAAGGAAAAATATGTAAACATTTTACATATTCTCTTTGAGATGCTGGCTCTGAGCCAATACAGAAAAGGAGCAAAAATACTTTCGCAAAGCACAGTTAACTCCCTGACTAAATGTGTGAAGGGAAAACCTAATTTCGCAGTACTGGAAGGACATATATTTCGAAACAAAGGCTTCTTTTGGAAGCTTGTATCAAATTAGTTGGCCATGGATTGAACAAGTATAACAGACAATACACTTGTAAAAACCCAGCTGCTGTCTCTAATATTTGGTAATGAACTGCTTTTTGTATATGAAGATGATGATACCAACCAACTGGAAGTATGGCATGTGTTGTGAGTAGTGCCTCCAGGAGTGAAGCTGGATTATTTTGATCTTCCACACTCTAGGGCCCAGCCCATCTTGGATCTCTTGCACATATTTGTGCAAACAAGGTATAGTCTGTGACCAAGTAACAGAGCCAAGCCAGCTGGCATAGAAAAGGTTCAAATCTATGACTTTGGTCTATTTAGTCCTGCATTCAGACACACTGAGCTAATCACTCACACATCACTGAACATTACAAATATATATAGTCACCAAAAGTCACAAACAATAATTCTCTCTTATTCTGTCCTAACTATAGGTTTCCCATTACATAATAGTTTCAGTTCATATCATATGACTAGGTTATGTTGAAATGTTCTAGATTTCTTATAATATGGCATGTGGCTTATTTTTCTAATAATTAATGACAGTCACTAATTATAGGGCTTATTCCAGCTTGTTAGTGGTTATAGACTTTTAGCATGTAAAGAGAACCTGCTAATACATAAAACCTACTTGTTCTCTATATTTAAGACAACAAGGAATATGATGCCTATCTGTCTTACACAAAAGTGGACCAAGATACTTTAGACTGTGACAATCCTGAAGAAGAGCACTTTGCTCTTGAAATACTGCCAGATGTCCTAGAGAAACACTATGGATATAAACTCTTCATCCCAGAAAGAGACCTGATTCCAAGTGGAAGTAAGTATTTTCAAGTTTTGTATTTAAAAAGCTTTGTGCCTTTTATGAAGCTATATGGAAGCTTCAAATGTCAGAGCCAAATATTTAGATAGCTGTTCTCACAGGAGATTTTATTAAATTCAAAAGTGTTCTGACTTTCTGTCACTTGAATTTTTTAAAATGCACTCTCATTTACATTTTGGGTATGGTTTTAAAATTGTGCCTTAATGGTTTTTTTTTTTTTATTATATAGCCTTAGTGTTCTGAGAAAATGATGATCCTTAAAAATATCTCTATAAGCTAAAATCTTTCCAACGCATTACAGTTCTAAAGTTGGTCTTCTGGTGTTGTGCTTCTACTTATACCTACATTCATTGCCACTAATAACTGAATTTGTGCCTTGTTACTTATTTACAGATTAAAAGAAAAAAATCCACATAAGGGCGCCTGGGTGGCTCAGTCAGTTAAGCCTCTGACTTCGGCTCAGGTCAGATCTCACGTTCGTGGGTTCGAGCCCCGCGTCAGGCTCTGTGCTGACAGCTAGCTCAGAGCCTGGAGCCTGCATCAGATTCTGTGTCTCCCTCTCTCTCTGACCCTCCCCCTCTCACGCTCTGTCTCTCTCTGTATCAAAAATAAATAAAACATTTTTTAAAAATCCACATAAGAAAAGATATGCGAGGCCACTGGGTATAGTATATATATGTGTGTATCTATATATATACACACACACTTTCTCACTGTGTATTTAAATTATTTTAAAGAAGTTCTAGACTATGTGGACTTGAATGCTACTTTTATATTATGCTACATATTGAAAGCTATATTTGAGCTTTTAGAATAAATTCAGGTTCAAGTAAAAATATATATTTGGTTCTTGTTAATGTTCAGAGTGCTGTACGGGATAAACTGTAAACAGAATACAGAAAAGCCAAAAATATGATCCCTGCCCTCAAAGAACTTAAAATGCCATTGAGGGAAATTAAAAGTTCCAGAATTCATTTGCGTATGAGTCTATATTAATATCCTTGAGAGGGGGGATTAAAATGTGACTACAGGGTGCCTGAGTGGCTCAGTCAGTTAAGCTTCTGACGTTGGCTCAGGCCATTCTCTCGCAGTTCTTGAATTCAAGCCCCTGCGTCGGGCTCTGTGCTAACAGCTCAGAGCCTGGAGCCTGTTTCAGATTCTGTGTCTCTCTCTCTCTCTTTTCCCTCACCTGCTCACGTTCTGTGTCTTTCTCGCGTGCTCAAAAATAAATAAACATTAAAAAATTTTTAAATAAAAAATAAAATGTGACTACAAATCAGAATATGGTAATTTTTACACACATAATAACAAAATTAAAAAGCTGAAATTTTCCATTTTTCACAGTATATAGAATATCTTGACATAATTTCATTTAATCTTTACAATAACCCTATGTGTAAACTGAGCATGTATTATTATACTCATCTTACAAATGAGAAAATAATTAAAGAAATCCAAGATCAGTGGCACCTGGGTGGTTCAGTCGGTTAAGCATCTGACTTCAGCTCAGGTCATGATCTCACATTTTGTGAATTCAAGCCCCGCATCAGGCTCTGTGCTGACAGCCTGGAGCCTGCTTCAGATTCTGTATCTCCCTCTCTCTCTTTCTTTCTGTCTCTCTCTCTCAAAAAATAAACATTAAAAATTAAAGGAAAAGAAAGCCAAGATCAGATAGTTAGCAAATGGTAGAGCTGGGATTAGAACCTAGATCTCTTTGACTCTGGTTTTCACTCTACTAGATTATGCTATTCTTCAGTAACATTTATTCAGATTATCAGCAGTCCACTAAGGCCACTAAACTGACAGGAGACAACTGGAAACAGTTGAGTTTTGGTTGTTTATCTCTTTTCTCAGAATGCATGTATGTCTGCTTCTGTGTGCACATGAATATGCATACTTACACGTGTATAGGAAGGAACAAAGACAATATTTATTGTTCCATTACCTCTCTGCACCACAAATGTAATAATTCCCCAGCCCCTTCTCATGATCTTCCACTCTTTTCAATCAGCAATGCTCTTCATCTTCATGACTTGAGATACCACTTCTACACTGCCTGAACCCCACAGAAACTGCTGATACCTCTGAGTCGTATTTATTTTTCTGTATCTCTCTCCCAAATCCAGTGTTCGTTAATCTTTTCCATTCTCAGCTCTACCATTCTAGTATAGTCCTAATCCCTTCATTACTACAATGTTGTTTACTCTCTACCTTCCCTATTTTTCCTCTCGTCCATCTATTTCCACTAACAAGTACAAATCCTTGTTCATGTCACTCCCACATTCAACCTTAAATTGTTCACCATTCCCTATATGATAAAATCAATAACCCTTAGCTAAACACTTCTGTCGTAACCCGGAGGCCGGGTCCGGGAGCGCTCGTCCCGGCGTTCTGGGCTGTACCTGTCTCGTCTGCCCCGACCGGCAGGTCCGGCCCGACCGGCAGGGCGGAGAGTCCTCAGTGGGTTCTTTTCCTGAGGGAGGGAGAAAAAGGGCAGGAAAAGGGACGCACAGAGAGTGAAGACACAACACAAGGTATCCGATCAGGCGAAAGAGAGCGTTTATTGAGAAAACTGTTCCTTATAAAGCCTTCAAGGCGGGGAAAACAAGGCAGTGACCCAGGTCAGTTGCTAGGAAACAGGGTCAAGGGATTAAGACTGGAGTAAAAGAGGAACCGGACTAAATTGTTTTAGCACAGCGCCTGAGGGGCTGAATACTACCCTGCCTGCAGGTGGTTGATCTTTGATCTTCTGGCTATTCCTCTGGCAGGGAGTGGCGCTCCCCTGCCTATTTTGCAACTCCCCTCCGGGAGTGACAAATCCAGCCAGCTGAGCTCTTTGCCGCTCCCCACACACTTCTGTAGTCTGGTGCTAGCCCGGCCTGGTCTCCTAAACTTGTCTCTTACCATTACCCCTACCTATAGCTTTCACTCTACTCAAACTGTGCCTTTGATATACATTGTGTGTCCCTGTAATGCTTTTGTTCATGTTAGTCTTTTAGATCTTTACAAATTCTATTTACTCTTCTCCATATCACTGTCTCTGTGAAAAGTCCATAATAATTTCTTCAGCCATAGAGTTCACCTTACATAGTCACTTGTTGGCCTATACATTTTTTACTCCTGTGATACTTTACATTCTTTTATTATTTTATATATTTGTCCATCTATTTATATCTTATCTAGCCAGCAAGATTGTAATGTCCATGAGGTCAAAGACTGTATTTCATTTATCCTCATACTCTTGTCATCATCTAGCAGAAAACTTGAGCTTATTGGATGCTTCATATATGCTTTTTGGTTTTGTTTGAAAAGTGTTTAAAACAGGAGGAAATAATGAAGCTAAAATAAGTAAAGGTTTAATTTATTGCATGACAGTATCTAAAAGGCATTTTTTTCCTTTAACCAGAAGAGTGTGAAATCTAAAAAGGAGCTTTCTACAGAAAGAAAAAAAATATGAGTAATTCATAGGAATAGTCCCAGTCCTAAAAACAAGCTAATGAATATATTGCTTTTATCTTTTGGAATTAGAAAGAATACCTACAAGGTGTTGAATATAGATGAAAAATTAAAAACATTTCTTTACTATTTTTGCTTTATTATATTACTATTTATTTTTTATATGTTGCCAAGAGCATCTTGTTAAATGTACAAATTCTGCAAAAGCAACTTTTAGAGTGATAATATCCTAATTGTATTAAAGTAATATCATTACCATAGTGAAATTCATATTCTATGTTAGGTCATATTCAATAGGATTCAGTGTGGTGCTGACCTGTCTTCTTACATTCTAAAATTGTTAGCACCACAATAGGCAGTCTTTATCAACTCCACCAAGTGACTGAAAAATGTTACTCTTCATCTCTGAGTATGTCAACACTGATTATCTTTCATCTCAACTGGAAATATTGCTTTACTATTGTGCACATTAGAAAGGAGAATGGAGACAACATGGAATACGGGAGAACCACTTCACCTAAGATTCAGTAGATGACACTTGGCTTATTATGTAAAGAAGAAGCTATTGTGCATAGGAGAGAGTCAGACCCAGACAGCATGAGGGTCAAAGAGATACATCCCCAAACTATGTCTTCTTAATGCTCCCATATAGTCTATTTGGTGATGTGAGAGGTCAAATGAATCAACATGCTGTGTCAATTTAGCCAAACAGGTGGTAGAATACTTTACACTGCACTGACATAACTATTTGTTTGGCTAAATTGATTAAAGTTAATTAGTTGTTTTTGGTGTATCAAAGACAGGCCTGATCACCCGCCTGGACCATAGAGTGTAAGGTTTATATAAGCTGTATTTCCTAAATCGAAACCAGAAGATTTGAGTTGAGGACTATAACACGCTGAATAAGAGATGATAGAAGTTATCACCTAATATACCCTGACATTTAAAGAACAACAGAAAAACACCCTAGAAGTCACTAGGATGGCAGACATTTTATAGTGCGTAGAAAATAATTTTAATTTCTTTGAGATTTTATAACCATTAGACTGAGAAGGGACTTGGATCCTGGATACCCAACGGTACACAAGAAGACTCCTTTTACAAGTAATCCATTTTGGACAACTATGCAGTTTTTAGATGCAACCACTGGAGGGTGTTTGATTTTAATCCTTCCTTCCTGAATGAGGAAATTCATGTTCTCTGAATTCCGATTTGCGAATGTAACCTGCAGAAGTTGTTAAAAAGGCCCTTTGACAATTTTTCTTTTTCCATCAACATTTCAGAGCCGGCTGAGCAGTCACCATGTCACGATTAACGAGTTTTTCCTTGGCATTTTTAGCACGCATTCAGGAAGTCGATGAAGTATATGAATAATATACTTGATTTACACATGAATGACAGAGTAGAACATTTTGGACTTAGTGTATGTGTGTTATTAAAGAAGGTTCTGTGGTCTGTATTTGTAGCCATTGGTACAGATTTAACAGGTTATGCTATATAAATATAGACACATTCCTGGGGGGAAAAACTAGTTACAATATTATAAGCTATGTTTGTCCCTCACATCTCATTTAAAACATGTTGACCCAAGACTACACCTTCCTCCAAAAACTAGCAATGAGGCCTTTGAGGATTATAAAAGCAGACTTCATAATACCATCTTTGATCTACAACAATAATTTTCTATGAATGAAATTAATGAGGCCTATGACATTAACCCATTAATGTTTAATGTCTTCATTTTTGATGTCTCTTCAGTTCCTTTTGCACCAATCTTATGTTATCCCAACCTTTCCAATGCATACAATTTCAAAAGTACATGAATGGGACTCCTCCCCACATCTTCCTTCTGTCTCTGTCTCTCTTTTTCTGTATCTCCCTGTCTCTCTGTCTCTTCCTCTAATGACCAAGAGTTCTCAAAAAGCTTCGATAAAAAGATGTCACTTTTCAAGATGAGGTTGTTTCTGTACCCTTACCACATGCCCTACTTGGGAAGTATCCTGTGGTCATCATGAACCAGCAGAGATGGGAGATTTGACACAAATATTTTTCTTGAAGGCTAAAACTGAAAGGCTTCAGATCTGGAAATTATTTTCCTGACAGTGACCTACCTTTCCATTCTTGAGCCTGTGGTCAGAATCCTTTTTATATTTTCTGTTTGGTTCCTGAATGTGGCAAGAATTTCTAATTTTCAGTAAAAACTTGGTTTGTCTCTTCTTAAGCTAGAAACATCTGTCCTGAGAATAGCAAAAGCAACTTTGTTGCCAACAGGCATCTGAATGTCAGAACTGACAGGCAACCAAAAGAAACCAGATAGAAAACACCCACCCTACTCAAACTGCCTGGAGACACAAACTTGAGAAGTACAGATTTTCTCACCCTTGCAGCTGCTGGGGTTTGTGGTGTAAAGCACATTCTGTTCATGGGGCCTAGTGGATCCTTGAGGAATGAACAGATGTGCTCTGAAGCTGACATGTGACCAATAGAACCCAGCTGTGCAATTGAGATCCTGAAATTGGGGACATTTTTGGATGAGTACCATTTCAGTTCTCTAGCCCGTCTTTTCTCGGTGTTTCTGCAGAGATTAAAAAACATAAAAATATAAAATTTTATTGAATTAGGCAGAGGGCTACTGATCAGATGGAGAAAATAGCATTCTAAGAATAAAAATAGAAAACAACCCAATCCTGTAGCTTTTGTTTGCCTTTAAGAGAAAGCAATCAAATTACTTAAAATACTTATGCAATATTTATTAACAATAATAAATTGAGCCAGTTTGGCTGAAGCTTTCAAAAAATCTATAAATATTGAAGAGGACTTTGAAGAGAAAAAATTCTTTAAAAGCCTTTACTTCAATTTTTCCTTCTATTCATAGAAAGACTAGGGAAATCTCTATGTGAGTTATTCATGTATTATTGCACTAGAGAAAGACATTAGTAAACTAAAATATTGTCATACATATGTTTGATCAGCTATGTCTGCTGAAATTATATTTATGAATTTGGCCTCAAATATCAGTGTTACTGAAGGAGTAATTGAGTGAGCATGTGATTGTGCTGATAATGAATTGACAAATGAGTGGAAAATATATCTGGTGTCAGATGATCCTAGTCACTTTTAAGTGAGGCATGCAAAAAAACCTTTTTGTACATGGATCTGTAAATACTCATTACCAATAGTTCCTCTCATAGCTGGACATATTGGACACCATTTGACTAAATTGTCCTCGAGGAATAATAAAATCCTTTTCTAGGCAATCTGATGTCTGTGACCCAAAAAATGTGAAGCTGGAGTGACAAGCACAACCATGGAAATTTAACACATTGTGTGCAGTTTACTCACACGGAATAAAATTAGATATGCCCACTATTCCCTTCATGTTAGAGTCAAGAGAAAGGGAGCTGTACCCCAATATGCCAAAAAATGTACTGAGGTCATTGAATTGAGGTTTCTCATGAAAGTTTGAGGTTAAGGAAGAATTGTGTAGAGTTTCTATCAAGAAATCTACTGCTTGAGTGGTGCAAAGAACAGGCACCTTTAAACAAAAGAGTAGAAGACCATAATAAAATGTAAGTACAAAGGAGCCACAGAAAATATACGGAGCAAGTAGTCTTGTTCCATACTTAATATGATTGAACTGATTGAAATTAGTTGTGTCTACAAGTTTCCAGAATATGAGATTAAGGGAGAAAAGAGAAGGGGAAGGACATTTTGCAGACTTTTTGCTAACTCTCCACATTATCTTTTCTTCAATATTCTCTGAATGTGTTCCCTTACCTACCTCTACTCTTGGTAAAGAGGTGAAGAGAAATGAGAAAGAATTTAGAGATGTGGACAATACTCCAGAGTAGATTTTGCCTACTGTCGTGCTTTACCACCCACCCATGTGTAAAATGTAATAGCAAAAGTAAAGGAATGACTACCAGAAATATAATCTTCAAAGTCAACACTGTGAATAAATATAGTTTGGTATACTTACAAGGTCTCAGCAAATCTATGTTAACCAACAATAGACGTATCAAACAAAATTAATTAGGATACTTAACAGTTAGTAGAGAAAAAACTCTTACCAAAACATTTAACCCAATGAACTGTCTATGAATTATCAAGCCAAGAACTTGAAAGGGTGGGTAGAGAAAGGTTTTGTAGGGTAAGTACACTGTTTGGAAAGCCTCTCCTTTTGAGTGCCTAGATGGCTCAGTTAGTTAAGCATCTGACTTCAGCCCAGGTAATGATTTCATGGTCATGGATTCAGGCCCCATGTCAGGCGCTCTGCTGACAGCTCAGAGCCTGGAGCTTGCTTGAAATTTTGTGTCTTCCTCTCTCTCTGCCCCTCTCCCACTTGTGATCTGTCTCTCAAAAATAAATAAATATTGGGGCACCTGGGTGGCTCAGTTGGTTAAGCGTCTGGCTTCCGCTTAGGTCATGATCTCATGGTTTGTGGGTTCGAGCCCCGCATCTGGCTCTGTCCTGAAGACTGCTTCAGATTCTGTGTCTCCCTCTTTCTCTCCCCTTCCCCCCCCTCTCTCTCTGACCCTCCCCTGCTTGCGCTGTCTCTCTCTGTCTCTAAAAATTAATTAAAAACATTAAAAAAAAACGTTAAAAATTTTTTCAAAAGTCCCTCCTTTACACACACACACACACACACACACACACACACACACACCCCTAGTTTAATAAAAATTTTATACCCTCAATCTTTGTGGCAGACAACACAGACAGAATTTTACATTTGCCGCAGGCAGAATCAAGACCCAAATATTTGGTAATATCAGCCAAGATAGAATCAGTTTATCAACCTGTATAACTCTTTCAATAAGTTAGTATTAAGCATCATTATTTAAAATGCAGATAGTACTCAGTGAGACTACATTATAAAGTACCTCACTGTATGCCTCTAGTTATACCATAGGGCTAATAATTTTTCCCAAATATAGAGTGCTGAATAATACATTTTTTTCTTTAATGCACAGAAAACCTATATTATTGTTCCTGGCTTCTCTATACCAGTCATGGAAAGGATCCTCTCAACCAATTAGAACTCATTTCTGGGATGCCTGGGTGGCTCAGTTGGTTAAACATCTGACTTTTGATTTTGGCTAAGCTCATGATCTCACGGTCGTAAGATCAAGCCCTACGGTGGGCTATGTGCTGGGCATGGAGTCTGCATGAGATTCTCTCTCTCTCCCTCTTCTTCTGCCCCTCTCCTGCCTGCACACATGTTCTCTCTCTCTCTCTCTCTCTCTGTCTCTCTGTCTCTCTGTCTCTCTCTCTTTATGAAAAAAATCCTCATTTCTAATTTCAATTTAGAAATTAAATCTTTATTTTAATTCTTGATACATTAATCCATAGGCTTTATAAATACCACTGTTGATAACTATTAGTTAGGTAATATTTGCCAAAAATTAATGAAGTAGTATCTGTGTTAATGCATCCTATTTTACCAGATGATTTGTCTGTTTAACTGATAAGGGATGTACATAGCTGTGGGCTTAAGCATATCAAACTACTATTATTTGAACCTGGAAAAATAGCAAATCATGTCTTTGTCCACAGGCTATTTGTCTTTCGACTTTAAAAAAAAAATTGCCCCTGACATAAGTAAGAGTGTGAACACAAAGATAATTTACAAGTAGCTAATTGATTAGTTTGATAAATCAGATGGATAGTCGGCAATAGCAACACTTCATGGAAATTCGTAAAATGCAGGTATTTTTTCTCCCTTGTACGATTCAGGGCCTGAGGTTTAAAGGAATACTGAGTTCTTTTGGGAAAGTAAATACCTCCCATTAGAAACAATTTCTTGGTACTGCCATTCTTTCTGCTTCTATTTTATTTTATTTATTTCTTCAGTTTACTTTTTTTTGCTTTTGTCACTTTTGTAGATCTAATTCTACTTTTCTAAATGCACTGTAATTTTGGTTTATACAACTGCCCCTGAAAGGATTTTTTAGTAGAATTTGCTTTCCTTTTAATGGTTGTAGGTAGTCACTTTCCATGTTTCCTATTGGTTTGACCTTTCTTCACTTCTCTACTAGGTACACATTCCAAAGAGGGCCTAGTGACAATGTATTTCCTTTTTACAATATTTTCCAATCTCTGTCAACTCCCAAATACACAAAAGAAAAATGTTTCTTTGTAGTTGCACTTCTGTGGAAAATGAATTTATACCAACTTAAACATGCTTATCAAAAGTATGTTCATGGGGATATTTTCTTTACCAATTGTAAAGATCACAAATAGATGAAATGTAACTAGCTTTATTTCATGTCTGAGAATTTGGTGTAGTTTCACAGCCTTGTCTAGAGAAGCAGAAGGCTATCAGACCCAGGGCTCTTTAGTCTTTTCTTTCATTCATAAGTTACTTCAAATCAAATTCTGCAAAGAAATAACAACCTTTTATTTAAGGAATATTTTATTTTTTATGTACAAAAAGAGCCTTTTGAGGGATTCCTGATACTTAGTTGCTAAGTTTGCCTGAATAAGTCAAGGCAAGATTTAATGAATATTCATGTGTGCTGTGGATCTAGGGATTATTTTAAAAGTTTCCTTATTATCTCTTCTTGGTAACAAGCTTTTGAAATGGTTTCTGAAGATTTCCAAAGTGTCCGCACAAAACCACAGCCCTACCATCGCAAGCACCACTGCCTGTCAGAGATTACACTAGCTATGCACCAGCAATGTCTCAACGTGATACCTGTTTTTACTTAGTTTATTTGGAACTTTTCCAAACCTAAACACCCTGATTAGTCTGTAATTCAGCGGCAGAAAACTTTCTCTGTAAAGGTCCAGATAGTAAATATTTTTGGTTTTGTGGGTCATATATGGTATCTGCTACATCGTATTCTTTTTTTACAACCCTTAAAAAATTATTCCTTGCTCACAGACCATAGAAAAATAGGATATGTTCCTACTGGATCAGGCTCCAGTTCACAGTCACTGGTTGCAGACATGCAACCTAGGAATAAGAGGGAAATTATTTGGGGCACTTGCTGCATAAAAGCCAGCAAAAACTCCATATTTAAGGATCACAATTAAAAAATGTTAACTCTACCTGTTTGGTCGCTTGTTAATTTATGTATATTTTCCATGATGGCTAAGTCCTGTATTTTTCCCCAAAGATAAAGAGAAAGAAAGAAAAGATTTAAGGGAAGAAGGAAAGAGCAAAGGGAGATAGATGAGAAAGGGAGAACAAGAGAGGAAAAGGCAGAAAAAAAGAGTCAGCAAGAAAGCAGAGGGAGATAAGAGGACAAGAAGGAGAAAGGACAGAAAAAGAAAGAGAGGTAGAGAGGAGCAAGGGGTGGGGGTGGAGGAAAAAAAGCAGAGAGGAAAACAGAGAGAGAGCCAGAATATGGAACTTAGTGCACAATCTCTCCTTTTCCTTAGAGCCAGGCAGTATTAAGAGGCACCTCCCCAGCTGCTTTCAACCATTGAGGTTGCTGCCCAGCCACTGATCACCATCCCAAGAAGTGAAATGTGGGCTCCACATCTGAAAACTTCCACTTGGTTTTTCACCAAGTGAAATGGAACACAAAATTCAGGGCCCAAGCAAATGGCTCATGTTTTCTTTGGGACACTTGTGCTGTGTCTACCCAGGGAAAATTTTGATGTACTGACTTACTGACTCCAGTGCATATGATTAATGTATACATAGGGCAAACCAGGATAATTCAGGCTTTTTTTTCTTCCACAGCAGGTTTTCAGCCGGAATAATCTGGATGGTTGCCTCACCTCTCCACTAGGCTTTGCCAGGATAAGCACAGCCAGTATAGTATGCAGGAGACAGGGACCACTCCCTCCATCCAAGGTTCCCTTCAACACCCACATCCTGCACAGCTGAGCATAGTGGGATCTGTCCTGACAATCATTCTTTCTGGAAGCAAATGTAAATTCTGTCTAATGAATCTCTAAGAGGCCCCCAAAATGTTAAATGTTGCATTTGGCTTAGCTGTCAAATGGGATGCTATAATAGACAGATGAATTGAGGAAAAAATTGTACCCTGTTCCCTTTCCCATTTGAGAAAAGGGATAGCAAAAGCCAAAGCACATGAATCCCAATCAAATTATTTAGTATATATGTGTATAGTTTCTCTTAAGACTGTAGACTCCTGGGTTGTAATTTTTTTTTAAGTAGAGATATGTATAGATAGATAAACCTTTAGATTTTAAAAGTAGAGTTAAAAAGTAAATTAGACTACATCCCAACACATAGAAAAAGGGTTACTCATAGAGGCATAGTTTATGTTGACAGATGTGCTCCTGACAAGATTTGTATAGATCATTTTATTAAATTAAATGAAAAGCTGCAATTAATGAGAGAATACTACTACTCAGAATAACCCTTTGGTAAATTATTTTGTAAGGAATTCCTCTTAAATTAATTAACTCATAATTTACCTGGGAAAATTGTATTTTCATGGACTCTTACACTTATGCCATAATTCTGGGTTTGGGTTTTGTTTTGTTTTGCTTTGCTTTGTGTAGAGGAAAGGTGAAAAGAATAATGGGAAAGATGCATGATAGTTTATTTTACTGTATCTTACAGATTCAACTTATAATGATGAAGCTTCTCACATAACTTCTTTCTTTTTGGGAGCAGGAAGAAAGGAAGAAAATGAAGAGTCAGAACTGTTGATACATTGGGATATTTTTCCACTCTATGGAAACTTTCTACCTTTCCTTCCATTCTGTTTCACCATTTCTCTAAGTGATAATTACAGAGTGATAACTTCCCCATTGCTGCTTGTGTGGTGTTTTTATTTTGCTTTGTTTATTGATTTTATTTGCTTTTTTTTTTACAGATTTCAAGGCTAATTTTTCTCCAGAATACTAATCTCTTTAAATTCTTGAGGCTCCCTCTCCACCTACATGTTGCCTTATAAATACTCATTGTACCACTGCATGAGAAAGTCATGAAACGTATTAAGTAAAAACCAAAACAATAGTAACCACAAACTGTTGAATGGGCAATTTCAATGTGTATCTCTTAAAAAATTGTTTCCCAATAGGCTGTGTAGAAAGTTTACTCATTTTCACTTGTGAAAGTGTTTTTGCTGCTTAGTGGTAGAGATAAAACCATGGAAAATAGAGATATCTGTAAAATATGCATTTGTAAAATAAGTTTCTCTTTTCAAATGACTTGTACTGGGTTGTTTGGTGACCCCACACTATGTACTGGACGTGACTCCTTGAAAGCAGTCTGTAACCTTGGGCAGATTTGCAGTGACAAATGTTGCTATGCTTCTGTAAGCAGTGCTTCTGCTAGAGGGCACTGTACATAAGACAAGGCCTTGTGCTCTGCTTAGTAAAGACAGCTCTCTGTTGCCGCCCCTTTGTCCAAGTCTCTATTTGTTAACATGTGTGTGTTTCACTTTTTGGAGGATAAGACTTTAGGAAGCATGACTACGAAAGGATTATTCTACGGGAAAAATCAATCTAGCGTTAGTTGAGTGTTTTT
The DNA here is from genome assembly GCF_006229205.1 of Suricata suricatta. Taxonomy (NCBI): domain Eukaryota; kingdom Metazoa; phylum Chordata; class Mammalia; order Carnivora; family Herpestidae; genus Suricata; species Suricata suricatta. The sequence goes on from NC_043717.1 coordinate 71,360,865, forward strand.
CTACCATAAAAGGACTATAACATATTCACTTCATTCTCAGAATTGTTCCATGAAGTAGGACAAAGACTTCCCAAATGATATATTCCTCCTTTACTGTTCATTCTGCACCATCCCTCACCTCTAACTTCACCCCTTCCTCTTCCCTGTAACAAAGAACAACTGGTTCAAATTAAATCCATGGGTGCACGCACACACACACACCACTTCCTTATCTCTCAATTTGAAGGGCAAAATCAGGAACCTAAGACTGCAAATAACAAAAGGTATTCTGAGAAACATAGCTATGATTCCAGAAGATTTTCGACTATTTCTATCACAATTATCTTTGAAGTAGTTCATACACATAACCCCCCAATTATTTAGCAGTTTAAAACTAGAGTAAAAACCAAATCCAACCCATAAGTACAGCGACCCTTCATTCATTAAACACTTCCATTTCTCTTTTCATCAATCTGATGATTACTTGTTCACCTCTAGTACTAACCTGGAAGCCTGTCTTGAATTAAATGTTTAAATAAATAAAAATAACTTAAATACACCTAAGCTCTAAAGAAGTCAGAGTTTGTATTAGTCAACAGAACACTAAGTAATGATGAGGGGAAAGAAAATGAGTATTATAAGCAGAGGTTTTTTTTCATTGTTATTTTTAAAGACATGAACTTTCTAAATGTGCAATACAAGAAAAGAAAATGTGACGTACCTTAGCAAAAACCCGGCTTTTTGCTATATTAGAGTGCAAATTACAGACTGGAAATGTCTTTGTTTTACTCTTTGTCTCTTTCTGTGATTTGTAGCATACATTGAAGATCTCACAAGATCTGTTGAGCAAAGCAGAAGACTTATTATTGTGCTAACTCCAGACTATATTCTCAGACGAGGATGGAGTATTTTTGAATTGGAAAGCAGACTCCATAATATACTAGTCAGTGGAGAAATCAAAGTGATTTTGATTGAGTGTACAGAATTAAGAGGAAAGGTGAATCACCAGGAAGTGGAATCACTAAAGCGTAGCATCAAACTTCTTTCCCTAATCCAGTGGAAGGGACCCAAAAGCAGCAAATTAAATTCTAAGTTTTGGAAGCAATTAGTATATGAAATGCCGACCAAGAAAAAAGAAATGCTTTCTCAGTGCCATGTTCTGGACTCTGCAGAACAAGGACTTTTCGGAGAACTCCAGCCTATTCCCTCTATTGCCATGACCAGTACCTCAGCTTCTCTGGTGTCATCTCAAGCTGATCTCCGCGATTTCCACCCTTCAGATTCAATGCAAATGAGACACTGTTGTAGAGGTTATAAACATGACATGCCAACCACCACCTTGCCAGTACCTTCCTTAGGCAACTACCACACTTATTGCAACCTGCCTCTGACGCTCCTCAATGGACAGCTACCCCTTAATAATGCCCTGAAAGATAAGAAGGAATTTCATAGGAACAATTCTTTGTTACATTTATCATCCAAAGAGATTAACTTCACCAGTGATATTTGGTAGTGAAAACTCTGACATCCTCTGAACAGCGATGTGAACATACAGAATTTCTGCTATGCCAAGCCTAAAGTACACCTTATAACACCGAGGTGCTGAAAAAGTGTTCAGAGTGAAAAGCACAGAATCTCTTTTGTACTTAATATTTGTGTTTACATTTCCAGAATAGTGAGAGGAAAGAAGAACCTGCTTTTGTAGTATAGTACATTGTTTCAATGTGTAGTTTGATTTCTTCCTGAAAATAAAAATGTAAATATCCTGTTGCTTTAGAGTAGGTTATATGATATTAATTGGACTGTAAACTTAGTAGATGAGGTATCTTCCCCATATTTATGTATATTTCAGATTAACATGGTATTTGAAATAAGGAAAACTTAAGGACTTTAATTGCATATGAAAATTCTGAACTAAGTATAAGGGGGAAAGAGAACTTCTACAGAATAACTGAAAAATCAGAATTATCAAGAAAGAAGTGTTGAAGCACCCCAATTAGAAGATTGTATGTAGTGGAAGACCAGTTAAGAAAAAATGGTATTGAAATGTTTGGAAGTTCCTCAACATAATGGACTTCTGTGTACTAAATCAGAAGCTAATATGACAGCTTAGTGTTGTACTTGCCAGTACATCTTCTGTAGGCAAACTGGTAGGAAGGCAAACAATATGCATTCTTAGCAAATGAATAGAGAGGGTGCTAGTTCTTTGAAGATGATTTTGAGGAACCCTAATGGCTTTCTTGCCGATTTAAAAACTCTTACAAACTTGAAAACACATTTTAAGATGCAAATTTTATTGTTTCCTAACAATTCACATTTGGATATTTTTCCAAATAGTCTCTTGACCTACTTTATATGAAGATGCGAGCATCTTCCTGCTTTTTTACAGCACCAATGGAGTTTGAGTTTAAATAAATATTGACTGCAAGTGTCAGCAGTAGAAAAGAAGTTAAACAACAATATTCTGAGATGAAATGCTGAATGATTCAAGTTTACTAGTGGTAGATCAGCAATTGAAGCCATTCTCATCTGAAATGTAGTTGTGAAACAGACTATTCTGGACATACATAATATATGCTTGGCCATGTGTGCAAGGTTCCTGCAGAAGTATCTCTATTCCTGGTGCTTCAAAGAGTATATTTTACAGACTAAACTTCTCCACCCTCACATAATGACTGTGACTGTACCACACCAGAAAATCCCTGGAAACGATCTAAAATATTATAAATTTGCTATAAGGAATGTGCCCCTATTTTAGTGTTTATTGTGGATAGCTACTTTGTGTTCTTTCCAATTGATCAGTTTTGGTGTGATCTCAACCAAAATGCCTGTGGGGGCCAATTTTTAATCAAGGTTGATTCTTCCATTTTGCAAATGGTACATAAATCATGTTTTTGAACAAATATAATAAAGACAGATATACACAGTCAGTAAAGATTAAGAATTTGCCCAGGTATTGTAAATGTGAAACTCAAATGTTTAAGAGAATATTAGATAATATGTTTTGATTTTTTTCAACTTGTTTACATTATTGATTCGCTGTCATCCATGGGTTTTGTTTAAAGTACACATTTCTCCATTGTTTTTCTGTATCAGCTGCTTAGAAAATGCATTATCCACCAACAATATGTAAAAGATTAGCAGTTATACATATTCATTTCATAGTGGGACAATTAGTTGCTTCTTTGAAAAGTCCTCTTAAACATGTATAGATGTTTTCTAGATATCTTGTTTCCACGTATAAAGGTGATTTTGCTTCTGTAAAAAATATATAGGTATTTCAAAATGGAAAGTAATCAATTCTGAACTGTTTTCCAAGTGTTATAGAGTTGTGTTTACTCTTATTGTTCTTTAATGATGTGTAACTACTAAGTTAATAACCTGCATGAAATGAATAGTACATGTTTAAGTGACCAATTATACTTTTTATTATTTTGTTTTTCACAGAAGCCTAGATTAATTCAAATAGAATGTTCAGTGGTATTTTTAAACTAATAGTTCTGTCTGAGCATGTCAGTTCTGAAAATATAACATGGGTCTCTCTGCTTCCTTTATTTACAATGATTAAACGTGGGTAGTAATTTGACTTGGCTGGCCACAATGTGTCCTTTCACTACTAGTAAGTACTCAAAAACAGAGCATTCACACTTGTGCTGGGGAACTTGACAAGAAACCTTTTCTACCATTTTCAGGAACCAATGTGTACACTATCTATAAAAATTTATTTCTAGATGGCAATTCAAAATTTGATTTTCATCTGAGATTTTAAATAGATATAACCCATAGAGTATAATAAACATTTAGTCTAGAACATAATATATTCCTCCAGTTGCTAACACAGTAGGAAAAATGTCTTCTCACTTATTAACTGAAATGGAATAGAAAATTTAGAAAAATACTAGTGTAATTAGTTTTCATACGTTCATAGCAAATTTATTTAACTCATCTACCAACTATATACACTTTTAAAATATTGAGGCTATTTTTGAAGTAAAAAATTCTGAAAATGTCAGAAATTGAGACAAATGAGAAATGCACAAAAGTAATAAATGTATAAGAAATGAAAGCTACATTAAGAATAAACAATGCTCAGGAGATGGTTGACATGTACATGGTTTTAATTCAGCAAAATACAAAATCTGGCAGTTTTGGTAACCAATGGGCTCCAGTCTAACTCTGGAGATTCTGAAAGGAAGCTGGATGATTCCTGAAAAGAGGTAAGAAGGTATCTCTCCTCACCCCCTCTAAGCCTTAAGTAAATTAGATCCAAATCTGTTCTGTCTTCAATCTCTGATTTACAAAAAAAAAAAAAAAGGGGGGGGGGAGTTTGCTTGGGTGGCTCAGTTGGTTGAGTGGCCAACTTTGGTTCAGGTCATGATCTTGTGGTTTGTGAGTTCAAGCCCCGCATAAGGCTCTGTGTTGACAGTGCAAAGCCTAGAGCCTGCTTCCGATTCTGTGTCTCCCTCTCTCTCTCTGTCCCTCCCTCCCTCACACTCTGTCTCTCTCTCTGTCTCTCAAAAATAAATAAACATTTAAAAAATAATAATAAATAAATAAATGGCTACAGACACTTGTGGGCTTTGGGTAAGATTTGAGCCCAACATAGTGTCATGTAAGAAGTTGATATTTTGTGTGAGTATTCGTAGCTAATATTGTGGGTCTTACAAGTAAGAAAACAAACTGCAATGAGAAGAAAAATGGTTCAGTTATGAAAGAAAAGTTTATAGAGGAGCTTCAAGGGGACATGTCTTATGGATTATGTTTGTAGCAAGTTGAAAAATGGCAAGCATGTGAAAGAAGCAAATTCTGGCAAAAAAAGAGGAGACTATCTAACCCACTTGGTCATTGAAGGGCTTACAAGAATATAGAACCTCTAGTTTCAAGCATTTACTGCCCTTTGGCATTTTATTTTTAAATAAACTGGTTGGTTTTCACCAAGTTTTTTCTAGAAAATTAAATAATGACCATGGGAAATAACCTGAAAATTGTACATATAAATCTTTTTGTTCCTTGTATTTATTTCCCAAGGTGAGATAGTGAACTCATAAGACCAGAATGAAGTTAAGACAGAACATATTTCCATAGTGACCAGTTAAATTTGAACACTTACAATTGTTGTTTCTTTTCTGGGAAAGAAGTTCATGTTGAAAATTTTCTGGCTGAAATTTCTCTATTACTCATATGTTTTTCTAAGATATCTGAAAGGAGGTCACATTGTTGATTATTAAGGCTTTTTGATGAATGTGTGGGGTTGTCTAATAAACAATAATCATTAACTTCAAACTTTTTCATATAAAGCTTAACTGTTTAGAACTGAAATCAGCTATAAGCACTTTAATAAGGTTATTTAGCCTTCTATTGTATTACTATGAGATCAGAACTTTATAATCACCTGCACCCATCTAAACTTGTTTTGTCAAATGTTCACTACTGTTTGATAATATTTTCTACAGATAATTCTAAAGTCAATTATGAATATTGAGTTCCCACTGTTTACTGCCTATTACATAAAATATAACAGGAATATTTCTTAATTGAAATCACTATTTTCAAACAGTTTATCCATCATATGCATGAAGAAAGGAGTATTTGCAAAACACATTTCAGTGTAGGAGAATTAACATTTTACATGCAGAGTAGATAAGTGAGGTGGGATGATTCAGTTCCAAATTGAGCAAGAGATGAGTTTAAGATAGAAAGAACAGTGGTGAAGAAAGGCAATTTCCCAAGTGCAGAGAATAACACATGTGAAGATTGAGGAGAATATAAGCAAGCCCCATTTAGCTGATAACAAGTATATTTGGCTAGCAAGAGCAGAAATCTGTGTGAGGGCATAATAAGAAATAAGGCTAGGAGAGGTACTGGAACATTCATGTGGTATCAGTGGCAGAAAGAATTAAAGAAGGGGAGAAAATGGTGGCAGAGAGAATCATTGAGATGTTATTGTCATAGTCCACATGTGGGAGGTGATAAGAAATGGAGAATGGTGGTCTGGATACAGAAAAGGCAAATCTAAGGAAGAAGAGGAATAGGCAGATGTTGTAGTGAAGTGAAAAGTAGAAAATTAAAATAAAAAGTTATTAAAGACTTCAAGGATCAAGGAAGTTAGTTGCACCAAAGGAATTCTCTTAGAGTATTTAATTTACTTTCTTAATTGAGCGTCTTGACACTGTAAGGACAAGAATAGAGAAAACACAATGATAGGTGTATTTGCTACTGGAACAACTAATGAAGTATTTGAATAAGAATAGTGGTCAGGTAAGACAAAGTGAAGAACAATAAAGAATTAACAACTATGTAAAGCTGGACTCCAAGGAGTCCAATTTTTATCAAAATTGAAAGTGAAATGATTACCATCTTTAAAATTATGAAGGAAATTCTATAAGGGACAGTGTATTAGTAAGAGTAGATAACTGTCCTTAAAGGAAGACAGCCCAAATCTGTAGCTTAACACAATAAAATTCACTGCTTGTTCACATCCAAGTCTAATGAAGATTGGATGGGTTCATGGGGAGAGCCTGTGATCCATAGTTATTCAGAGATAGGCTTTTTCTATTTTGGTTCTCTGATCTCCTCTATGTCAAAGAGGTTCTCTCCATTCAGACAGTAAATCGGTAAAAAGAGGTAGAGGTTGACACAAAATGGCCTATAAAAACCACTTACATTAAAGGGTGAGGGAGGGTAGTCTAGTTGTTTTCTCAGAAGGAAAAGAAAATGGAATTTAATGAACAAATGAACATAATCTCAATTAATAACATGTTGAACAATTTTCTTCCACAATACCAGAAGATGAAAAAGAATTAAGCAGGGAATTTATAGGAAGGACAATGTTTATCTTCAGAAGTGGGAAACACCAGCATAGACAGTTTCTGAAGATTGGTGGTCACATATTATTTTTTGCTATATAGTCCAATTATCCAAGATAGTACTGGTCACAGAGTAGTTGCTCACTTCATATGTCTCAATTAAATGGACAAATGAATTGTGGAGCATCTGTGAAATTTCAGTTCCTGGATTACTTAAAATTATGAGGAATGTTTTTTTCATTTGCTTCTTTCAACAAGCAGTTTTGTTTACTGTTTTCAATTTTAAAAAATTTTAATGTTTATTTTTGAGAGAAAGAGACAGACTGCAAACAGTGGGAGAGACAGAGAAGGAGGAAGACACAGAATAGGAAGCAGGCTCCAGGCTCTAAGCTGCCAGCATAGAGCCCGACACCAGGCTCAAACCCACGACCTGTGAGATCATGATCCGAGCTGAAGTTGGACGCTTAACCGACCCAGCCAGCCAGGCGAACTTCAAATTCTTTTAAAAAAGAAAAATTGTTAGATTATCTCTTTATGTGCTGTTTAGATCTAAGATTTTAGGATTCTAAATCAATTTGTGGTTGGAACTCAAAGTTTCTTAAGCATTTTGCCAGTCAAGCATATCATTCTTCCTCAGAACATCCAGACAATTTAGTTCTATGAAACCACCCAATGGAGTTCATTTATCCTAATCACATAATCTTTTTTTTGTAAATATGTGCTTTATATATGGACTTACTGCCAACAAAAAACATCATCTCTCTTTATTTGCAAAGGGCACTTTTATGCCTATAATTTTCATATTGGGTAGAATAATGAGGATTAGATTAACCTCCTTTAATGAGCACAGGATGTGCCACAATAGCAGTCCCACCAATGAATTCAGGATACAGATATCTAAGTTTCTGTCCTCTGTGACATATTTTCTAGCTAGTCAATACATTATGAGTACTCCCAGCCTTCTTGACAAAAGAGACATGTGGAAATAAGCAGAAAGAATGAGAATGCCATTCATTTTCATCTTGGGAAAATTAATTAACCTTATATACCTCTATTTTCTTACCTGTGAAATGGATATAACAATAATATACATTGGGTTGTTGTAAACATTGTGATTTAATGTATTTAAAGTGCTTAGGAAAATGTCTGACAGAAACTAAGCACATGGAACAGTTATTGTTATAATTATTACTTTTATGTAAAATGACACTTCTGACCCATCATCCATGAGAAATGCATTTTATTTTACTTTCCAAGTGGTAGAGATTGGCTCTTCAGTCCTTTGCATGACTGCCTGTAGGACCAAGGACACTCATTTTCCAGACAGCTGGCTGAGACTAGAGGTGCATTCTATGGCAATGGAAAAAATCAGAGCTAACTGGCTCATACAAGGAACAAACCTACTGCAACTTTGACCTCATTAGTAATGTTTCTGAGCTAGACAAAAAACAGAGCCCTCAGAACATGGATTATTCAGATTTGCTGTCCATGTTAATCAAAGTCCCCAGATGATTGTTTGATATTCTCCTTCACATTAGCTAGGTTTACATGAGACTAAAGTATCTGGATCAGAAGCGAAAAAATGCAGATGTTTAAGCCACATGATGGGAAACATCCAGATGTCTCAAATTTGGATTTGTCATTTTGTTCTTTGTTTTAAAAGAAAGAGAAGCCAAAAGAAAATTTCCACGTCTTTTTCCTTGAGTAAAGTCAAGCTGGTTTTTTGTCATAGAAATTTAAAATGCCCAAAAGCTAATTGTTTGTTGATAATATCACTAGAAAAATTGTGTTTCAAAAAGAGGTTTTTAAAATTTACTTTAAGAAGATGTCTTATCCATGAGTAGCATTTGTGAGAAACAATTGCTTTCAGAGTGAGACAATATTTTGGAAGACTTGACCATAATGAATTATCCAGGAAAGTATGGCTAGGATGATACCAACAGTAAAGGAGAATGTGTTGAAGAAACTACACAGACCTATTGTTTGTTTCATAAGTCTAAATTCAACTTAATGAATAAGGAGTTAAATCCAAAGGAACACATATAAATCTCTTGTTCTGTTTATGAAATCATATTTGCTATTGGGAAAGCAACAGAGAGAATTGACTATAGGCATAAACAAAATAGGTACTCTTTTATGGAGTGTGATTGGAAGGAAAACAAAATCAATGAGGAATCTCTGAAATACCTTTAAATTAGTGTTCTGAAATAATTTTTACTAAGTGAAGTGATAATGTTCCCAGGGAGTGGCTACAATATGGCCCTTATGATTCCATCAAACTCCTTTGTTAGGAAGTAAAGCACATTTATTAAACACCACATTAACTCAAGTATTGTAATTTTAGAATTGAATGGGCCTTTCAAGATCATCTTTTTCAATCCTGTTATTTTTCTTACAGGAAAACTGAGGGCCCAGAAACTAAGTGACTTGGTAAAATAACATGGAGTACAGAAGCATACAGTTTTGAGGCAATTGATGGGTAGGTTTTGATAAAGGTGGAAATAAAAACAGAAAGGAGAAAGGATTCTGGAGTTCATGAAGGCACTAGGTACAGAAAGAATGTTGGTAATATACTGAAAATAGGACAGGGAGTTAGGTGATTACCAGGAAAAGAACTCAACATCAGGAAGCTTCACCTATGAATAACATATACATTACTTAACACAAATGGCAGCACTTTGCGATTGCTCCATTTTCCACAGTGCTTAAAAATCACTGAGTATAATGTTGTTTGGAACTTGGGATCAGTTCATTTGACAGATGAAGATATAAAGGTTTAAGCTTTTCCCCCTAACACTCAAATAAGGCGTCAAAGGACTAAGCTCAGGTTTGGGGAGTTGGTTTTGATGATCAGCTAACGCTCAATTGCATAAGCACATGGAAGCAAAACTATCTTCAAAGCAAAGTGAGCCTTTCCAGGTATCTAGCACTATGTTTGGCAATGTGTATGGGGAAAATGCAAAGCAACTATTCTCAAAATGCTTTATAAGGTAAGGATAAAAAAATTAGGAAAATATTTTGCACACCTCAGTTTCCCCAAGTAGAAAAATCTAAAAGTAATTTTATCCTAAGAGTTTCCTGGTCTTCTCAAGAATATGCCCATATAATGGAGAAAATCTTAAATCAGGACATATCATTTTCAAGTCTTAAGCTCAAAATCCATATAATTTTTCACTGATTACAATGATCACATGATGACCATTTTATCTAATACAGTTGAAATCTACCTAGAAATAAAAATATGTGCATTAAGGAGAAATATAGAATATCAGTATAGAATTCAGAGTTGAATCATTGCACCATACCCAATCATTTATCATTTCAAATTAAAAACAGTAATGTTGCCAGTGAAACAGAAAACAAGTTGTCAGCATTTTTCCTTAAGCATGATGGAACCACAAAACCATAGAGTAGGCAGTAAAATTTGTTTTAAAAGCTCAAAGTTTCAAGACTAGCCAGATTATTATGGGGGATATACTGTAAACTACTCATCTAATTTATTTTGCAGTGATGCCAATTCACATGAAATTAGCTTTCTTATGATGAAAGGTTTGTTTCCCTCTTTTCCTTCCCTTCTTTTTCTTTTACTTTTCTCTTTCTTTTCTTTTCCTTTCCTTCTCTCTCTTTTCCCTTTCCTTTCCTTTAATGTTTTGTGCCATATTGTGGAGGATGCAGTCATCGATCTTCCTTTTTGCTTTTCAATTTCATGTACAGCCCAGAATGATTAAAACTGGCAAAGCCAAGGGATAGACCTGGATGCCTCACTCAGTTAAGTATCCAACTTTTGATTCTGGCTCAGGTCATGATTTCATTGTTCATAAGATCAAGCCCCACATCAGGCTCTGCACTGGCAGAGTCTGCTTTGGACTCACCCTCTCTCCCTGTGCCTCCCCTTCTCTCTCCCACCTCAAAATAAATTAATGAACTTTTAAAAATTAATTAATAAATGGAAATGCCAATGCTAGACGTTATTCATAACAGCATTTTATACTCTTTCTCTACTTCTCTACCATTGGTTTCCTTTAATCTCTTAAAACATGGAGCATTAGATTTGAATATAAGAGATCATATAATCCTCTTATTTTTAAAAATGGGGAAACTGAGACTCAGAAAGGCTAAGTGCCTTATTGAAAGTCAGAGAACTAGTCACAGCCAAAACTAGAATCAAAGATTCCTGATTGATCTCTCTTTCCACTATCCCAAACATATTCTCAGGAATTCATATACTGGATTCTTAAGATATTTATCCATCCACCTACTTTTTCAGATGGAGGGAAGCCAATGTCTTTCTAATTCATATAACTTTAAATGTTTTAAACACCTTTATGTTGCATTTCTTGAAATCCTAAAATGTTTCAAAAGGACCAGAATAAACTTTGAACATTCCTCTACCATAACCACCCACCACTTGCAGGGTAGAAGACATATTATTTTGAACTATGGAAGCCTAACTTACTCTTAAATTTGGTCTTCTTAGCCCAAGCAAGTTGAGGACATTTCCTAGATGTGGTAAGATATTTGGATTTTACTATTCTGATTAAAATGAGGGCTTGGGTATGAGAAGCACTATGAATGTCAACTCTGGAGCTAGACTATTCATATTCAAATTCCATATTTGAAAATACTGGCTATTTCACTTGGGACAAGTTATTTAAAATCTCATTATCTCAGTTTCCTCAGCTATAAAATAGAGATGAGGTGGTTATGATATGCTGTTCACCTAGTGGATTGTTGAAAAGTTTAAATGAGCATATAAAGTGCTTAGAAGAGAACCTTGCATATAGCAGGTACTATAAAAATTCTGTTACTTGTATTTTTTCCCTGCTGTGTAGGGAAAAAAGTTGACTCAGCAAATTAATACTCAACATTGAGAATTACTGGAACTGTTTTCAAAGATTTTAACCATGAAATATATGTATGGAAAGGTGCTGTTAATGACTAGTCATGTCCATTAAAGTTAACTATGCACACCCTTTCCTGGAAAATATCATCATAGTCTTTATTTCAATTACTGTTTTCTTTCAAATGTCATTATTTTTCAAATTAAAAAGTAACTCAGACTTTTCACTAATCAGTAAGTAGATCCTTCAACTACTCTTGAATTACTGAGTTGTGACTCTCAACAACTCCTCCCCCAAAACAATAACAACTCTAGATATTTTTCAGTAAGAAATTTTTTCAACCTGCCAATTCCCTTAGATTTTCCATGCACAAAGATCTTAAAAGGATTGAAAGGCCAAAATAATGAAGAGAGTTCACTAGGTCAACAAACCATTGTATAGTAGTGGCTTTTAGGCTATCACAAGTTGAAATGACTAAATAATGTGCTATAGCTGCTTAGAAAGCAAATAAAGTGTTAAAATAGAGCACTATACAAATAAATACCCAGTTCAAAGGAAGAGTTCGGCACAATTCAGACCACATCTGGTATGCTGTGTTTATTTCTGGGCACTCACATTCAAATAGCAACTTTACCAGTCTAAAAAGATTTCAGAGGAAGATAGTCCAGTGGCGAAGTTTCTGAAATCATGCTGTGGAGGGAGGTTTGAAGAAACTGGAAGTGTATTTCCTGAAAAAAAGAAAATTTAGCCAAAATATGACGTGGAGACAAAATTAGATATATTCAGTGTAGCCCAAAGGAGAGAACTAGGGTAATAAATAAAAATCATGAGGAGGCAAATTTAGACTCGAGATCAGAAAGATCAGTCTAAGGATACAAAATACCCATAAACAAAGTGGACTGTCTTGAGAAACAGTAAACTCTGTCACTGCAAAGTGTCAATGACTGGGAGAATGTAGAAAGGATTTTTACTTAAGTGTGAGGTTAAAATGGTTGTTATCTAAGAGTATTTCCAACTCAAATCTGTGATTCTAGCCCTGTGACTCTATGCTCAGATAGCTGAAATTCCCATCTAGCTGACTTGTCTTCAAATCCACCCTGAACACTTCTACCCTACTATCCTACTGCCAGACCAATCGGTTCAATTTTTTGCTTCTCCCTCTTCTCTTCCACTTCGTCTCCCTCTCTTTTCTTTTCTCTTTTTACACACACACACACACACACACACACACACACGCACATACATGCACACACACACAATTGCTGAGCCATGTATGAAATTCACTGTGTGCAAACACTATATACACACTATATCCATTCCCATACATGCAAACACACGCACACTACATACACACACACACACACACACACACACACACACACACATATTACTGCTTCTTCTGAATTGGGTCCAAATCAAGGCTTAGTTTTTTTTCTCCTTTTTTTTTTTTTTTTTTTTGTTCCAAGTCTGAGTTCTAATCCATCTTTTACCTTACTCTTTCCTTGGCTATTATAGCCTATCTTATGTCTCTTGTTTCCTCTGAATTTGTAAATATAGCACTATCATAGTTTCAATCTCTAATTTTATTTAATTCACACTTTTCTAAATAAGGAAAGGATAATTTCCCCAAATAAAGTGACTTGTCTATGCTAATCCATCAAATTAGTAGCAGACCCAGAAAGACAACTCAAACTTTACTGTTCTTGGTCTGGGTGGTATAGCATGCAATTTTTTTGTATTTGTTCATTTCATCATCTTACGTGGATTCTGAACTCATTTTTATTTTTGGAGAATTTACCACTTTGTTAGGCATACTGCTCACTAAGCTCTCACTGAAGTGAACAAAACAAGTATCATACTCCTGTAAAGCTTACATTTTCACAGATGTCCAATGAACTAAAAAAACTATGCCTGATTAAAAGAATAGTGTATCTGATTGCCCTTCTAAAAAAACTTCCTTGCACACCACCAACTGACTTGAACTAAACAACACTTAACCTTAACATATAGAACAATTTTGGAAACTGATTTGTGTATGTTATTGTGTGTGTGTGTTGTTTTGTGTACTTATTACAAAGATCTGCCATGCTTCTGTGAATAAAACTAAGCCCTGGAAGCCGTTAGTTTTCTCCAGTATAACTAGTTTTGTCCAGTCTCACTAGTTCCAAACCAAGTTGACCAAAACTAGGAACAGAATGACTGAGTTTGGGTGTCCACAACCACATTTACCTAATATGCACTGCTCTTTGGTTTTATACCTTTAAATGAAAATTCAACCACCCCATATTTAGGAGTTAGATATATTATTTTACATCACTAAAGATTAGAAATGCTAGTCAACTTGAATTGATATCAGTCAGTCGATATTCAGTACCTATTATATGCTGAGCATTGTGCATATGAAGTATAAATCATGGCCTCTGCCTTCATGATTCTAGATAAAAAACAAAATTTTAGTGTTTAGTTTAGCTAAAACAAAAGTGCTAGTGTGAAATACAAGCACTTCATATGCAAAAACTCCACCCTTCCTGTTCCATTATCAAACCAAGCATATGCATAGGAAATAGTATTGGGGAAGGGAGCAACTTGGGAACAGAAATGAGAGCTCCAAGTTGACAAAACATGAAAATACCCCAAGTTTGATGTTGTAACTCAATGGATGAAAATCTAATTCTGAGAGATTAACCTGAGAAATTGAAGGAGCTCTTTTTCTCCCCACTCTTCACTTCCTCCACAGACCAATGCAGACTATGGAATGTAAGTCCACAAACCGCCACATCTCCACTCTTTACCTTGTGAGGAGGCCAAAAATGTTTAGCTATGTCAGTGGGTCCAATGGCCAAACCTCATATTTTTATGCATAAATAATTGGAAGTATGTATAACGCTCTGTCCTCAGGGTTCTCAGGGACTGGGAGGGTGTAAATCATCTTAGAGTACTGAATAAATGCAGATTGATAAAGAAATGTACACAGGTTTACACATAAAAATTCACTGATATTAATATGCTGGAACATTTTCTTCGGCATCCTACAAATAACAACTGGACCTCAAATATTTGAAAAAGATTTATAAGTCCAGCAACAGCTCCTTTGCTGTTTGTCTTTTAGGAGTTACAACTGGTGATTTTTATGTGACTTCTAACAGCTCAGCTAGTAGTCTGTAAGTTCCAGCAGCTTGAATAAGGACACTCAATCTCAAGGTGTGAGAGTGCAATCACAAAATCAGTTTTACAATCCAGAAAATTTTAGTTTCAATTCATGAGAACTCCCCAAAGAAATAAAGCTCCCCTTGGGAAGAAACTTTGCTTGCGGCAAGAGATCCTTGTTTTATTCTCTGAAGAGGTCTCTTAAGCAGATGTGTCTGGGTTTATATGCAGTGATGGTTCATGTTCAGAAACATGTGTTAAATTTTTGGCTTATTAACTATATTGATAATCTGGTGAAATTTATGGATCTTATTCCCCAGGAAAAATATACACATATACAAATATATATAATTTTGCACAGCTCAAAATGTGCAAAGGTTGATATATTTCCAGAAGCCCATATTTGGATGACATTAAGGGTCAGTGGTCCCCAAGTTAAGAATGCCTCCTCTAGAAGGTGAAAAATGAACATAGGAAGAAAGATGTGTAGGAAGATAAGACGTAGGGAATATAACATTTTTAAGTGAGACAAAAATGCAAATAATGCATGAAAATTAGAATCATAGCTGTGATAGTCCTATACCAGGAACAAAACAAAACAAAAAGATAATGTGAGGAGTTGTCACAAAACTATGAGCTTTTTACTTTGCATTTTACTTTGCAAAAAATAAAAGCAGAATATGCTTCAAGATATTCTTGCAGAATGTGGAAAATGTGACCCTTGGCTGCTATCATTTTTTTTCTATTTTTCTTGCCAAACAAATGTTATGAAAGAATATCTTCAGGCATTCACTCTACCCTGAGGGTTAAAAACATGTACAGGATGAAAACTGGCAGAGCGCTGAGGCTGGCGGATTTGTCTGCCGTGCTAAAACTTCTAGAGACCTTCCAGTGTTCTAGGGATGAGGGAGTTGTCTTTTTTAGAGAAAATCAGGTCACAAAAAAAGTGTCCAACTCTTCAGAACAATTGAGCCATGGCAGCAGATACAAGTAGAAAAAAGTTTAGTGTAGATCCCATGATCTCAGAATGCTATATTTTACATTAAGAGCATCTACAGGAAATACTCTTGTCAGCACAAATAATCAGGAACCTTTCTCAATTGGAGAAACTAGGAACAAAACAGCAGAGATATTATATCTTGGGAAGAGATGGATGATTGAGGCTTTGTGACAGGATTCCGTGGGAGATAAAATTTTCAAAAAGAATTCTATGCAGCTGAAATCATGCAGATATCACCAGATTTCCAAGGGTCTTTTCACTATTCTCATGCCTCCAAGAAAACCAACATTATTCTGTATTTTGTATAAGTGTCTCAGCATACTTTTATGTGTTTTTACAGGCTTTGCACTTTTCTAGGCAGAAAGAACACAGCAGAAAGCATAATGGGTAAAGTTTTTATTAACTCACAGTCTAGTGGAGAAAATAGAAATGCAAGCATATAATTATAATTTAGTTTCCTCAGTGCATTAATAGAAATATGCACAATATATTAGGTCGAACAGAGAAAGAAAAAACTAAGTCTTTTTGAGGAAGTAATACTTTGAATTATGTCTTGAAAGAAAAGTAAAGTTTGCTAGGTGGCCAAATGGAAGAAGGACATTCTAAGCAGAAAGTATAACGATCTAAAGTGACCAGGAAAAGAAATAACATGTATGCCTAGAGAAGTACAAACAGGGTATTGTTATTGGACCATAACATGTGACAATTTAAACAAAATAAACTTGGTATTTCAGTTAGATCCATTGATTTTCCATGAAAATTATAATTAGGGATTAGGTTGACCCAGATGACCTTAAGAATCCCTTTAACTTGATATTAGGGCTGCCAAGTGTCAAATACTGCATTTTAAAAGTGCATATCTTACACTTCAATTAAGTTTTTTCTATATGTTCGGTCCCTAATCCTAATTCATGTTAGAGAGCAAACTGTAAACCTTACTGCTGAAATGTGCATTTCCACAAAAGCAATATGAATGGTAACTGCCTACTGCCTTTTAAAGAAGTCTAATAGAGTTCTTTGCAAAATCAGTAAGATAGAACTTTCTTTTTACATTTTTAATGTGAAATTTATGTAACTTAAAATTTGTACAATTTTAAGTGGCATTTGGTACTTTTACAATGTTATATGACCAACGTCTCTATCAAAATATATCCATCACATCAAAAGAAAACACTGCACCCATCAAGCAGTCATTCCTTTCTCTTTCCACCAGCCTTTGGCAACCACTAAATCAGAAGCAATATGTTTCCTATCTGCATGCATTTGTGTATTCTGGATATTTTGTATAAATTCATAATTCAATATGTGATATTTATTGTCTGGCATATTTCACGTGGAATCACACTTTTGAGGTTCATCAATGTTGTAACATGTATATGAGTGCTTTGCTTTTTTATGGCTGAATAATGTTCCATTATATGGACATACTGAATTTTGTTTACTACTCATCAGTTCATTGACACTTGGGTTCTTTCCACCTTTTGGTTATTTTGAACAGTGTTGTTTATGCACATTTATGCACACTATGTTTTGAAAACTTTTTTCAATTCTTTTGGATATATACATAGGAATGAAATTGCTAGGTCATATGGTAATTCTATAGTCAACTTTTTGAGGAATGGTTAAACTGTTTTCTACAATAACTGCATTGTTTTACATGCCTACCAGCAGTGGATATGGGTTCCAACTGCTACATATTATCAACAACATTTGCTATTTTCAGTGTTTTTTAAAATATTTTATTTTTTTTTAATGATGGATATCCTAGGGGATATGAATAAGATAAAATTTGCAACGAGACAAGGTGAGAAAATCTACTTCAAGTCCACTTTGACAAACTGTCTCATTAAGTAGTGGAAACTTTGGTGACTTCTGCCCGATCATTAAAATCTGTGGCAGTTAGCACCTTTGGTTAAAACCATGATTATCAATGTCATAAATATAATGCTTTTTAGAAAAAATATTTTATTTCTAGATGTATAGATATTGATACATAGATAGAGATAGACATAAATGTAGATAGACTTAGGTATAAATAGATATAGATATATTACATATATATTGTTATAGATATATAGATGTATTTCATATATATACATGCATATATATATATATATCCTTAGCCCAAATATTCAAAAAGAGTAGATCAAGTATATAACAGATGTAGCAACACAACTAGAAAGGGAAAGAAAACCACACTCAAATTTCATGATGACAAATTCGAACATCTTTATTCTCTATGAATAATATGTTTCTTCATTAACATTAAAGCTTATAGATGCTATTTGCTCTTTCAAAGTTTTATTTTTATAACATATCCTGGGGCCAGATTTCTTTATCATCCATTAGAACTACAATAATTTTCCAGTGATTTCAATTCTGATCACATCCCTGAGGGAACTAAGCTGCTTGGATGGGGTGGAAAGCAAAGAACTTTGTATGAAAATTCTAGCATTGAGAAGTCTCTGGCAAGCCAAAGCAGCTGGTTGAGTGGCATAGAGAAATTCATATGAACCTGAGACCAAATTATATGACAATTTCTTACTTCCAGAAAACCAGGCCAGGAAATATTTGCCAAAATAAATTATTCCACAGATGAGCTCCACAGCCAAAAGCAGCATAAAATACATAAGAGGGACCAAAATTTGAGCACCATTTTGTCCTTAAATATATACATTGTATAATTTGCAAATGCTATCAATGATCAGCTAGTGAAGACACTTCTAGATATCTAGGTTTTCCCATGAATCCAGATATATAAATTAAGACCTAAGGAAGAGGTTATTGAACATCTGAGAGACAAAAATCCATAAGGGTAGACTGAAGAAAGTTAAGGTAGAGTGGAGAGTTTTCACCTGTGAAGTTCCTCAAGAACATTTTGAAAACGTAATCTGCTGTTAGTGGCCCTGCCATAGGCAAAAGAATACGTGGTGCCTTCCTGCATGGAGAAGAAATTGATGGATGCTTGGGAAGGTCCATACTCTGCAAAAATAAAATAATCTACCTATTAGTCTGCCTTAGTACCTGAAAATTTCAACATAAAAATTATTCTTTCAGGTTTAAGCATTATCTCCAGGGAAATTCAGAGTCAACATATTAACAAAGAGGGCCAGGATCAACACAAAATACTTACCCTAGAGAGAGGCGCCTGGGTGGCTCAGGTGGTTGAGCATCCAACTTTGCTCAGGTCATAATCTCACAATTTGTGGGGTCAGCACTGCATCGAGCTCTGTGCTGACAGCTCAGAGCCTGGAGCCTGCTTTGGATTCTGTGTCTCCCTCTCTCTCTGCCCCTCCCCTGCTTGCCATCTGTCTGTCTGTCTGTCTCCCGCTCTCTCTCTCTCTCAAAAATAAATAAACCTAAAAGTTTTAAAGTATTTACCCTATAGAAATGTATTGATAATAACATTCCAAATAACAAGATACTTGAATTTGTATACTGTTTACTTGTGTGGAACACTATGCTAAATATATTTTAAATGCATTATCTCACTGAATATACACTATAAACAAGGTAATATATGATTCCTCTATTGCCAACAGGGAGACTAAGTATCCAAGGTTGTAACATTGTAAGTTCATACAATCTGCAATTGACAAAACCAGAATTCATGTAAAGGTGTAAAGATTCTATATAAATATTCTTACTTAAATAAGAAGGAAAATGCATAAAGCTCAATTTTTTATATATACAATATATATATACAATATATACAATATATACAATATATACAAAAAATAGATACAATTAGGGGTGAAATTGCCATCACAAAACAAAAATTTTCCATTAGAAAATTAGGATTCAGCAGTCTTTAGAGAACCTGGTATATTTAAATGTTAGTGAGAAAAATTTAGCTAAATCATTAAAACCATGATGAAATTAGAATCTATATTCCTGAAAGAAGTTCTACTCTCTTACTAACTGTCAAATAGGCAATTAGTATTATTAACTATACTTACTATGCTCTGCATTATATCCCCATGACATATTTATTTTATAAGTGGGAGTTTGTACATTTTGGTCCCCTTCACCCATTTCACCCACCCCTTGCCTCTGTCCACTATCAATATGTTCTCTGTATATATGAGCTTTTTCCTATTTTTACCTTGATTCCACATATAAATGATGTCATATAGTATTTTTCTTCATCTGTCTAACTTATTTCCCTCAGCATAATGCTCTGAAGGTCTATCTATGTTGCTGCAAATGACAAGATTGCAATTTTTATGACTGAATAATATTCCATTATGTATATATGCCACATTTTTTATTTTAATTCCAATATAGTTAACATACTGCGTTATATTAGTCTCGGGTGTACAATACAGTGATTCAACACTTCCATACATCACTCACTGATCATCCCACATGCATTCCTTAGTCCCCACCTATCCTCCCACCCACCCTCTAGTAACCATCAGTTTGTTCTCTACAGTCAAGAACCTGTTTCGTGGTTCGTCTCTCTCCATTTTTTCCATTGCTTGCTTGTTTTTTTTTTTTTCTTAAACTCCACATAGTAGTGAAATCACATGGTATTGGTCTTTCTCTGACTGGCTTATTTCACTTAACATTATAGTCTATAGCTCCTTCCACGTTGTTGCAAATGGCAGGATTTAATTCTTTATATGTCTCAATAATATTCCATTGTACTGTATATTATTATATTATATATGCATATGTATATATTATATATAATATATATGCAATATATGCATATGTATAATATATACTATTATGTTTTCAACACTTCCATATACCACCTTGTGCTTACCATGACAAGCACTCCTTAATCCCCATTACATTTAAGCCACTGTGAAAACAGTATGGAGGTCCCACACCAAGTTAGAAATAGAACTACCTTATGATCCAGCAGTTGCACTCCTGGGTATTTACCCAAAGAATTAAAAAAAACCCACTAATTCAAAGGAATACATTCACCTTATGTTTATAGCAACATTATTTACAATAGCCAAGATATGGAAGGAGCCCAGGTGTTCATCAATTGATGAATAAATACAAAACTGTGATATATATAATGGAATATTATATATGCAATTTTTTGTTTTTACTTTTATGTCCCTTGCACCAGGAGACATATCTAGAATAAATGTTGCTATGGTTGATGTCAGAGACATTACTGACTGTGTTCTCTTATAGGATTTTCATGGTTTGAGGCCTCATATTTAGGTATTTAATCCAATCCATTTGAGCTTATTTTTGTGTATACTGTAAAACAGTGGTCCAGATTCATTCTTTCACATGTAGCTCACCATTTTTCCCAACACCACTTGTTGAAGAGATTTTCGTTTTCCCATTGGATATTCTTTCCTGCTTTGTCAAAGATTAATCTGTTATGTTTTATTTATCTATGTGTCTATGTTTGTGCCAATATCATACTATTTTGATTATTAAAGTCTTATAATAAAATATGAAGCCCAGATTTGTGATACTTCCAGATTGGTTTTTCTTTTTCAAAATTGCTTTTGTGATTCAGAGTCTTTGCAGTTCCACATAAATTTTTGGATTTTTCTAGTTCTGTGAAAAATGCCATCTCTATTTTGATCGGGATTTCTTAAAGTGTGTAGATTGTTTTGGGTAATACAGACATTTTAACAATATTTTTATTCCAACCCATAAACATGGAATGTCTTTTCAGTTCTTTGTGTCATCTTCAATTACTTATGCCAATTTTATAGTTTTCAGAGTACAGGTCTTTCACATCCTTCATTAAGTCTATTCCTAGGTATCCTATTATTTTTGTTATACCACATTTTCTTTATTCTATCAATGGACATGTAGATTTTTTTCTATATCTTGGCTACTATATATAATGCTACAATAAACATAGAGGTGCATTTATCTTTTTGAGTTAGTGTTTTCATTTTCTTCAAATACCCAGAGGTGGAGTTGCTGAATCATATTGTAGTTCCATTTTTAATATTTTGAGGAACATCAATACTGTTACATAGAGCCTCTAGCAATTTAAACTCCCACCATCAGTGCACACGGGTTTTTCCCAGCGTCCTTTCCAACACTTGTTAGTGCTTGTCTTTTTGAAAATAATGACACTAACGGGTGTGAGGTGATATCTTATTGTGGTCCTGATTTGCATTTCCCTAATAATTAGTAATATTTATCATCTTCCTATATACTTGTTCATCTAAAATTGTTTTTTGGAAAAAATGTCTGTTCAAATATTTTTCCCATTTTTGAAAGCTTGTTTGGAGGTTCTAACAGGAGTTCTAACTATTCTATCAGCACATCTACTTGTATACTCTTGATGGAAGAATGGTCCTCCTCTATCAGGGAAGGTTATCCACTTCAACCATGTGTGCAGCTTTGAGAGGGACACACATGGAGTGGTGAGGGATGAAGGGGACCCCTGCCTAGCCAGAAAGATCAGCTGGATCAACCATGGTGACGAAAATGAGGACATATGTTGCAATCAGACCACATTCATATTCTATTTTGCCCACTACTGAATCGAATTGCGTGTCTGTGTGTGTTGTTTTTGCTATTGAGCCGCATGAGTTCTTCCTATGTTTGGATGTTGATACCTTATCAGATATATAATTTGCAAATAGTTTCTCCCACTTAGCAGGTTACCTACTGATTTTGTAGCTGGCTTCTTTTGCTGTGCAGAATCTTTTTAGTTTGATGTAGTCCCACTTAATTTTTTTTCTTGCCTTTGCTTTTGGCGTTAGATCCAAAAACTTATTGCTAAGATTGATATCAAGAAGCTTACCCCCTATGTTTTCCTCTAGGAGTTTTATAGTGTAATGTCTTACATTCAAGTCTTCAAACAGTTTTGAGTTAATTTTTTAGTAACAGAATAGTCCAGTTTCATTCTTTTGCATACCGCTCTTCAGTTTTCCCAGCACCATTTTTGAAATGATCGTCCTTTCCCCATTGTATTTTTATGACTTCTTTGTGATAATTTATTGATCATACATGCATGGGTTTATTTCTGGGCTCTCTATTTTTTTTTCACTGATTCACTGTGTTTGTTTTTATAACAATAGCATACTGTTTTGATAACTATAGCTTTGTAGTATAGTTTGAAATTTGGTAGTGTGATGCCTCCAGCTTTGTTCTTTCTCAAGATTGCTTTGTCTGTGCAGGGTGTTTCTATACAAATATTATGATTGTTTTGTTCTATTTCTGTGAAAAATAGAATTTTGATAAAGATTGTACTGAATCTGTAGATTTCTTTGGGTTGTATGGACATTTTAACAATACTGATTCTTCCAATCCATGAGCATGGGATATCTTTCTATTTATTTATGTCTTTAGTTTCTTTCATTAATGTCCTATAGTTTTCAGTGTACAGGTCTTTCATCTTCTTGGCTAAAGAAAAAAAAATCCTAGTACAGAAAAAATCCTAGTATTTCTTAAATATTTATCAGGTGTTAAGAATAGTGTCAGGCACAATTATTAGTTAGGACTATTTTTGTCTTTATGTGAAAGAAAAATCAAAATAAACCAAAACGAACAAAAAAATAAATTAAACAAAAAGTTGATATTGATGTCTTTGTTGTCCAAGTAATCCAGAGTAGTATCATACATAATATTCTCAGGAATCCAGGTTCCTCTTGACTTCTTGCTTTGCTCTATTATCACTTCATGGTTTAAAATAGCTGCTAAAGTTTCAGTCATTATATCCTTATTCTAGCTATCAAGAGGAATGAGCAGAAACAGAGCACACCCTTTCTGTTTAAGGACACATTCTGGAATCCACGCATTCTACTCTTACATTTATCTTTATATCAATTACCTGCTGTTGCATAATAACTTATTCCAACATTTAGCAAGTATAAAACAACTCACAGTTCTATGGGTCAGAAATTGGCATGGCTTGGTTGCATCCTCTGTCTTGCAGTCTCTTGCAAAGCTACAGTCAAGGGGTTGGTTAAGGCTATATTTTATGTGAAGGCTTGACTGGGGACAAATCCACTTTCAAGCTTAGTCACGTTAGTTGGCAGGATTTGGTTCTTTGCTGGCAGTTAGCTGAAGGTTGCCCCTTGTTATTGCTAGTTCTTTCTCCAACCTGATCTATTTGGACAGAACTCAGTCAAATGGCCACACCAGATTTAAAAGAGTTCTGGAAATGACATTTTTATTCTAGGCTACCATGTGCCAAAATAAAATTTATCATTCTACTATTGAGTAAAAAAGGTGGTACACAATATTTGGAAATAATGTATGTTTTTACTACATACAGTTTCCAAACTTTGTCCCATTAATTACCCTGTAAGGTAAACAATATTATTCCCATTATACAGATAAATATTTCAAGGCTTAGTCCTTATTAAATAACTTTTCCAGAGTTACAAAACGAATTAGGTTGCATGGAGAAAAGAAAGGAGATAAAGGATGGAACAATCCTGTTCCAAAAGTTTCAATTATCCTAATCTTCCAATCTGTATGAGGACAAGTACTTTCTGTTTTCCATGTATTCCACACATTCTTAATTAATAGGAATCAAGCATCCATGCAAATGAGTGTGTGATCTTGCTCAAATATCAGCCATTATTAAGCATTGTGATTTTGACATGTTATTATAGTATAAACCAGTCAATAAGAACTGAGAAAATAAGAGGATTCTACAAGCTGCTAAATTACTGGGAAAAAACAACTGGATTGTAAATTCCTTAAGCATAACATACATGACTCTTTTTTCATCTCCAAAGGTTTAGTGATGATAATCACCACAATTCTCTTGGAGTGTGATGAAGTTTATTTTTCTTAAGCTGATTAAGATATTTTAATTGACATATTGATAATTTTGTATAGGTAAATGCAATACTGAAGGAACTAAATGCCCAGCAGTGAACTATGACCTTAATTATCCAAATGGCTGCTTTGATAACCCCAGCTGAGTAGATATCTGGGATAATAAAAGAACATAGTTTTAATAATTGAGTCCTGTCCTGTATAAAGTTGGAGACATTTTCAAAGGCCCAAAACTAGGTGTTTAAATTGGTTTTCACAAAGAAAGTAGAATTCTAGTTCTGTAATGATCTCCTATTCCCAGAACCTTCCTTAAACTAAGTAACTCCTTCACACATTGGCTCCTAAGACCTCTCTGGTCTCTTGGAGTTCCTGGTTACAACTTTGATTTCTTTTTACTGCCCAAGTCCCACTGGGACACCCTGCATGTTTTGATCTTGATATTTTCTCTATTCTCTGCCTTCTTATTTTTCTACCTTTCCCTTGCTTTATCTCTCTCGCACTCCTTTTTTCCTCTGTATGACTCGCCTATAAGAGTGGAGAACAGATCATGTCTCTGTGATAGAAAGAAAGAAAATGTACCAAATTTATTCATGTTCCTTTTATCTCCATATCAATACAGTCACAACCTGAAATATGTCTATTGTTGTGCTTACTGAGTATAATCTGGGGTCCAAATGGTTCATTGGATCTTGTTAAACTTGAGAAAAAACTTTTTAGGGAATAAAGGTCTCCATGAATTCCTTGAGATTTTAAACGGGAGACATTCATAAGCCCCCATAATCAATCACTTAATTGCTTTTCATAAGCGCTCAAATTTATGTTTAAAAGAGGGAGAGAGAGTTGGGGAGAGAGAGGGATGCAAAACTTGAGAGACTATTGAATGCTGAAAATGAACTGAGGGTTGAGGGGGAAGGGGGAGGGGTGGAAAGAGGTGGTGGTGGTGGTGGAGGGCACTTGTGGGGAAGAGCACTGGGTGTTGTATGGAAAACAATTTGACAATAAAATATTATGGAAAAAAAAATGTTGGGTGGAGGGGCGCCTGGGTGCCTCAGTCGGTTGTGTTCGACTTCAGCTCAGGTCGTGATCTCACAGTTCATGGGTTCAAGCCTTGCATCGGGCTGTGGGCTGAGGGCTAGCTCAGAGCCTGGAGTCTGTCTTCAGGTTCTGTGTCTCCCTTTCTCTCTGACCCTCCCCTGTGCTCTCTCTGTCTGTCTCAAAAATCAATAAAACATTGAAAAAATAAAAGTTGGTGGACATGTAAGTCACTAATCTTTATAAACATCACAAAAATGTTTGTAACAGTCTGCAGTGTAGAAAGACACAGCTTTGGCTATAACACTTTGATATATTCTCTACCCTTTGTCCTATATCAATAATATTACCATATTTATAATAGATTTTTGATAGTCTCTTAATTCAAGCAGAACTTCCATAAGTGTTTTAAAAGACAAAAGAAATCTAGAGCATAAAGGTTATTTGGAATATAAGGCCTAGTTTCAATGGCAAGAGTATTACTGAGACACGAAAACCTCATTTGTGAATTATAATGTGATGAGGTTGATATCAGTAAATTTATTTGTCAAACATTATAAAAGATAACCTTGGAAGATAATTCATATATTAAGGTCTATATTTGGAAACCACCAGTTCGGTTGTAACTGAGAACTTTGCTAGAAAATAGCCTATCAGCTATGCCTAAACATACTAAAATATTAAGGGTTATTCAAAGCCAACAGAAATGCTAACATGCTTAGAAAAGTTTATCAGTAGTGCCAATGAATTTATTTGGAGACTTTTCACAGAAGTGCACAGTTGTTCCCATAACCTTAACTAAAGAACACCAGCCTCTCTCTGATGAAAGTCAGCTTCTTCCAATAAATGTGCAGTTTCATGAGAGACACAAGGAGGACTGGACAATGCTGCAGCGTGATCATTCCCAATTCCAATTTATATTTATATTGATTTTGTAATCATTACCTTAGCCAAACTCCAAACTCCAAAAAAGGGTACCTAGGAGATCTTGCCAGGTTGAAAAGGTGGTATTCAATAAGTAAAACAAAATAAAGGTTTTACTTGAACAAAATTTTCTTCACGCTTTTAATGGTCACCGGTGGGGAATAACCTATAATATTTCAAGTACCTACTGTATTCCAAGCACCTGTTTTTCACATACAATTAGTTCTCTCAATAGTTATGTAGGTCAATATTATTATCTTTGTTTTATAGAAGAAGAAATCATGGCCCTTGGAAGTTGAGACTGGTCCAATTATGAGGCATACCTAGAAAGTGACAGAATTCAGAATCAAACCCAAGATAGCCTGATTCTAGGACCAATGCTCACCCTGAAATATTCTTAGTCAAAAAAAAAGAACCATACAATTTCTTAAGACTTTTTTTTCAGAGGAAGGGGTTGGTCTGGAGGAAATGCATGGGAAGACTGGCAGATTGACTCTCAAAATTACTTTTGTGTGTTATTATAAAATATTTTTACATACAAGATCTCTTTAATTCCCACAATGACCCCATGAGGTAGGTGTTAATATTCCCAACAATAAACTCGAATTTTAACATAAAATCTTTTAGATATTTCTTGAATGACCATATTCTTGCTTATTTCTTTTATACTATTTTATTCCCTGTGAAAAGTCTTCCTCCCAGTTAACATTCCTTGTTTCAACTTGTCTCTTCCTTTCTCTGTTTGACCACTTTCTCTTGTTCCTTACTCATTAAAAGTGCCACCCAAGAAGCTTGGGAAGGAGACCACCATGACCTGAAAGGTGAGAAATTGGAAATCACAATGTAAGCCTGATTATTATAAGTTCTATTGATTGGAGGAAAGATGTTAGACTTTGAGCAGAGATAGTTAAAGTCTCCTGTAGCTTTTCACTTCAGTAAGTTAAAAGCATAGCAGGCAGATAGAATTTCCCTTGTTTGAGAGGGAAAGAGAAAATTAAGAAAATTCACTGGTAGTCCTTGAATGCTTCAAAATTTTCAAAATGGTAGCGTTTAAAAATAGAGTAAAGTACTTTTTATCTATCTGAGTACTTTATCCTATCAGTAAATAAGTTCCAACCTTATCTCTGTATTTAAAGTTAGAAACCATTTGGGGATGAAGAATTTAATAGATTCAAATGACTTTCAAAAAAAAGTCCACATTGACAGGTTTGGTGGGCTCGGGGAAAGGAACACCAAGTTGGCCTACAGACCACCTGTTTCGAACTTTCTGCCTGCTGCCGGCTCCCCGGAAGCACGTCATTTGCCCCGGCTGCATTTCTTCACCTTACAGGGGGTTCTCTGCCCCTGGACACACATCAGAACCTGCTGTCTTATATTAGGCCCCACGCTTTGTTCTCCCGAGCGACTTCTCTGGTCCATTCTGTCCCAACCTGGGAACCTCAACCGAGAGCTCTATAATAAAGGGTGCTCTGATCTCTTTTCCCAGTCTCTTTGTTTTGTGACTTTCTAAGTCCACGAATTTAACCTTAACACACGAGTGTTTTTAAAAATGGGAGAGACTAAGAAAGACAGACCTCCAACATGGTTTGCCAGGTGCAAAAGGGGGTGTGTGGTGGGGAAACAAGGTTAAAAAAAAAAAGAACAAATAACAGCAACACCAACAATGTGGAAACCATCAAACTAGGCAATCAATGTTTAATGCAATATGCTCCCATCAGGTAGGGTTAGGTCACTTGAGTGTGCTTTTCATTGTAATCAATAGGCAAAAATTGTTGGGTTTCTCCAATTTGGCTCCCCAATCTCCAGAAATATACGAGGCATTTCCTCTCCGATTTCTTCTTATTTAAACCTTCTTATCCTTTGCTTTATTCCTTTAGCAGCCTATTTTCTACCAGATCTAATATGATAACTTTTTATATTATATTAGCTCAGAATGATTTATTTAACCCCCTGGTATACACATTTTAGAAGGAAACTTCAACAAAGACTTATTCTAAAGGAAGAAAGACTACTTTTCAGGCATCGGTACATGCTGAATAGAGAACCATTGCAGGGATGGTGTTGGTATTGTGATTTCAGCATCTTTCAATTCACATCATAGAAACCTACATATTGTGCATGTACTAAGTACAGAGAAACAGAGTCATTTTAAAGTTGATAAACTACAGGATAAAATAAATACAGTAATATAATGGGGTTAACAACATTGTATTAAGCAAGAACTTACAAATTCAAAACTATTTAAGAAGTGGTGGGGGAGAGAGAATATATTTTCCAAGAATACACATTTCCAACCTTCTATCCCCAACATCGCATATAAGAAATACAGTTTTTTGGCACTTGCAGAGAAAGAACAGTAAAAGGAGTTTCTAGGAGGAGGGAACTATGAGAGGACAGTTTCTAGGTCAGAGACCAGACCTAATGTTGCCAAACATGGAGCAATGTTTTTCCCTTTTTGCCCATCTCTATACCTATCTCAACCCTTTCAAGTATTGATAATCCTATCATTAGACTTAGCTAGCTGAAACATTATGGCATGAGTTTCTAGTTGAAAATACATAAATAATAATGATAATATTTCTTCTATAAGGGACCAAGATATAATCAAGGATAAATCAATCATCAATCATAAAGCCATGAAAATTAAGACAACTGCTTTTCCCAAGAGGAGCAGGGTATTATCCAGAAAGTAGCAAACACATAATAACCATTTGCACGAAGTTACTCATCTTTGAATGGGCATCTCCGGTGACATCCAATATAAAGACAAGCCTCTCATTTCACCTTCCAAGGCCAGCCAGCTGAACACGTGTAGATACCCAAATATAATGGTGCTTAGCAGAACCCTTTATATCCTCATAAATTTGCTGCCATCACACTGCTAACAGTCAAATGACCAAAAACTTCATGCAGAATGTGACATTGGCAGCAAAACAAAACAGCCAAATAAAATGGAGAAAAAAAGATTAAAAGACTCTTAATTCGAGCTGAAAATACAAATAAAATAGAATGATATTTTTGTTCCATCAGAATTTCTGCAGAAAACTTTCAGACACCAAGGTAATATATTCCAAATGTATGCTTAGAGAACAACAAAAACATATCATTAGGAAGCATTCCTTTCATTGCAACTTAGTTTATTCTAATCCTATGACAATACATACATCACATAATATTCCACTTTGCTCTTCAATGACAATGAAAGTTTACAACATGAATAATAGCAAACAAACAGCTTCACATCAGAGTAAAACTACATTAAATGAACCGGAAAGTACCTTTTTGTCTTTTAGAAATAAAATATAATATCTGTGTTGATAAGCTTGAGGGTTTCTTCTTATAGCAAAGTAGTTTGTTTTAAAGACACTTTTAAAAAATATTGAAATAATATTTCTTAAACTTTATTTTATAAATCTAAAATATAGTACTTAATATTGGAAGAATATTCATCCATCCCCTCCCAAAAGAAGCTGTCATTACTTGGAGTCTTCATTTACACAGATGAGATTGTGTTCCAAGCTGAAAGCATACACCAAAGGAAGCCAAATCTTAGCCTAGTGAGCAAAAAATATAAAATTTTTAAATAATTTGGTAGCCAGACAGGCCTGTGCAAATATTGTAGAAAAACTCCCCAAAAGAAATTTCACTGTGTGAGTGTATGTAAAAGTAAACAGGAAACCTTTAATGACCAGTGTTACTTGAAATAATTTCATGATGTTGTGGAACAGACTTTGAGCATGGAGGCAAAGGTGGTGAGCAAAGGATATATATGGCCAAACCAAGAAACTTGGAAACATTGCTGAGAACCACTACTTTGCACAAATTAAATAGGTGATTTTTCATAAATTTTAATTTTACTGTTTAATGTTTTTATTTTAATTTCAGTTAGTTAACATAAAGTGTTATATTAGTTTCAGGTGTACAGTTTTAAGTACTCCCATACTCAAATGAGTGATTTTTTTTTTACTAAAGCATCAAGAAGTCTCTTTCCAAGTGACTAATTAATGGTGTAAGTGACACTTGTAGCTCATATTTGCTTAAAGGAATTAAGGCAACAAAGAGTACAATGATTAAAGTATTAAGGCCCTGTCTTCCAACTTTCTTTATACAAGGGGAAATACTTGGGGAAAGGGAGAAAAAGCAACCTGTGAAGTTTCTTTTTGGAGGAATATATTGAAATATACTCAGGAATTTGAGAGAAATAAAAGAGTTGTTAAAATTACTGTCTTCCAAAGTAAAGATATTAAATGGCAAGTATACTAGCAACATTCTTTCTGTCATTAGATACAGGAGGGAAACAAGCCAGCCTTTTCCTCTTACTGATGTAAGACCAACATTATTTAAGATCCCAAAATTCATGTCTCTACTGTACAATTCAAAATTTAATATATTTCTCTGAGAATTCTTCTATTTCATCCCTTTGCAAACTGATCATGGCATGATGGTCAAAGCATATAAAATCAAGGAAAGTAGACTTTAGTACACTTTTGAATTCTGTTGCACTATTGAGCAATGTTTATTCACTTTCAAAGAATGCTACCAAATCAAAGCTGAGTATCAAGTAGTAGTATATGGATTTAAACACTTTTGGACATAATGTTAGCAATACTGTGAATTCTTTTCCTTACCTCTAAAAGCGTATGATTTGGCAATAGAAACAGCTTGGATCACTCATGGAAAGGATTTGGCAAAAAAAATCACATCTTCACCAATTCAGAAATTATAAACTGAGACATTGTGCTTAGAAGAGTTGTTCTTCATCATTATCGGTAGTGAATGGAGCACACAGCCTAAGTTATGATGTCATTATGGAGACATCCTGATGACAGCCTCTGTCTCCTTCCCTCTTCATTACTACCCCACAAATACCTCCTCCATCTAGCTTGGTGATATCTAAATTTCAGTTATTGCTTTATTCCTTTTGATTAAGGCACTGTAGCATTGGTTAAGAACACAGGCTTGAGACTCTGTCATATTTATATTCCAATCACATCTGTGCCACTTAATAGCTGGGGGGCCTTGGGGAAATTATTCAATCTCTGTGAGCCCATTTTCCCAAATGTATAAAATGAATGTGATATTAATATTAATAACAATACCTCATTGGATTATCATGTAGATTAAATGAGACTACATATTTAGCACAATGCCAGGAATCGATTAATTTGGCAATACAATTAGCTATTAGTATTAGT
Source organism: Suricata suricatta (assembly GCF_006229205.1). NCBI lineage: Eukaryota > Metazoa > Chordata > Mammalia > Carnivora > Herpestidae > Suricata > Suricata suricatta. Next base: position 71,392,522 of record NC_043717.1, read on the forward strand.
ATTACTAAAATTCAACCATCCTTGGGGAATGAAAATATCATATTTAGCTTTATACATGATTTTCTGTTGAATTTAAGAGCTCCCTTCCTCAGAGAAGATCATGAGGAAATGAAAATGCAGAGAAAACACCAGGTTATTAAAGAGGCTACATGTTATAGGGAGAGCACCATCACATGAAGAGCAGTGTAGAACCTAAGATGCACCCTCAACCTCACAAATTTTTCAAGGTCCATCCCTTCTCCCCTTTGTTTCAGATATTTTCCAGCTGTTTAGGCAAATCAGGGTTGTGAGAATTGTTTATTAGGGTGGAACTGCAAAATGTCTATCCTCAAGAAAAAAGTGTACAAAAACACATCTAAAAAGAGAAGTAATTGAGAGATCCCAAATGTCCATTGGCTGATGCATGGACAATGAAGATATATTCTATATATACAACGGAATATTGTTCAACCATCAAAAGGTATAAAACCATTCAATTTGCAGCAATGTGGATGGAGCTATAATGTATTATGCTAAGCAAAATGAGTAAATCAAGACAAATACCTATGATGTCATTCATATGTGGAATTTAAAAAACAAAACAGATGAACACATGGGAAGGGGAAACAGAGAAGAGAGGGAAACAAACCACAAGAAAATCTTAACAATAGAGAGTAAACTGAGGGTTAATGAAGGGAGATGGCTGGGAGATGGGCTAGATGGGTGATGGGTATTAAAAAGAGCACTTGCTGTGATGAACACTGGGTATTATATATAAGTGATGAATCACTGATTTCTACTCCTGAAATCAGTATTGCATTGTATGTTAAGTAACTAACATGTAAATCAAAAACGAGAAGTAATATATTGAAAGTTACATTTAAAAATAAGGAAAGTTCACAGGAGAGCATGTCACTTCTGGCAGTAGGCCAAATTCACTCTCTTGCTAAGATTCACATATGACATCCAGCTTGCCATATTTCCTAGGGAAAAATGGCATTGTCTTGGGCAATGGGAAATACAAACAGTATCCCATCTCATTCTATTTGTTTTGAATTTAAGGAGCAATCTTGTTTTACTGCCTCACATCTGTCCCAGAGAAGTTGGACCTGGACTGAAGAAATATGAGAACTCAACTGAATAATTAGCATTTTCTTTTATCTGACTTTAAAACAGAGCCGCTTTGGGAGTGTCAAACTGGTTCAGTGATAGGTATAAATCTTTAAAAGCAGATCAACTTCTGAAAATTATCACAGTAAAAGTGGGTATCCATAATCAATCAGTCATGTGACTTGAGCATGTTGCTTAAGCCCCCTAAGACCTTGATTTCTTCATATACAGAATGGGTTAGTATTTCCTGCAGGAGATAATGGTACATTAAGTGAAATAATGTTACTAAAGTTGTTAGTACAGAACCTCCTCAAAAATTGTAGCAATCAATTAGCATTTGTGATGAATTAACTCACACTGATGGGTAACATCATGGCATAATGACAAGAACATAAATTTCAGACACAAAATGATCTTAATTTTTAATTTCAGATGCCTATTTTACCTTGGGCAAATTATTTAACCTTCTTGAGTCTCAGTCTACTCATCCACAGAATGGAAATAATAACACAGACTTCCTGGAGCTATTGTAGGAAATAATATGAAATAATACATGTAAGAAGTCTGGTTTAGGGCAAATGCTCAATCAATGTCATTTCCCTTCCTTCCACACAGAACCTTAAAAAATGCTCTTTAATGTGTATGTAGTATTCATTAAGTAGAACAAAACCTCTTATTTAGAAAAGCTTCTCCCTGCCCCAATAAAATACTTGGACTTACATTAAGACATAAGTTAAGACAAAATGATGTATGAAGCATAAATAGCATTTAGCATTCCAGGTAAATGTTATCTCTTCATTGAAGTTTTATATAACTACCTTATATAAGGACAGTCACCTTATTATTATCCGCTTTTCCCTATCTCATTTATTATTTTCCTAGCACTTGCCAAAAGACACACTTATTTTGTTTGCTTATTTGACACATGGTAGGGTCTCCACAAATATTCCTTAAATGAATGAATCCCACTTCATTACAAGAAAGTCAAGTATCATTCCAATAACGTCTTCTACTTGCCGTGGTCCATCAGTGCCCAAAGATATGGCAGATAGCTCTCTTATTTTGCACACTGAAATAATAACCTTCTGTCACTCCACCTTTACTTTTATTTTTCTTTGGAAATCATTTTCAGGGCGACCAAAACTTCTGAACGACCACCATTAGTAAAACATACACTTTGAACTTATTGTAAGATAGTGGAGAGAGGTTTGTTTTGTCCTATTCACACATACTCTCTCTTTGCCCATCCTGTGATGAAAGGCATAGTTACCCCATAGAGTTAAATGGTTAGTTTTGGGGTCTAAAGTTCTGGATCACATCAAAAGCTAGCAGGTCCAGGTGAAAACTATACACACAGTTTTTATTTTATTAACCTCTCCTCCCACATCAATTCAGATAACAGAATATACAAAGCATAAAGCCAGACCACAGCAGGGAATAATAACTTTGTAATTCTTCTTGCTATTCGGTAACTCTGCCCCAAATGTTGACTTTCAAGGTATGGAATATCTTGTGGTATCCTCCACTGCATCAATCACCAAAAGTTATGAAATATGAGGCAGTACCATTCTTAAGTAGTTTTCTGGCCTACCAAAGACTCCTCTGACAAAGCAAAAGCTTTCAAAACATCTGTTTTCCTCCCATCCAAAGCTTCAGAAAATCCCTGATTTTATAGCATTTTGGAGACTCGTAAGTCCTTTTAAAATAACTATCTTATATGACTCATCAAAATTATATAGGTCTATTATCTGGTGGGTGTCTGCACTTTACAGCTAACCTGGGAAGCTTAACGATTCAACCATTTTAACAAGTGAACACCTACTATGTGACAAGCCACTGTGCTAGGCACTAGTGATCAATACATTTACTACCATGGATCTCATTATCTCAGTATTCAAGGTTACAGTGCAAAAGAGTAATGTTTAAAGGGATTGGGGGGAATAAGGACATTTTTGCAGTGCACTGCAATGTCTAAGAGCTTTTTAGTAGGGCTGTCTATTCTTGAAATCATTGGCAATAGTAGAATCCTTTCAATAACTCTTAATCCTTAAAAAGTTATATATTTGTTATTTTTATGAGAGTTATTAACTGTTGTGTAGATGCCCCCAAGCTGTTAAAGGATGAATATGTTATAGAAAAAATATTGGCACGATGGGCAAACCTTTGTCATGGTATGTGAAAAAACGAAGAACTAGGTTACAGAAAAATAAAAGACTCCAATAAATACAGACATGTTCATTGAATGCTAGAGTATTTTAATAGATCCTTGGAAAAGGATTACTTCATGCCAGATAAAAATAGTACCTATATGGTACTGAATAGACAAATATCTCCAAGAAAGGCTTAGATGTGCTCATGCATGATTGACCCATATTGAGCTATTCATGGAAAATAGACCAGTTGATGAAGTCCTTCTTTTAAAACAATTTTTGAATGTTTATTTATCATTAAGAGACAGAGAGAGATAGAGCATGATCATGAGAGGGGCAGAGAGAGGGGGAGACAGAATCCGAAGCAGGCGCTATGCTCTGAGCTGTGGCACAGAGCCCGACGTTGGACTAGAAGCCACAAACTGTGAGATCATGACCTGAGGTGAAATCAGAAGTTTAACCGACTGAGCCACCCAGGCACTCCATGATGAAGTCTTTCAATTATGTGATTGCCAGACTTTGCAAACCTTGAAATCCTATAGATTAAGCACCAGCAAACTATGGCCCCAGAAGCCAAATCTGGACCACCATCTGTTTTTGTATGACCTATAGGCTAAGAATGGTTTTTACGTATTTAAATAATTGAAAAAATTGTAAGGAACATAATATTTCATGACATATGAAAATTATGAGGCATTCAAATTTCAGTGTCTGTAAATAAAGTTTCAATGGAATATAGCCATGATCACTTGTCATACTATCTATGGTTGTTCTAATTCTACAATGACAGAATGAAGTAGTTGCAACAGAGACTGTATGAACTACAAATCCAAAATAATTCACTCTATGACTATTTATATATTTTTTAAAAATGGTGACCTCTACCACAGACCATAGAAGCTTTAAAGTTTCACAAAATTGGGTCTAAGTCCTTACTCTTCCTTGAGAAAATTACTTAACCTCTGTGAACCTCAATTTTCTTATGCAAAAATCGGGGATATTAATAGTATCTTCATATAATTCATATGAAATAATACATGTTAAATATCAGGACAGTGCCTGTCATGTTTTAAGCATTCAGTAAATCAAAGCTATTGCAAATAATCTTCTCTGGGCCTGAGACAAAATACTGGGCTGTGTGGTCTGTATGAAAGAGCCATAGGTGGCAGTTCTGATGCTGTTACTAAGATATCTGACCAAGAAGCTCTAAGCTGAAATCTGGAAAATCATTCAATATTTGCTATCTTTTCTCTTACCCCATTAATCATCATGACCTTTTATTTATATTTTCTCTTTTCATTTTCCAGTTTTATTTAGAAATAATTGGCATATATCACCATGTTAGTTTTTTTGGTCTTTTAACAATATATTTTAATATATTATTTTTTTATTTTCAACAAATTTCATTATCCAAATGCAAAATCAACAAAACATTTTTTACATGAAGAATACTTCAGAATACATGGTTCTAAAAGATATATGTAAAATATTCAATCCAAGAAAAATAGAATACATACTTTCCTCAACTACACACAGAAGAATCCTTTCATTAAATCACATAAAAGAGACCTAACAAATATTACAAATTTAAGAAGACCGAAATCATACCAAGTATATGTTCCAACCACAATGGTAAAAAACTAAAGCTCAACAATAAAACAACAGTGGAAAATATACAATGTAAATATTAAATATTCAATATATAAATATTAAACAACACACTACTTCCCAAGGAGTGGGCCAAGTAAGAAGCAAAATGGCAAATCAAAATATGTTTCAAAACAAAAGAAAATATTCCAAAACCTATGGAATGAGCAAAAGCAGATGTTAGAGTGAAATTTATGCTATAAATGCTTATATTAAGAAAAAAGCTCCAATGGAAAACATTACATCACAATGAACTAGAAAAAGAAGAAACAGCTGAAATTTAGTAGAGGAAAAGAAAAACAAAGAAAAATCAGAAACAAATAAAATAAAGACCAGAAAAAACAATAACATAACATTGAATGTAATATCCAGTTTTCCCAGGTAAACAAAATTGACAATCCTTTAACTACATTAACTGAGAATAAAAGGAGAGAAGACCCAAAACCAAAAAATGAGAAATGGAATAGAAAATAATATAACAGACACCACACAAATATATAGTATAACAGATTACTATAAACAACTTTATGCTAAAAAATCAGATAACTTAGAAAAAATAAAACAGGTAATTCCTAAAAACACACAGTTAAGTTACTAACCACCATAAAGTTCTTCATACAAGCATACTACTACCTTGATACCTTAGTTCTTCAGTGAAATGATGATTATCATGCTACTCTTGCCAGTTGGTGTGCAAACATATTGACTATAAATTGTAGTTGGCACATTGGCTGTACTAGTTGAAAGGTTTCTTGTCAACCATCAGATATGTTACCAGACACCAAGGAACAAGCTGAAACTGAGAATTCTGCAGTTAGATCAAATGAACTGGGTGACAGGCTTCAATATATTACTTCAATATATTTAAACACATTGTCCCATCATTATCATCCCTTCCCACAATTCTGTACTCTTGAAAGAAAAAGATCAACAGATTGAAGACCTTGTTCCATATATAAAGAGCTTGGAAGGGACAAGTATCCTGACAAGTAAAAAGGTGAACTAACTAAAACTCAACAACTCTTCTTGGATCCATGAGAGGTGAGGACATAGGACAAACTGCTGCCCCCAAAACTTGAGAGACAGAAAGGTGAATACAGAGAGTTGCAGTTTATTGAAATAGAGACTCACAGGCAGACATTGCTATGGGCATCAGTGCCAAGGTAGGAAAATCTAAACTGTAGGTGAAAAGTTTCTAGAGGCTCAGGACAAATCTGAGAGTTAAAAACTCCAGTGGTACCCAGTTGTGGGGGGGGGATGATATTATGAAATTTTCTTCCAAGAACTTGAACAGGCTATTCACAGTAAATATTGGGGGGAAATATCCTTGAGCTCTTAGCAGGGGGGTAGGTAAAGGAACCATTTTGAAATACACCAGAGTTCTCCTGTTAGACCTATGAGTGACAACATATGGTATCTGTCCTTCTCTGCCTGACTTATTTCACTTAGCATGACTCCCTCCAGGTCCATCCATTTTGCTACAAATGGCCAGATTTCATTCTTTCTCATTGCCATGTAGTAGGAGACCATGGGAATGGGAAAGGAGGGGAAAAGAGTCGGGGAGAGGAAGTGAGGCAAATCATGAGAGACTTTTGAATGCTGAGCACAAACTGAGGGCTGAAGAAGGAGGGGGGTAGGAGAAGGGAGGTGACGGTCAAGAGAAGGACACTTGTGAGGAAGAGCACTGGGTGTTATATGGAAACCAACTTGGTAATAAATTATAAAATAAATAATTCAATTAATTAATTAATTAATTATTTTTAAAAAGAGAAATACGCCAGAGTACTCTGTTTTTCTTAGCAAGGCTCACACTGATGGGAAACAGGTTAACCAGAGCCTAACCTGCCATAGTATAACATGACCTTAAACGAACTGGGAAAAATGAACTATCCAACTCCAGCCCAGCCCACTCTAATCATCCTGTTCCAACTAAGCCGGAGGTTGATGGGGGGCGGGGGTAGAGAAAGCAAATAAAAGTCTTATAAAAATATTAATAGTTGCAAAAAAATATCATTGTGTCCAAAAAGTTATCAGCATAATTTACTAATTGACAAAGTTCAATATTCATGATAAAAACTCTGAGTAAACTGGAAATAGATGGGAACTTTCTCAATCTGATAAAGAATGTATACCAAAAACACTATTGCTAACATAATACTTAATTATGAGAAATTAGAAACTTTCCCATTAGGATCAGAAATAAGGCAAAGATGTCCCCTCCTACTACTCCCTTTAACATCATACTGGAAGTTCTAGCTAATGGAAAAAAAAAGATAAGAAAGAAGAAAAGAAAAAAAAAGAAATATATAGATTGAAAAGGAAGAAATAAAACTGTCTTTGTCTGTAGAAGACATAATTGTCTAAGTGAAACATCTAAAATAATCAACAGAAAAACTCCTGGAGCGAATAAGCCATTCTAGTCAGGATGTAGGACATAAAGGTAATATATAAAAGTCAATTGATTTCTTATATACCAGAAATGAACAAGTGGAATTTGAAATTTAGAACACAATATAACTTACATTATGACCTCCTAAAATGAAATAGGTATAAATCTAACAAAATATGCACAAGATCTACATGAGGAAAACTACTTAAATCTGATGAATATAATCAATGAAGAACTAAGTAAATGGAGAAATATCCCATGTTTATGGATACAAAGACTCAAAATTGTTAAGATGGCAGGTCTTTACACCTTGATCTATAAAATCAATGCAATCCCAAACAAAATTTTAGTAAGTTATCTTGTAAAAACATTGACAAACTAAAGTTTACATGGAAAGGCAAAAAAAGTAAATAAAACCAGAATAACCAACACAATATTGAAGGAGAAGAACAAAGTTATAGGACTGACACTGGCACATTATTAGACTTAATATAAAGCTACAGTAATTAAGGCAGTGTGATATTAATGAAAGAACAAATAAATCAAGGGACCAGAATATAAAACTTAAAAGTAGAGCAAATTTAGTCATTTCAACAAATAGTACTGGAATAACTGAACCTCCACATGCAAAAAAAAAAAAAAACCAAAACAAAACAAATCTAGATACAAATTTTACAGGTTACAAAAACTAACTCAAAATAGGTCAGACCTACATGTAAAAAGCAAAAGTATAAAACTTCTAGAAGACAACATAAGAGAATATTCAGAATACCTTGGATATTGTGATGAATTTTTAGATACAACACCAAAGATGAAATCTATGAAAGAAATAATTGATGAGCTGGACTTCATTAAAATTAAAAATGTCTATTCTGTGAAGACAATGCTAAGCAAAGTAAATCAGTCAGACAAAGACAAATGCATATGATTTCACACATATGTGGAATTTTAGAAAAAATCAAATATAGGGGATTGAAAAAGATGAAAAACAAGAAACAGACTCTTTTTCATGAAATATTTTCATGTTTTATTTATTTTTGGGAGAGAGAGAGAGAGAGAGCAAGCGAGCATGAGCAGGGCAGCGCAGAGTGAGAGGGAGACACAGAATCCAAAGACAGGCTCCAGGCTCTGAGCTAGCTGTCAGCACAGAGCCTGAAGCGGGGCTCGAATCCAGGAACCATGAGATCATAACCTGAGCCAAAGCCGGATGCTTAACCGACTGAGCCACCCAAGCGTCCCAAGAAACAGACTCTTAAGTATAGAGAACAAACTGGTGGTTATGAGAGGGGAAGTGGGCGGGATGATAGGTTAAATAGATGATGGGAGTTAAGAAGGGCATTTGTGATGAGCACTGGCTGTTGTATGTTAAGTGTCTAGTCACTAAATTCTTCACCTGAAACTAATATTTCACTGCATGTTAACTAACTGGGATTTAAACAAAAACTTGAAAAAAAGATTTATCCAAAATATGCAAAGAACTCTTAACACTCAAAAATTAACAACCTAATAAAAAAAATGAACTAAAGACTTTAACGAACATCTCACCAAAGAGATATACTGATGCAAAATAAGCTTATAAGAAGATGATCCACATCATCTTCTATTATGATCCACATCATCTATGTCATCAAAAAATGCAAATTAATCAATGAGCTCTCACTGTATACATATTAGAATAGCCAAAATTCGGAACATTGACAACACAAAATTCTGGTGATGCTACAGAGCAACAGAAATGCTCAATCATTGCAGGTGGAAATGCGAAATGGTACAGCCACTTTGTAAGACAGCTTGGTGGACAGTACAAAACTAAACATACTCTAATTAGTCGATCCAGCAATCATGCACTTTGTTATTCATTCAAAGGAGTTAAAAATTTATGTCATACAAAAATCTGCACACAGATGTTTGTAGCAACTTTATCCATAATTTCTAAAACTTGAAAGCAAGCAATATTTCTTTTTTAAAATTTTTTTAACATATATACATTTTTAATTTTATACTTTATTGTCAAGTTGGTTTGCTTATAACACACAGTACTCTTCCTCACAAGTGCCCTCCTCATTGACCATCATCCTCCTTCACCTTTCCCCCTCCCCCTTCAGCCCTCAGTTTGTTTTTAGTATTCAAGAGTCTCTCATGATTTGCCTCCCTCCTTATCCCTAACTCTTTTTCCCCCCTTCCCCTCCCCATGGCCCTCTGTTAAGTTCTCCTGTTAGATCTATGAGTGAAAAACATATGGTATCTGTCCTTCTCTGCCTGACTTATTTCGCTTACCATGATACCCTCCAGAGTTCCATCCACGTTGCTACGAATGGCCAGATTTCATACTTTCTCATTGCCATATAGTATTGCATTGTATATATAAACCATACCTTCTTGATCCATTCATCAGTTGAGGGACATTTAGGCTCTTTCCATGGTTTGGCTATTGTTGAAAGTGCTGCTCTGAACATTGGGGTATTGTGCCCCTATGAATCAGCACTTCTGTATCCCTTGGGTAAATCCCTAGCAGTGCTATTGCTGGGTCATAGGGAAGTTCTATTGCTAACTTTTTGAGGAATCTCCACAATGTTTTCCAGAGCATCTGTACCAGTTTACATTACCACCAACAGTGTAGGAGGGTACCTGTTTCTCCACATCCTCACCAGCATCTGTTGTCTCCTGATTTTTTCATTTTACTCACTGCCTGCATGAAGTGTATCTCAATGAGGTTTTGATTTGTATTTCTTGATGATGAGTAGCGCTGAACATCGTTTCATGTGTCTGTTGGCCATCGGGATGTCCTCTTTGGAGAAGTGTCTATTCATGGCTTCTGCCCATTTCTTCACTGGATTACTCGTTTTTCAGGTGTGGAGTTTGGCGAGTTCCTTGTAGATTTTGGATACTAGTCCTTTATCTGATATGTCATTTGCAACTATCTTTTCCCATTCCATTGGTTGCCTATTCGTTTTCTTGATTATTTTCTTCGCAGTACAGAATGTTTTTATCTTGATGAGGTCCCATTGTTCATTTTTGCTCTTGATTTTCTTGCCTTTGGGGATGTGTTGAGTAGGAAATTGCTGCGGTTGAGGTCAATCCTGCTTTCTCCTCGAGGGTTTTGATGGTTTCCTGTCTCACATCCAGGTCCTTCTTCCATTTTGAGTTTATTTTTGTGTATGGTGTAAGAAAGTGGTCTAGTTTCATTCTCCCAGCATCATCTGTTAAAGAGGTTGTCTTTTTTTCCACTGGATTCTCTTTCCTACTTTGTCAAAGATAAATTGGCCACACATTTGTGGGTCCAGTTATGGGTTCTTTATTCTATTCAATGTGTCTGTTTTTGTGCTAATACCATACTGCCTTGATGATGACAGCTTTGTAGTAGAGGCTAAAGTCTGATTATGATGCCTCCTGTTTGGTTTTCTTCTTCCATATTACTTTGGTTATTAGGATTTTTTTGTGGTTCCATATGAATTTTAGGATAGGTTGTTCTAGGTTTGAGAAGAATGATAGTGCAATTTTGATTGGAACCGCATTGAATGTGTAGATTGCTTTGGGTAATAATTATATTTTCACAATGTTTATTCTTCCAATCCATGAGCATGGAATGTTTTTCCATTTCTTTTTGTCTTCTTCAATTTCATTCATAAGTTTTCTATAGTTTTCATTGCACAGGTCATTTACATTTTTGGTTAAGTTTCTTCCTTGGTATCTGATGGTTTTTTTTACAATTGTGATTGGGAGCAGGTTTTTGATTTCTCTTTCTGTTGCTTTATTATTGGTGTATAAAAATGCAATAGATTTCTGTATGTTGATTGTACCCTGCGACTTCGTTGAATTCATGGATCAATTCTAAAAAGCTGGTGGAGTCAGTTGGGATTTCCATGCAGAGTATCTGTGAAATGTGTAAGTTTGACTTCATCTTTTCCAATTCTGATGCCTTTTCTTTCCTTTCATTGTCTGATTACTGATACTATGACTTCCAGCACTATTTTAAACAGTGGTGAGAGTGGACATTCTTGTCATGTCCCTGATCTGAGGACGGAAGCTCTCAGTTTTTCCCCATTAAGAATGATATTAGATGTAGGCTTTGCATAAATGGCTTTTATAGTGTTTAAGTAAGTTCCTTCTATCCTGATATTCTCAAGGGTTTTTATTAAGAAAGGATGTTGTATTTTGTCAAAAGTCTTTTCTGCATCTATCGACAGGATCATATTGTTTTTATCTTTTCTTTTGTTAAGGTGATGTAGCACACTGATGGATTTGTGAACATTGAACTAGCCCTGGAACCCAGGAATGAATCCCACTTAATCATGGTGGATAATTCTTTTTATATTCTGTTGAATTCGATTGGCCAATATCTTGTTGAGTATTTTTGCATCTGTATTCATTAAGGATACTGGCCTGTAATTCTCTATTTTTGTTGGATCTCTGTCTGGTTTGGGACTCAAAGTGACGCTGGCTTTGTAGAATGAGTTCAGAAGTTTTCCTTCTATTTCTTTTTTTTTTTTAATAGCTTGAGAAGGATGGGTATTAATTCTCCATTAAATGAGTGGTAGAATTCCCCTGGGAAGCCATCTGGCCCTGAGCTCTTATTCATTGGGAGATTTTTGATAACGGATTCAATTTCTTCACTGGTTATGGGTTTGTTCATATTTTCTATTTCTTCACGTTTGAATTTTTGTAGTGCATGTGTGTTTAGAAATTTTTCCATTTCTTCTAGGTTGTCCAGTTTGTTGGCATATAATTTTTCATAGTATTCCTTGATGAATTTTAAGGGATTGGTTGTAATAGATCCATTTTCATTCATGATTTTGTCTATTTGGGTGCTCTGTCTTTTCTTTCTAAGGAGCCTGGCTAGAGGTTTATCAATTGTGTTTATTTTTTTCAAAGAACCAACTCTTTGTTTCATTGATCTATTCTACTGGGGTTTTTTTTCAATTCTGTGTTGTTTTTCTCTGCCCTGATATTTATTATTTGTCTTCTTCTGCTGGGTTTGGGGTGCTCCTGCTGCTCCCATTCTACTTCCTTTACGTGCTCTGTTAGATTTTGAATTTGTGCTTTTTTTAGTTTCTTGAAATAGGCCTGGATTGCAATATACTTTCCTCTTAGGACTGCCTTTGCTGCATCCCAGAGAGTTTGGATTGTTGTATTTTCTTTTTCATTTGTTTCCATATATATTTTATTTTCTCCTCTAATTGCCCGATTGGCCCAAACATTTGTTAGTAGGGTGATTTTTATCTCCACATTTTTGAATGTTTTCCAGACTTTTTCCTGTGGTTGATTTCAAGTTTCATAGCATTGGGACCTGAAAGTGTACATGGTCTGATCTCAATTTGTTTATACTTCTGGAGGGCTGCTTTATGACCCAGTATGTGATCTATCTTGGAGAATGTGCCATGCACCCTTGAGAAGAAAATGAATTCCCTAGCTTCAGGATGCAGAGCTCTAAATATATCTATCAATTCCATCTGTTTCAATGTGTCGTTCAGGTCTGTTGTTTCCTTAGTGATTTTCTATCCAGTTGATCTGTCCATTGCTGTAAGTGGAGTAGTAAAGGCTCCTGCTATTAGCACATTCTTATCAATAAGATTGTTTCTGTTTGTGAATAATTTTTAACGTATTTTGGTGCTCCCAAATTCGTTACATAGAGGTTTATGATTGTTAGCTCTTCCTGATGGAGAAACACTGTAATTATATAATATCCTTCTTTATTTTTGTTACTGCCTTTACGTTAAAATATTTTTTATAGTTTATTTGCTTTTGAGACAGAGAGAGACAATGCATGAGTGGGAGAGGGGCAGAGAGAGAAGGAGACACAGAATCTGAAACAGGCTCCAGACTCTGAGCTGTCAGCTCAGAGCCCGACTTGGGGCTTGACCCCGCGAATCACGAGATCATGGCATGAGCCGAAGTCAGACGCTTAACAGACTGAGCCACTCAAGTGCCCCACTGCCTTTACTTTAAAGTCTAGTTTGTCACATATAAGTATGGTTGACATCCAATTGCATGAAAGATATTTCTCCATCCCCTTACTTTCAATCTGAAGGCGCCTTCAGATCTAAAATGAGTCTCTTGTAGACAGCAAATAGATGGAGTTTGTTTTTTATCCATTCTGCTACCCCATGTCATTTGATTGGAACATTCAGTCCATTTATATTCAGTGTTATTATTGAAAAGTATGGGTTTAGAGTCATCGTGCTCTCTGTAGAGTTCATGTTTGTAGTGTGTCTCTGGTACCTTGTATTCCTTGCAACATTTCCCTCATAGAGTCCCTCTTAGGATATCTAGTAGGACTAGTTTGGTGGTGATGAATTCTCTCAGTTTTTGTTTGTTTGGGAATACATTTATCTCTCCTATTTTGTATGACAGGCTCCTTGGATAAAAGATTCTTGGCTGCATATTTTTCCTGCTCATCACATTCAAGATTTCCTGCCATCCTTTTCTGGCCTGCCAAGTTTCATTAGATAGGTCTGTAACCACTCTGATAGGTTTCCCTTTGTATGTTAAGGCCCTTTTATCCCTAGCTACTTTCAGAATTCTATTATTATGTTTGTATTTTGCTAATTTCACTGTGATATGTCATGCCAAAAGTTGATTCAAGTTACATCTGGGAGGGAGTTCTCTGTGCCTCTTGGATTTCAATGTCTATTTCCTTCCCCAAATTGGGGAAGTTCTAGGCTATAATATGATCAAGCCCCAGGACCTTTTTCTCTTTCTTCTTCAGGAATTCCTATGATACAGATATTGTTCTGTTTGATTGTATTACTCAGGTCTCGAATTCTCCTTTCATGGTCCTGGATCAATTTCTCTCTCTTTTTCTTGGCTTCTTCTTTTTCTATAACTGTGTGTTCTAATTCACCTATTCTCCTCTCTGCCTCTTCTATCCTTGCAGTGGCTGTCTCCATTTCATTATGCACCTCATTTATAGCCTTTTGAAACTCATCATAGCTATTTTGAATGTACCTAATCTTTGTAACAATAGATGCTCTGATGACTTCCATGCTTTTTTGAAGCCCAGCGATTAATTTTATGACAATTGATCTAAATTCTTGCTCAATTATGTTGCTTATATCTGTTTTGAGCAGTTTTGTGGCTGTAACTTCTTCCTGGAATTTCTTTAGAGGAGAGTTCTTTCGTTTCATCTTTTTGGCTAGCTTTTTGTCTCTTGCCAGTTTTAAAAGCTCATTATGCAATGTGCACCTGTTAGTATCGCTCTATTAAAGGAGGCTTATTGACGGTCCAGGTCCTGTCTGTTAAGGAAGTATTCTTTTGATGGTGCCTTTCAGTTTCTCTTGTTGTGCCTTTGGTTATTTTATTTCCCTACTCAGATATATTTGGGGTTCTCCGCCATTTGTACTTTTGCTTGTTTCTTGATGTAGCCCAGGAAGGGAAAACAGACACAGAAACAAACAGGGAACAAAAGCATGCAAATGCAATGACAAATGAAACAAACAAGCAAACCAAAAAGGAAAGGAAAAACAAGAAAAGAAAAGAACAGAAAAAAGAAAAGAAAAGTAAAGTAAACAAAAGAAAAAAAGGGCGGGGGACAGAAACAACAAAAGACAAAGGACTGTCTAAAAGCATAAAACCAGCTGAGGGGGAGATAAGAATGAAATAAAGGAAAATATATCTGGATGGCAAGAATTGATCTAATCAAGGCAGTGCATCAATGTTGGTCTTTCCCGGACTCCTGGTGAGAAACGGAGAAAAAAAAGAAAAAAAAAGGCAGCTCTCCAGAGCGGAAGGGTGTGGTTTAGCATAAGTAGGCCTGAGGGGTGCTCTCCAAGGCCTTGGTGATTGTGGGGAGAAGAATGGCAGAGCCCCAAGCCCTTCTCAACCAAGCAGTGCAAGCCACTCTTTTGAGTCTTATCTCTCTGTGCACGGGCAGGCCAAGTTGTATTTTTCAAGCCCCACCTTGTTTCCAAATCATAGTCCATGCACTTTAATGTTACCACTCAAGATGAGATGTACTCCCGCATGCCGAGCAGCTTCCTAGCAGGGGATTCAGAAGGGGAAGTAAGGGAACAGTTTCTCCTGGTGCCCTTGGAATCAGCACACTGAGCCCAAGGAAAATGTGGTAGCTAAATGGGACAGATTTCTCTCCCTGCACCCAGCAGTTATATATAGGATGATAATATCCCTCTCTGTCCGAGACTGCGATTTTTCTCTTCTCTAGAGAAGTTCTATGAGGGTTTTCAGTCTCTCTCTCTTCCTCTCTCTCTCCATGGCTCTGCGCTCTCTCCTTGGCTCTGTGTGGGGGAGGGGATCCCTCCCCTCAGATCCTCTGGCCCTGGACTGTTTTTATTTCCCCAGTTCACACTCACTCAGACACCTCTGAGGCTGTCTTCTATGTGGACTGTGTATGTTTTTTTTTCCCACTCTTGCAGATCAAAGTATTGTAGCTTCAATCCTTCTCAATTTGATAGATATGGGCAGGTGAAAATTACAGAGTTCCCTACTTCTCTGCCATCTTGCCTCTCCTCTGCAAGATTTCTTTAAGTAGATAAATGGATAAACTGTGGTATATCCAGACAATGGAATATTATTCAGCACTCAAAATAATTGATCTATCAAGCCAAGAAAAGAGATAGAGTAAGCTTAAATACATATTACTAAGTGAAAAAAGCCAGTCTGTCAAGACTACATACCAGAAAGTTCCAACTATATGATGTGCTGAAAAGTTAAAATTTTGTAGACTGTAAAAAGATCAGTGGTTGCCTGGGGTTTGGAGGGAGGGGGTGAACAACAGAAGATTTTTAGGGCTGTGAAAATACTCCATATAATACCATAATGATGGACACATGTCATTATACACTTGTCCAAACCCATAAAGCATACAACACCAGCAATGAATTCTAATGTAAACTATGGACTTTGGGTAATTATGATGTGTCAGTGTGGGTTCATCAGTTCTAACAAATGTACCACTCTGATGGGGGATGATGATAATAAGGGAGTCTATGCATGTGTGGGGCTTCAGTATGTCTGGGAGGGAAATCTGTTTCACTTTTCCTCAATTTTATTGTGAACCTAAAACTTCTCTAAAAATGTAAAATCTTAATTAAATAAATCCAAGATCCTGTACCATAATTTAGGCACAAATAGTTGAATAACAGACATTTATTATTTTATATAAGGTATGTATATGCATGTATTGTATTTTTAAAATCTAAATAATTATTGATCTGCATAAACACTGGTAGGATTATAGTTCTTTATGAGCCAAGCAGTATTAATATCCATTACTATTTAAAAAATAAAAATAAAAGAAAAGAAAATATATTGGCATCATCTATTGGAGCAGAGGTGTGGAAATCTGAGAACGCTTGTAGACTGCTGGTGGGAATGTGTTTGCTACCAAACATTTGGAAATTAAAGTTGCAACAACCATTAAACATTTAAAATGCACATACCCTTTGAGGCAGAAGTTTCAATTTTGTAGATCTGTACTAGATAATTTAAGCATCAGCACATAGGATATATCTGTGACATTTTTGAAAGATTATGTATAAAGAAATAAAATCTGGAAACTACTTGAAAGTCCACCAAGAGGTTGAATAAATTTTGATAGATATATCCTCTGAAATGCTATGTAGCTACTTAAACTAATGGGCTGGATCTTTGCAAACTGACTAGAAAGATGTCCATGAAGTTGTTAAATGTGAAAAACATGTTGCATGTTAGTATATTTAGGACTTCCCTCATATTTAAAATAGATTTTCTCATGAGTTTCTTTGTGTTTGTAAGAATATGGAGAATTGTGTGGGAAATATAGTTAACTCACAGGAAGTGAGACTGCAAGAGTGAATGTGGGATTATTATTATGTTTTTCTGGGGGGGTATTTTTGAGGAGGCATAAGTGTTTTTTTTTTAAGATTTTATTTAAATTCAAGTTAACATGGAGTGTAATATTAGTTTCATGTGTATAGTTTAATGTGATATAGTACATATGAAACAAATATTACACTCTATGTTAACACTTCCATATAACACTTGATGTTCGCCATAGCACTTTTCTTTATATACTTTTATATAGTCTTATTTTTATTCTGCTTTTACAATAAGGTTTAATTACTTTCATAATTTTAATGAAATATGTTCTTTCTTTTACATTTTCTTGACTACTATGTTTAGTACATTTTCATATACTTATTGGTTACTTGTATATCTTCCTCTGTGAATTGCCTACTTATAGCTTTTGCTTATTTTTCCTTTAGAGAGTTTCTTTTTCTCTATCAGTTTGTAGGAGCTTCTTGTTTATTAGTTATTAAACATTTGTTGGTCATATGTGTTGCAAAAATTTTTCTAAGTTAATTGGATGTTTGTAGGCTTTTAAAAATATATATTTGTTCATTCTTTGACAGGGAGAGAGTGGAGCAGGGGAGGGGCAGGAAGAGAAGTAGAGGGACAAAGAAAGAGGGAGAGAGAGAGAGAATCCCAAACAGGCTTGGCGCTGTCAGCATAGGGGCTGATGCAGAACTTGCATGAGATCATGACCAGATACCAAATCAAGAGTCCAACGTTTAACCAACTGAGCCACCTAGGTGCCTGAATGTTATTGGTTTTTATGTGATGGAACCTATCAGTTTTTCACCACAGTTCTTAAAATAGAAAGTTACATTTATATTTTGATATCTGTAAAATATTAAGTGAAATAAAGCCAGTTGTATAGTATAATCTATCTTATTTTTAACAAAGGAAAATATATTACTTTTGTGTATTTTTTGCACATATTTGTATGATTAAACACAAAGTTATGAAGAGATAAAGTCTAGACTGTTAGCATTGATTATCTCAATGTTGTCAGATGGAGGGAGAAGCAATTTCTAGCTTTCCATTTACATACTCCTATATGATTTAACTTGTTACAGCAAATATGTATGATTATTGGAATCTTAAAACATCCAATAAATAGAAAAAATCATAAAGAATACCATAACTGTGTTTTCAGCATCCTCCTTGGCAGAGAATGTATATCATGTAGAGCAAACACAGCTCTCACAGATTTCCATTGGAAGCACTCTAAGAAGAATAATTTATTGGATTTCACATTCCCAGATGTGACACACTACCTCTGCAACCCACACACACTACCTGACCTAAAAAACCCTCTTTAATGTTCCAACACCACAAAGAGAAAAACAGAAAAGATAGAGGTATATATTCACAGATTGTGGTGAGAATTCACTTTGCTTGGTAACGCCTAGAGTCAGGATGGGGTTAAAAGGAGAAGGAAGGAGTGGTGGCAGTGTTTGCATTGCTTGGCACTTGCTCCACATTTAAAAATAGCTAGTTATGTTTTTGTGTTCTACCCAAGTGTAACATTTGTTCTGTGACTTTATATAAAATGTAGTTTCATGAGTGTGACTTAAGGATAGTACATGTCCCTAAGTTGGAAACAGAATAGCAATGTCTTCTGTGTAAATAACTGGAGACCATAATACATAAGGGAAAAGAATAGTAGTTGTACAGTTTCTCAGAATTAGTAAGGATTTAGAGTTGCTTTACTTCAATGTATATTCTAATCCATGAGTTCTTTGAACAAATCCAGGGAAGATGATCATCTAGTCTATGCTTGAAATATATTTCCCATTAGAGACAGCTCTCTCCTTTATATAGCCACTAATTATTGTTAGAATGTTCACCCTTAGATTGCTATGAGTCTTATCTTTTTGTAACCTCTACCCATTGATCTTTCTTCCTAATGACTTCCTGTTAAAAATATCTGAAGATTGCTACTCCATTTCCCTAAAACTTACCCTCAAAAATTATATATCACCAGTCCCTTAACCTTTCTGAATGTCATGATTTTTAAATCATTCACTATTCTACTTTCTCTAGTTTGAAAGCTATTTAATTTGTTTGGAATATAATACCAAAAAACAATCACACCTATTCAGATGTCTTTATCGGGTATGGAGTGCAATTTAAAAATTGTTTTTGATTTGGATATTTTATTGGTTTTTCAGGTATCACTGCAATACTTGATTAACATTACCTTTAAAAGTAAATTTTTCACTTCTTATGCTTATGTAATTGATAGCTTTATTTTATTAAACTTATGAGCAAATATCTGTAAAATATCATCTGGTTGGTTTAGGCAAATAATTCTTGCACAGTATGACTCTCTACAGAATTGACCATCTGCTTCAATGGTCAAGTCTATGCACAAAGGGAATGCAAAAAACAAAAATAGAAGCAAGGCCACCCAATGTCAGCAAGAACTGGCCCTCGTTTATTCTTATTGTTTGTTCCATTTCAGTCTGTCCCTTGCCTCCCGCTTTGCTAACCTCCCGCTTATACATCATACCTGTCAACTCTAGTCTTATCTCTAGTTTTATGTTCTCAACTTGTCTGCTTCACTGCCTCCCAAATCTATGCTCAATTTATTGCTCGTCTCCTCTACCCTGTTCTGTCCTTGGAACCCTTTCCTTTGAACTAACCCTAAAGGCTACCTTATGTCTCTGCCCAATCACTTCCTTAGCTCTACTCCCTTCTTGCTCTGACCTTGGAGTACCAAAACTAGGAAAACTGCTGTCAACATATTTTTAATCCCAGTTTGAGTTCATCAACAAAAGCTATATGTATGTCTTTCATATTGTCACCTAAAACATTTATAAATAAGTTGAACACCAGGCCAAGGACAGAAAATGTGTACCACATTCCTTTTAGAGCTTCTGTCTTTAGGATTTGTTTATTTTTTCCTCTAAATTTTAACAAACTTGATATCTCAAATCATAGAGATTGCACAGTTAGTCCAGTGAACACTGTGGCCACACGTGTCTATATAAACTTAAATTTATGTTAGTTAAAACGAAATACAATTAAAAATCCAGTTCCTAAATCATAGTAGCTGTGTTTCAAGTATTCAGCCTCATGTTGCTTATGGCTACCATATTGGACAGTGCAATACAGAATATTTTCATCACCATGGAAAGTTCTATTGCACAGCACTACTCTAGAATGTATGTTCCAGATAAGCTTATAGCAATATTACAAGTTCTTTTCAATTTGTTATTGATTCATTAGTCAACATTTTGTTCAATTGGTCATGAATATGCCTCTCTACACTATATCCAGCCCACATTTGTCAATCTTGTCTACAGGGATATTATAAGATTTTTGCTGAAATAAAAATATAATGACTATAGTAGTATACTGGTCTACTTGGTGAGAAAATCTGTTTATTAGTTATTTATTGATTTGTAACAATTCATACTGAAATGTAATGGCTTAAAACAATAACCTTTTCTTATCTCTCATGTTTTCTATGGGTTAGGAGTTTGGGAGTGGCTTAGTTCAGAGTCTGTCATGAACTTGCTGTTAAATGCTGTCTGAGATTGCTATCATCTGAGGGTTTGAATGAGGTTGGGAAATCCACTTTCAATGTGGTTTATCACATGATAGACAAGATGATATTGGCTATTGACCACAGGCCTCAATTCTCCTCCATATAAATCTCATCACAGTGCTGCTTCAGTGTTCTCAAAGCTTGACAAATGGTTCATCACATATCAAGCAATCTAAAAGTCCTAGCTAGAAGCTTCAATGTATTTTGTAACCTAGATTATAAATCATACATTATCACTTCCTCTGTATTCTATTAGCTACATAAGGTCAGCCTTGATTCATTGTGAAAAGATATCACACAAAGTCATGCTATGAATGACAAGATGCCTCATTCATTAGGGGAAACCCTGAAGCCCTGATATTATCACACCATTCAATATAGAACATAAGTTGGTTTGTCATGGCATATTGTTAGTGTATCCCTGCTTGTTCCTGGGAAGCACCTCCTTGGACTCAACTGTATAATATTCTGTTTATTGGTTGATAGTTTCTGGAGTCTATTTCTTGTTCTGTTTCAAAAATAGGAATCTCTCCCATTTTCAAACAGGTGGTGCTCCTGTGATGTTCTAAAGACCACCACGATCACATTTGAAAGGTTTGGTTTTTGGTTTTTGGTTTTATTTTTCTTCTAAATGTCTTTGGTTTTGAGCTCAGAGGTTTGCTCTGAAATGCAATAGCTGTGTGCTTTCTATCAATCTGCTCAAACTTTGTTACTGTATCACAATAATTTTTTGTTGAACTAATATTCTTTCAAAACATTCTGCATTTTGTGTGCATGTACGTGTATATGTGTATGCGCATTGCTGCTTTATAAAAAGCAGAATCATGAACAATAACCATATATATACATATATATATATTCCAAATATATGTATTCCAAATATAATCTTGCAATTTCCAGATCACTAACTAGCTTTTCTTCAATCCTTAGAATTAAATCAAGAGTTTCTTTTATCTTCTAATAAATGAAGTTGTCAGCTTGGAAATTCAAGAACTTATAGATTCTGCCTTTTTCTTTGGAAGAAAATTTAAGGAAATTATTTTAGAATAAGTTATATCCCTTATCTTCTAATAAATGAAATTATTGTTTCTTTTATCTTATAATAAATGAAATTGTCAGCTTGGCAGTTCAATAACTTATTAGATTCTGCTTTTCCTTTGGAAAAAATTTAACGGAATAATTTTAGAATAAGTTATATCTATATATTTCACCTGGAGAGATATCATTGATACATGCTGTTAAGTTGTAAGGTAGTGTATATGGTATAATACTAGTTTTTTTTAAACAAACAAGAGAAAACAAAAGGATGAAGAAAGAGGTGTATGTGTGTGTGCATGTGTGTGCATGTGTGTGTGCATATGCAGGTGTGTTTCCATAAAATTTATGGCCATGTAGAATGGTGTGGAAGGATATATACCATATCATTAACATGTTGAAGGAGGCAGTGGTGGTGGTAGTGTGTGCTTAGATAGAGAAGGTAGAAACTGTTAGTTTTTCTTTCATTCATCTTTGAATGTTTTGACTTATTACCATAAGTATGTATTGATTTTTATAATTTTATATAATAATATAAAACATTAAAATATGCTCTCTATCATTATAACTTCCTCCCCCAGTGGCAGTGTTGGAACTTATATTTAGGAAAATATTGCCCATTATAGTTTCTGTCATCAGTCCGTAGCATATTTTCATAATGATATTACTTCTGTTTCCTCTTTCCTTTTTATTCTCCATCAAACAGATGTCTATTTTGCTTATGTGACATATTCCTTTCTAGAAAAACGAATAATTTCTTTTTTTTTTAATTTAAATGTTTATTTCTGAGAGACAGAGACAGAGCATGAGCAGGGGAGCAGAGAAAGAGGGAGACACAGAATCCAAAGCATGCTCCAGTCTCTGGGCTGTCAGCACAGAACCTGATGCGGGGCTCGAACCCACAAATGCAAGATCATGACCTGAGCCAGAGTCAGGCGCTTAACTGACTGAGCCATCCAGGCACCCCAAATATACAGATAATTGCTTAAAATTTGGTGTTATTCCTCTTTTCTTCTTTGAGTTTTCTCTCTTTTCAAAATACACACTTTCTAGTTGTGGGATGCTAGGTGCAACTCTTATTTTGTCAAGCCTTAGTGATAGAGAGATTACAGACACACACACACACACACACACACACACACACACACACACACTTCAACATGTTTATTATACATTATGTATTCAGGACCAAATCCAAGTTTTGTTGGATCTGAAGCTTTTATAATTTGGGGAGCCCACTTCAAAAAAGGAATATAAAGTTATCAATACAGAATTACTAGGGAAACTCTCCAGCCATTGCAAGTGCAAATGAGTGTCTTGAAGCATAACTGTCATTAGCATCACTAGATGTGCTTCTGTGTGAGTTTGTTCTGAGTGAGGAAGAATGGCTAGCATGAAGTTTCTGGGTTGGGAATTCTAGAACGAGAATGATATGGCCTCCAAGATGGAAAAGCTAAAAATAAAAGGAAGCCCCATGAGCAACATTAGAAATTTATCTGAGTTTTGGGTTTAATTTCTTTGTTTTAGTTCTCTTTATAAAACAATTGTCTTTTTTTAGAGTAGCATTCCAGTTTTCAATAGCAACAAGACCCGTGTTCAGTTAGGATCAGGTTTCCGGGGCCTCATTTTAGAAACAAGCATAGCTCAAATCATGCCGAGCTTAAGAGCATTCCATAACAAGGGACAGAAGCTTTGCAAACTATGGTCAGAAAGCAAACTTCATAACCTTTAGCCTGAGAAACATCAGGTGGCTTGTTGCTTTGTCCCCAGAGGAGTGCCACATAGGAAATATCAAACGGAGTGGTTGCAAGGGGGGATTGTGGCAGAAATCCTACAGTTGCAAAGGTGTCTCCATAAAGACACTGGTTCCCAAAGAAGTTTACTCCCTCAACAAGCAGTTCCTGAGATTCTTTCAGATATGCTGCCCCAGCCCCTTACAAGTATATTGGGAGCTATTAGATCTTTAGTGTTTGCAGTCACAAATGTTTGAAAGTATTTTTTCAAAAACATTGCTATATAACCTTATTTCACTAGTCCCACCCAGGACCAGTAATTGTAGACAGCAAATTTGTCCTAATAGAAGTTGGCAATACACTCATTTTCATACATGAGGTGTCAGAGTAGAGAAAAGCAGACATTTTGTGTGCTTAAATGTTTAACAAATGGCTAATAAAGCATACTGTGAGTTTCATTTTAAAGTGTTTATTAACATATATATTGCCAATCATAAATGTGTAAGTGAAAAAAAGGAGAAAAAGCAGCCTAGAACCTTTTGAATCTATCTATGTATTTTATAACACACACATGCTTTTGCAATATACTTTCTCCAGATCTTGGTGACTAGCAATTTACATGAAAAAAATATGCAGTTATTTATATACAAAGACGAAGTATTGATTTTGGAGTTGTTTTTTCTCAAAAGACATCACTGGCCAGAGAGGAAGTATTACTAAGAACTAAAAGACTAAAGAAAGCAGAGATGCATACTGACCCTTTGGAGGATCAAGTCCATAGCCTTGGCACCATGTCACAGTACTCCTACCCAGTGAGCTAACTGGCTGTAACCTTGCCGTTTATCACCTCAGGTCTGCTAAGCATGATTGCTCACAAACACAGCCTCCTTCAAGACTTCACTGAATAATGTTTGTTCTCAGCCAGAAAAACTCTCTAGAAGGAATAGGTGTAGATTTTTATATTTTAAAATGGGATTTTCTTAAGTTTGAAATCCATGATTTTTCCCTGTGAAGTGATCCATTTGGTAATCTCTGCTCAAGCAGGGTGCTAGCTACTCTTCAGCTATAACTGGGTTCCATTTCTTTTTATAAAGCCCTTGTTATTTCTGTTAGGAGGCTTGAAGGCTGAAACGGGGAAAGGGGAACTGGATAGCTCATGGGCCTAGCTAATGTTATCTGATCTGGCTTACCCTGAGGCTTTTTTGAATTTGGCTCCTCTTCACACAGTCTCAAAATATGAGCCAGCCCTTCAGTCATTGACAAATGGGCTCTGGTGTCAGACTACCTGAGTTGGAAGCCAGGCTTATCCAATTTCTAGCTGTGAGTCTTTAGGAAAGTTACTTTATCTCTCTGTGCCTCAATTTCCTTTCCAATGAAATGGAGATAATTAAAAATCTGGATAAATTTTTGACAAAATTAAATGAGGCAATATATACAAAACATTTAGACCATAAGATATAGCAATCACTCAATACATTTTAGCTATTAAAAAAATACCAACAACCAAAAGGTAGAAAGCTCTCAGAGCCTTAAGATAACAGTATGGATTGGAAGAGAAAGAGATGCAATAAATATGGGATATATAGTGCTGAAAGATAAATTATTTCCCGGTAAAACACAATCTGAAGAGTTCCTACATCCTGAATGGACTAGGGTTCGTCTTATGCATTTTGAGGTCAGGAAAGAAAAAGAGAACAAAGAACATTTCGAAAGGGGAAGGGGAAGTGATGGTTTGGGGATGAGGAGAAAAGAAGTCCTGAAGTCAGAAAACAAGTGCCCTATTTCAAGATTTCTTCTGGGTTAAGTCTCATGCTTGGGGGTCACCTATTTGCCTTCTGGCTGGTCTCTTAGCTAGGCTGACCTTCCCTAAACCTGCCACAAAAATTCCCATAATGCCAGCTTTCAAGGCAAAGTTTCCATGCTATACCATGCTTTATTTTTCCTTGAAAATAATAATAACTTTAAAATGTGTAGGTTCTCTATCATGTTTTGGTCAAACACCTAGATTCCCATCCCACACCCCAGATCCCTGCCCTGTGATGTGGCTAATTCCTGTGGAGTCAAGAAGCGGATGCCACTAGCCTCCTAAGGAGCCTTGCAACTAGAGAGCCCAAAGATCTATCCTGGATTCTTTTGCCTGGTTTGAACTTGTCTCCTTAGACAGGCTAAAACAGTCTCTGCCATTGGGGGGCCACAGGGCATTTCCCTACACCCTACCTTCAGCAAACTGCACTGTCAAAAAAATCTTAATTTATGAACACCTTGTCCCTTTAGAACAATTCTCTTTAGAATTCCTTTAAATATTGTATTTCTTGACTGTGTGTTTTGATTTCTGAAAACTAGATATGTATACAAAAGTGTAGCTTGCTATTAACTAGCTCACTTGTCCATCTCTAGTCATGAATTGCTGTTTTCAGGCTCATATTTAGTAACATCCAGAACAGTTTACCTAATCATCCAGGAATTCTTATACTGTGTTTTAAAAGGCAAGATTTTGTGCTGTGAGTTGTCAAGATTTGGATTCTTGGAAAATGCAATTTCTGTATGGTTTACATCATATATGAATTAACATGAAAATTTGATCCAGAACATCCGAGTTTCTTTTAGGTGGAGGTGGTTATTGGTTTTCTTCGCACCCGTTAACAGAGAATTTATTTAGGGAGACTCGGTTCTTCAGACAGGCTGTGGCCATTACAGAGCTTATGGAGGCTCAGAGGTTAAGGAATGTTAAGAGGTCAAACTCAGTACTTAAAACAGACATGAAAGAAACAAATTCCACCAATATGTAGAGAATAATTTAAAAAGCTAGAAGCGTGTGTCAGAAATGGTGAACTTCAGGTAGGTAGGAAGAATTATTCGTGTAAATCTTCCTACTGATAGTAGAAATTTCTTAATTAAAAAAGAAACAGGAAACAAACCCCCCACATTGCGCTCCAACTCCCGAGTGCCGGTGAGCGAACGCAGTCTGTAAGTAAGCTCCAGGGAAAGCAAGCAGCTTCAGGACATTTTCTAAAGTCCTCTTTGCAGTGCAAGAGCTTAGAATGCGGTTAGTTTTACGCACCGAATCCCTGTTCCATAAACTCTTCAAGAGGCGCCTTACTTCTTAAAACTAAATCCCGTTTGTCAGATTATTTTAAAACCTGTGTCAGCTACTCGGAGCTTTGTGGGAGAAACGGAGGCGAAGAGCCTGGACGCACTGAAACGTTTTATAACGAATGAGAGAATAAATGAAACCCAGCCCGAGAGAGCTGGAGACAGGGAAATTAGCAAGAATTTTTTCTGTGCTCTTGAAACGCAGCAAAGTGCAAACTTAGAAACCGGGAGAGCTGGGGCTTCAGAGACTCAATCAGTCTCTCTCAACTCCCAGCATCTGTGAACAGGTGCGGTTCCGACTGAGCAGCCCGGGCCTGGTACCAACTAGCTCTGGGCCAGAAAAGATGCGGCCTGCCTGAAGGGGACTTAGAAGAGGCCCTGTCCACGCTGCACTGCCCTCATCCAGTGGCTTCGAGGGCCGAGCTGTGGTAGCCCTGCTGCGCACTTGGTGCTGTCTCCCCGCCCACACAGGGGCTCGCCTAGGTCTGATCCCTAATCCAGTGTCCAGTCATTCCCTTACCTAGCTTGATGGATCTTTGAGTAAATGAAGCAATAAAATCAAAGGAACACAAAGAGAAAATAGACAACTAGAAAAGTCACAAGTGTTTCATGGAGAGGAGGGTGCGAGCTGTTTGGACTGTGGCAGAACTGTGAGGCCCAGACTGGGAGCGGCGCGGAGCGGGACCGGTTTTCCGGGGCTGGCAGCTGCCTAGAGAAAGTTTCCTGTGGAACACTAGCCAGCGGGGACGGGGGCGGGGGCGGCGGGCGCAGCGGTGGATGTGGGAGGGGGCGTGCAGGCGGGGGAGGCCGAGAGGGGCGGCTCGAAAACCGTTATAGTCCTTCAGCACCTCCCTCGGCCAGTGGCCCCCCCTAGCCCGCCTCCCCGCCGCGCGGCTGCCCACCTGGCGACGTGACGCTGCACCAATCCTCTTCGAGCTACTCTGGGGGTGGGGGGGATCTCCTTGTACCGCCCCCCTCCCCACCCTGAAAGAGGCGCACCCTGCCTGGGCAGACACTGCCGCTCTCGCCGGTGGAGCACACCTCTAAACTTCTTGGTCGGACGCTCAGGCTCTTCTCTCGCCTCGGCCAAACTTGCTTTCCCGCCTCTCAAACTCCAACTTCCTTTCACTCCTAACTCTTTTCCCTCCACTTTCCCCTCCTCTGTCTCCCAAACCACAAACTCCCGATCCCCTATTCCTTCCCCCCCGCCCCGCCCTCTTCCTTCTTCCCCTCTTTTAGACTTCTTGTCCGATTTGTAACTCAGTCTCCCTCTCACCTTCGGCTCTAAGCCATGGCAGGACCTGGGGGCTGGAGGGACAAGGAAGTCACGGATCTGGGCCACTTGCCGGTGAGTAAAGGACTCCCATCGCCTCCGTAGTGCTCTCCTCTTTGGAGCCCGAGTACGGGGGTAGGAGACGGACATAGGCAAGCCAGACTAGGACAGAACTTCGACGTGACCACAGGGGTGGGAAGAGACCTCGGGAATCTGGTTGTGGAAAAGGCGTCCCCCCTCCCAGGCCCCCGGGCCGCTCACAACTCACGAGAAGGCAAAGCGACAGGGGTGGGGAAGAGAAAAGAGGTGGCAGTGAAGTGGTGCGGGCCCTGAACTATGGAACATTTTCTAAATGTGGCCCGTTTTATCTAGCGGTGCTCGGGTACCAGTTCTTGCGCGGCTTGAGGAAAGGCCAAAGACTACGACGACGTGTGGCTTCCTGAGATCACTCTTCCCTGTCATCCGCCGCCCTGTCCTTTGCTTCTTTTGCCAAAAGAGATGCCCACTAGCGGAGTGACCTCTACTTCTAGGTGACAGGAGTTAGAAAATTAAGGCTTTGGAGTCTCATTTCTCTCACTTTATAATGGCGCTTTCTAAAACCTTATTCTTCCAGGGCACTGTTCCGGATTTAGTGTTGCAGGAGCGAAAGTACTCGACGCCCCTTGGGGAACAAATGAATTCTGCACACCCTAGTTTGAAAAAGAAAATATTGAGCTCATTAGCTAACCAGATACAGCTTTTTCTCAGGGTTTTCGTTTGTGAATTCTCTTTTTTCCGAATGCCCGGCTTTCCTCCAGAGTTGTAATTGATTGGTGAGCTATTATCGCCGTCTTTATTAGCAGACTTATTATTTTAGCAGTGCCGTTTATTTCATTGGCATCTGGTCCCTGGCAGATATTGGATCCCACCCAACTTCGTTTTTTAAGTTCCCCTTTTAGATTGGCATTTCACTCGCACCCTCTCTTGAATGCAAAGGGCCCCTGGACTCTCTGAAAGGGAATAAGCATGCACCGTGCTGGAATGATCCCCAGGCAACTGTAGTTCAGGGCTGTGGCCTGCGTGCTTTGGGAGAAGCTTAAATATTAACCTTGAGGTTATACGACTATTCAGAGTCGCAGTGCTTAAATTTTATACATATTTGGTATTTAAAGATTGTCTTCTTGATGAGGGCAGACACCTGTCCCTATGAAAAGTGGGCCATTCCCCAAGCCTCACCTATATAATTTTACACTAGAATGGTGTAGAGGAGGTGGTGATGCACGTGGGTAACATTTTAGCAAATTGTCCTCAGCCTTAATGAAAAGAAGCTCAATATTGACATGTTGAATTGCAAATATTAGCATTGTGGTTATTGATACAGCTTTATAAAATAGATTCACAAAAATTTTAAAAGTTAAATCTTTCTTCACCCTGCATCCATGACGTTTCTGGCATGTGGAGGCCTCAACTGGTGGTTTCCTTTCTGAACAGAATTTTCATATTTCGACTAGATTTTCTCTGAATTAAACGTGTAAAAACAATGAATAAAATATTACCATCCTCTGATATTCTCTATGTATGGTCCAGGAAAGAGAAAGAAAAGCAAACTAGGGCAAATATGTGTAACCACAAATAAGCAAAAAGAAATAAATCCTTTTTCCTAAAATTGACTAAAGAGTGGAATGGGTAAGACCTTATAGAAATGAGAGAGTAGGGAATTCCAAACCCAAGGGGAAAAAAAGGTTTTATTGCCACAAAAAAAGGGGGGGAAATGGCTCAGACTAACTGACCCGGTCATGGCCCTGGGACATAAGAACTTGGTGAGAGCTGAGGAGATAAGGAGAAAGGCTGTGATCTTTACATTGCAGTTCAGTGCAATATTCGTTTTCTGGGATTTGGGAGAAAGATGAGGTTGGTGCTTAATGTAGGAATAGGGGGAAAACAAAACCTCAGGGCATTGATGCTTAATTTCATTTTACAGACTTCATGAAAGTCTCATGAAGTCCTCAGCTTCTAACAATTTTTAAATTTTTATTAAACAAGATCCATTTTATCTCATTGTGGAGCTCACCAGAATAAATTATGCATATTTAAGCAATGAATGCCTAATTCTCTTCTCTCCCAAACATCCAGGTCTAAATCCTAAGAAATCTAGCAGAAGAGTAGCACTTCCTTCAGAATTTCCTAACCATCAAATTTCTAGAGATGCAAAAAATTCACTATTGCTTTGGTCATTGAGGTATATTTTAAAGATTTTATATTTCTTTGCATTTGACTTATTTCCTGAATCTCTGAAGAAGTAGAAGTAAATGTAAATGAAGACGCTAAAAGACATCTAAATTAGCTGTTCAGAACTTTGCACTTTGATGAAAAGTAGATGATAAAGCAAAGAAACGTGCATATGGTGGGATGCCTCAATGCAATTATCTTCATAATATATTAAGGTCTGAAGGAAGGTTGGCATCAATCAACACCAAATATACCAATTTGACACTATCCAAATGATAAGATTCAGACCTTGGTGTATCACACTGAGCAAAAAGTAATGTTGCAGATTTTAAAATAATTAAATATGGGTCTAGTTTAAGACAGATATGTCCTTTGTAGAGCTGGCCAGCTAAGTGAACACAAGGCAAGGACCCTTGGGATTGGTCAGGCTTGCTGTGCAAATTTGGGTTTAAAGAAAGTGATAGAAAGTTATTTGGTATTTTTTAGGTGATTTTATTTTTAAACCTAAAATAGTAAGCAAGAGTGAATGCTAGGGAAGCAGGAGAGGAGGGGAGGGGATTGTATAGCATTTTTTTTTGCATAATGCACTAAGGTTAGAGACATAAAATAAGAGACCCGACATAGGAATCAGTGAATGACAGTCAACTATATTTAATAGGTTGCTGTAATATTTTTTCTGATTTACCATTGTATAAATATTTCCTATATGTGACATAACAAAAAAGAAAGTACAGAGTTTTGTGGTTTGTGCTTCCGCTCTGAAAAGAGAATTGCAAAGCCTTATGTCTTAATCTGTGTGTGTGTGTGTGTGTGTGTGTGCATGCATATATATGTATTACTTTCACCTTGCCTGCCAGCAATACCTCTCTCTCTCTCTCTCTCTCTCTCTCCATATTAAGTTTTTTCTCCTTGTATGCCTATGACACTCAATCCTTGGGACTGGAAACTATTTCTTCATCTCCAATTCTGGCATGTCTTTCACTATGATAGTCCCCTTTGCGTTCTGTGCCCAGTATAGTAATGACATTCCTCATGGCTGTGGCCTTGGTATTTGACACTGCCATGTGTAGTCCTAATCTATATTGGGGTCAGGATTAGAAAGGCCTCGAAGACAGTAGTGGTAGAGGTGATCTGAAATAGCACATGATCCAAAAACTATATTTGAATTACATTAGGTTTATATTTAAATATAACTGTCAGCTTTCCGAGTCTTCCACCACCCAGACCAAGCCTGCCTTCCATACTCAGTCATGAGAACCTTCCTACTTTAACAAGAACCTTAGGCCCTTGTTTTGAAGAAGTTTTACTTTCTAGTCCACAAATATTGAAACATTCAACATGTCATCCATTATGTATTTCAGAGTCCATTATGTATTTCTGAGCATCACCTCAGCGTGACGTTGTATCTCAAACTATTTTCTCAGTCTCCCTACCACTCCTGCCACTTTTTAGAGCAGTTTATATTAGTGCACAAGAATAATGCACAAGAATCATATGGGTTGATTATAGGACGCATCCCCAGAAATTCTGATTTCATAATTCCATGGTAGAGATAAGGAATGTGTATTTTAAACAAGATTCCCCAAGTCTATACAGTCTATAGTTTGAGAAACATTGGTCTTCAGTAAGAGATTATTCTTTCTAAATTTTCCACTTGAATTGTGAAGCCCATTCCTCTATGTAACTCAGTCTGGCACTTACTGTGCTATATATGTCATTTTCAGGGTGTCTCTTCATAAACTTTTCATAAAATCTCTACTTCTAATACTTCAAACAAATGAAGAAAAGTTTCTGCTAGTCCTTCTAGGTGCTGTGCAATCTTTTTCCCTTTCTTTAGCTGTCTAATGGCTTGTCTTCCCTAGTTCTCTTTTTTTTTACTGCCCTAAATCTAAAACTCTTTGCTACCTATATTGGCCATTTATGAGTTCCCTTTTGCTCTTAATTTCTGTTATATTTGGTCCTGTTGATCAGCCTCTGCTTTTGCGTCTCCTCCATGATCAGTAAATACTGCCTTCTAGTGGTTCTTTTTCTTCCTGTTACCCCCACCCTCTATCCTTAATAATATTTTCCATCAAGGTGCTAATTCTTTCCCCCTCTCCTTGAATTCAGAAGACAGAAACAACTCCTGAAAATTTTGGGATTCGGGGAGCAACCAGACTAAGCCTTTTAAATTGCAGGCGATGTTTTAGATACATAGAAAATATAACGAGTAAAGGATTTGCCGATTATGGTTCAAAATATTTTAAGACTAGAATTTTCATAATTTCTTTTCAGAAAAGCTTTTATCAACTCTAGAGTTTCTTTTTTACTTTTAACTAAATAGAACATCAATGCATATGAAACCACCAAATAATTTCCAAATTATTGTAGCAATCATAGATACAAAGACCTTTACTCTGCAGGTTCTCTTACCTCAGAGTGGTAGGGCAGAGGAGAGGACAAAGTAATTATGGAGACCCCTCTGATATGAACTTTTTAATGTCATAGATACCAAAAAAAAAAAAAAAAAGGTTTTGTAAATTGTTCCTTCCTTGGGAGCCTGGACTAGACTTTCTGTATCACTCAATGGAAAATGTGATATAGACAATTGAGAAATGGTACCCTACTAATTAATACAGTTTCTCACCTCTATTTTTTCCCCCAATTTGACAATTATTTAGTCTTGAAAGATACTAGAGTGGAGATGGGGAAAAATATTGCATGAAATTAAGGGGAAAAAAGTACTCTTAATATAGAAGGATACTAATTTGAGCTGCGTTTAGGAACAGAAGAAAGATTTTTATAACATTCTTTTTAAAAAATATGAGCATGAGGAGGCACCTGGGTGGCTTAGCTGGTTAAGCTTCAGAGATCCACTCAGGTCATGATCTCACAGTTCATGGTTCGTGGTTCGTGAATTGGAGCCCTGTGTTGGGCTCTTTGGTGACAGCTCAGAGCCTGGAGCCTGCTTCAGATTCTGTGTCTCCCTCTGTCTCTCCCCTTCCCCCGCTTGTGTTCTGTTTCTCTCTCTCTCTCACTCTCTCTCTCTCTCTCTCTCAAAAATAAATAACCATTAAATTTTTTTAAATACGAACATGAGGAGAATTAAGATGTTATGGTCATTTGTGAGCAGAAAACATTTCCAAACAACACGAATACAGATAAAATAGGGCCTCCATGAGTTCCACAGGTATTTTATTATCCCCATTCATTTCTTTGTTTTTTTGTTGACCAATTAGATAACTGGGTTCAAATATGAATAGTATGTTTTTGAAGGCCAGAAAAAAAGCTTAAAGATATTTAGGACTTTTGTGCTCAAAGATTCAGAAGTAAAGTTGTTCAGCTAATACAATAATTCTCTAATATGTGGTATTTTTCAGCTAAAATGTAGCTTTACCTATAACAAAGAATGAATTACCAACAGGAATGAGCTAACACATTTGATTCTTTTGACAGATGGCCACAGGTTGTTCCTCCAGAATTAATAATGTCTAATATAAATTCCTCAGGGACATCCTTCAAAGAAATATGCTAAAGTGATAAAGTCTTTAAGCCAAACCTTCACAACTCCTTTGTTGGCTCACTTATTTTCCCATAAAACTTTCCAAAAAAAATGATATGCTTAATATCATGGCCACTGTAATAATCTATTTTTACCTCTCTTAAATTCTCAAAATTATCGTTTTAAATAACTTATATTTTCATTGGGAGTGTGTTACATGTACTATTTGGTTATAATAATAGAGTGCATTTTGTGACATTGATTTTGATGATGACTTTAAGAAAGTAGGCTGCTGTTTTCTCTAACAATGCTCATATCAAATCCAATCAGGATTTTAGAACATTAGAATCTGATTTTTTTCTATACAATTTTAAAGCTAGGAAAGCAACTAATATAAAACTTTCGTTTTATATACGTGAAAACTGAGTCCCAGAAAGAGTAAATATCTTACTCAGAGTAATATAGTTAATAATGGCAGAGCTGAGCCTAAAACTCCAGTCTCCTGACTCTGTCAAGTTGAATACTTATTGACTGAAGTAATCCCAGAACTGTGTCCATTTCCTATGACAGTTTTGTTAGATTACACAAATATGACAGTTTAAAGAAGTCCATTGTTGCAGTCGTAATACATTGGATACCGTCAATAGTTTCTCTATTTAGCTCACACTTGTCACAGTGATAAAAATGTTTTCAAACAGGGTTAAGCAAAGTTTGTGTTTATAAAATGTGCTTTCTACATAAGGCATGTGAATCTCTAAGTATTTTCCAATGATCCTACCACTTTGTGTATAAACTGGCATCTACTCATATCTCATTTAGGTTTTGCTATATAAAAGTTTAAGTAGTGATAAAATTTAAGAAACTGTTTTGTAGTGAACAAGAAAAGATATCCATAGTAAAGTTAAGGAAGCAGTCTTTAAGAATGAATATGGAAATCTTAAGAATCTTTCCATAAACATGTTTATTTTTTCTCCTATGATGCCACATTCAGGCTTAGGACACAGAAAATGTCATTAGGGAATTTGTGCCATAAAAACGTATTCAGCTGGTGCAAAAATTAACTTAAAAATAAACAACACCCCCTCAACTGTCTACTGTTCTTAATGCCACGCTCTTGTTTTACTATTCATATATATGTTTTTAATCTGATTCTATTGACTTATCCTTATTCAAGGAACCATACATATTCTTTTTGGGGGTAATGCTAAAGATATATTTATCTATTTACTTATTTACTTTATTTAAGTATAATCAACATACAATATTATATTAGTTTCAGGTGTGGATTCAACAATTCTATACATTACTGAGTGCTCATCTATTTTGCCCATCACCCCCCACGCACCTCCTCTCTGGCAACCATCAGTTTGTCCTCTGTAATTAAGTCTGGGTTTTTTTGCTTGCCTCCTTTTATCTGTTTGTTTTATTTCTTAAATTATATATATGAGTAATATTATCTGGTATTTTTCTTTCTCTTTATGACTTATTTCACTTGGCATGATACTCTCTGGGTTCACTCATGTTCTTGCAGATAGCAAGCTCTCATTCTTGTTCATGGCTGAGTAATATGCCATTGTGTATATACCACATTTTGTGTTATTCATATTTAGAGGTGATATTCCTTCCTGAGAATTACTATTATGTAAATAAACAGAATTTGTATCCAATATCTACTCATCATTGCTATATGCTAAACTTTCTGCCTGTCTGTTTAGCACTCAAAAAATAAATATCAAGAGTATGTCAACTGAAGATATATAAATTTATTTCTATTTTAATAATTGTTCTAACTGCATTAGGAATATGCTTCAACTAGACATAATTGTATGCATTTTACATGGTTATTGTAATTCATTATACGACTGCTTAATGTTCATGTCGTTGTTTCTTTTCTATGACTATACTTTGTCCAGGAAAATTGTGACATGTTTATTCTTTTGGTAAATGACACTTATGTTCTTCCCATGGAAATTCTAAAGGAGCAAGGCAGATTGAAAATAAAATCTAGATAGTTGAATATTGCTTATTCTTCCAAGAAGATTCAGTTTTTGTTCTACATTTTTGCAGGATCCAACTGGAATATTCTCACTGGATAAAACCATTGGCCTTGGTACTTATGGCAGGATCTATCTGGTAAGTGGAGTTTCTTTATATATTGGTTCTTCATGTTTTAGTAACAACAATGATTGCCAGTCAAAGCTGTATACTGCAAAGCAAATAGTCACAAAAGAATTTCACTTTGAGAGATGCATCAAATTAAGATAGCTCAGTGATATCTATGAGACTTATTACAAAACAAATGGATTGGAAATCTACAGTGAACAAACCCACCAACCAAAGATCTAAAAATTATTAGCAAAACATTAATAAAATCATCAACAGAAAAAGGAATTAATTCAAATAAGAAGTACCCAAATAAAATATCATTTATTTTATGGTATACATCCATACCATTTTAATTACTCACATTCATCTTTTTTTATGTAGATGTTCTTTATTTTTGGTTTTTTTAATATAACACAATTTATTTTTTTAACATATGCAATTAGTTTCCATCATTTACAATACAGTAGCTACAATGACATTCCAAACAGAAACACAAAATAAAAATCAAAACCCCAACTTCTAGTTCACGTAATTAGACTTATACAGAAATTAGAAGGTTAAGTAACAACTAGTTAATCACCTAATTTCACAGCTATCTGAAGTGGCAGTTGTTATATAGCAGCTTATCTATGATACATTCAAGA
This sequence comes from Suricata suricatta, assembly GCF_006229205.1. NCBI lineage: Eukaryota > Metazoa > Chordata > Mammalia > Carnivora > Herpestidae > Suricata > Suricata suricatta. Next base: position 71,428,703 of record NC_043717.1, read on the forward strand.
TAAATGATACAATTTGTTACTTGCCCATAAGCAAAAACACAGCCTGCTTAATACCTTTCCTTAAATTCCACCTCTATACTACAATGTACTTGAGGTCCATGCAAAAAAAAGTAGGTACCTTTTATATAGGAAATGGATGATTAAGTCTTTGGTGTTGTAAAAGCAACTTAATTTAAACATAACCACCCCCACCACCAAAAAAAGAAGAGAAAAAAAAAGTAAAGAAAATAATAAGGGAAAAACCCAAGACACACTTCCTAGGGGAAGAAAAAACAGCATGTAATTTCTGTCCTTGACGGAATGTATTAAATAAGCAAACACCCTCAAAAAGCAAAACAAGTACTATAATGTAAAATTATTAAAAAAAAAAAGAAAACCCTCTCACATGCATAAATGAAAGATTGCACACAAAGAGCTCACATCTTTTCAAGCTTCAATAGTAAATATTCTGCTACTATGTATTAAATACTGCATGGTTTGCCCAAGCTAAGATGAAACCACATCATAAATCAATAAGCATTTTGCATTTTCTTTCATTATCTACTCAAAGTCATGCCGACTGCACCTCTAAACATTTCATTAAATCCAATTATACAGCAAACACTCCCAAAATAAACTCAAATTGTATTGCAGTTTTACTTAACAGTATATACAATGCTGTGTTGTGACAGGTATCAACTATCCATTAGATACTGAATCCATTTTTCTTAAGCACTACGAACTGCTTGCTTTTCTTGAAGCTAGATCATTCTGAAAAATTCCTGTTAGACCCGAGTGCAAACATATGGTATCTGTCCTTCTCTGCCTGACTTATTTCACTTAGCATGACACCCTCGAGGTCCATCCACTTTGCTACAAATGGCCAGATTTCATTCTTTCTCATTGCCACGTAGTACTCCATGTGTATATATACCACATCTTCTTGATCCACACACACATGAAACGATGTTCAACATCACTCATCATCAGGGAAACACAAATCAAGACCACACTGAGATACCACCTCACACCAGTGAGAGTGGCTAAAATGAACAAATCCAGAGACTATAGATGCTGGCGAGGGTGTGGACTGATGGGCACCCTCCTACACAGTTGGTGGGAATGTAAACTGGTACAGCCGCTCTGGAAAACAGTGTGGAGGTTCCTCAAAAAATTAACAGTAGAACTCCCTTATGACCCAGCAATAGCCCTGCTAGGGATTTACCCAAGAGATACAGAAATGCTGATGCATAGGAGCACATGTACCCCAATGTTCATAGCAGCAATGTCAACAATAGCCAAAACATGGAAAAAGCCTAAATGTTCATCTTTTTTTAATAGTTTATTGTCAAATTGGTTTCCATATAACACCCAGTGCTTCTTCCCACGAGCTGAATGTTCTGAAAACAAACATTTCAACATTTTGCATCATACTGTGTGTCTGTGTGTGTACATGTGTGTGACAGAGTTAGCCAAATAAGCTAACAAGAACAACTCTTCATTCATTTAATGATTATTTATCAAACACAAAGTATGTGCCAGGCACTGTCATAGTCTTTGGAGATAATGTGATGACCAAAATAGATGATACTCCTCTTCCAGGACTTATGGTCTAGAATGTATAAGTAATTAAATGTATGTATGTATGTGTGTGAGAAGGGTTGGGAGAGGCACATCTTTACATGTGTAAACACACAAATAACTGTTTATTTGCATTTGTAATATATTCCTTGTGTGGTTGTTGAGAATACTATGATGCATTCTAGGTAAAGGCAGGGACACTGTTAATTAAGGGCTGGGTTGGAGATGGGCTTACTTTAGTGGCCCTATCGCCTTGATCAGGTGCCTTTCCCTCACTCTCTAATATGGGAAATAGGCATTTTCTCAGTCTTTTATGAAGTTCTGTACAAATGTGGTGTTCTGTTTCCCTAGGTTTGTCCCTCAAAAAACAAATCACGATCACTAGGCTGATCCTTACTGTAAACTGACCACAGGTCCTCTGCATATGGATTGTGCAGAGGTGTCCTGGTATTGGTCCAGTGGAAGGGGCTTCATTGTAGTTCAGACAGAGTTGCCCTCTGCTTGCCAAACCTTGTACCTTTAGGCTGCATCTGCCTAGAAGGGGCTTTAAAAGAAAATTCATGTACCCAAGTTGGGGTGGGGAAGATCTTTAAAATTTGCACAAAAGTACCTACAACATTGAAGTTAAGTAGTAGAAGTAGCATTATGGAAGGTTCCTAAAAGCAGAAAGTACCTTGGTGAATAAAGGGTACAGAAAGAATGCCAATAATTGTGACAAAAGTTTTTTCAAGCCTTTTGACTTTACCTATTAATGGAATCAATAAGTATATAGACAGTGATGTGATACAAACACAAATATGTTGTTTATGTTACCTCACTTGCATCTCAGACTGAGTGATTAGTTAACATTTGTGTGATCTGGGTGAATTTTGCCACTATATGCATGAATACATACACTTAACATACATAGATGTTCTTCTTCCCATCTTTATTTATTTATAATCTTCATGACTCCATACCCACTTAAATTCTTGAAGGGTATGTTTGTGTGTGTGTGTGTGTGTGTGTGTGTGTGTGTGTTGATCTGAAAGAATAAAGCTCTCTTCACAACCATATCTTAGGACTAAAAACATCAATCATATAAGGTAAAACACAAAGGTAGGGTTAGATTAACACACAAAGATGGTTTCTCATCATCAGTCATCATAACTGGGATGCCATACAAAGAAGAAAACTCAAGAGAGTAAAAGGTGAGTTGTGCATGGTAATTCCCTCTCTTTTTTTAAACTAGGGTTTATTGAGATGTAGTTTGTATTTGGTAAAATTCGCCCTTTTAAGTATACAATTTTAAGAGTTTGGACTAACACACTTTGTCATATAACTACCACCAGAATCAAGATTTTTCCAACATACATCTTAAAATACACAATATACCTTCAAGTAATATTCTTCAAGTAATACTTCACTATGTGGGGTCCCAGCTTGTGTAGTATGGTTATAGTTGTTACACATTTTTCTTTATTAAAATTTTTTGAATGTTTACATTTTTAAATTTTCTTAATGTTTATTTTTGAGAGACAGAGCAGAAGCAGGGGAGGGGCAGAGAGAGAAGGAGATACAGAATCTGAAGGAAGCAGGGTAAAGGCTCTGACCTTTCAGAACAGAGCCCCATGCGGGGCTCGAACTCACAAACCAGAAGATCATGCCCTGGGTCAAAGTTGGATGCTTAACCCACTGAGCCGCCCAGGTGTCCCTGTTTATTTTTACTTTTGAGAGAGAGAGACAGAGATGAGAGAGAGAGAGAGAGAGAGAGAGAGAGAGAGAGAGAGAGAGAGAGAGAGAAAGAGTGCAAGTTGGGGGAAAGGCAGGGAGGAAGAGGGAGACGGAGAATCTGAAACAGCCTCTAGGCTCTGAGCTGTCAGCACAAAGCCCAATGCAGAGCTTGAACTCAAGAACTGTGAGATCATGACCTAGGCCAAAGGCAGAAGCTCAGCCAACTGAGCCACCCAGGTGCCCTACATTTTTCTTTTACATGTGATATAAACCCGCAATACTACTTCTCTGTTCCCCATACTCAATACTATTACTTCTTATTTAGTTACCTTTTAGATAAATTAAAATGAAGAAAATATTTTTATTCATTTGAGCCATTTCTGGAATGTGAATTTCTTTATAAAAATCCAAGTTTTTATACTTCTTAAGCCTGAAGAACTTTCTGTAATGTTTTTTATAGGGCAAGGCTTCTGGTAATGAATTCTCTGCCTTTATTTATGGGAAAGTCCTTCATTTCTTCTTCATTTTTGGAATATATTTACACTGGATTTAGAATGTTATGTTGATGATTTTTCTTTCAGCAATATCAGTCTGTTGTCTTCTGGCTTGCATCGTTTCTCAAGTCTGCTGTCATTTCTCTCTTTTTTCCTTTGTATTTTTCTTCTTGCTAATTTTAAGACGTTCTCTTTAACTTCGGTTTTCAGTGGTTTAAATATGAAATGTCTAGGGTTTTGTTTTGTGTGTGTAAGCATATGTGTGTCTGATGGACTATCATCATTGGGGTTCTCTGAACTTCTTGGACATGTAATTTGACATATTGTATTATTTGGGGGAAATTCCTGACCTTTGTCTCTTGAAATAATTTTATTTTGCTTTCTTCTGCTTCTCCTTATGGAAAACCAATTTTACATTTGTTAGGCCATTTGATATTAAGATTCAGCTCTTGGATGGTCTATTTTGTTTCTTATGTGTGTTGTATGTGTTCATGTTTATTTCCTTTCATTCTTTTTTCTCTTTGTGTTTCACTTTGGATCCATTTTTTTCCTATCTTTAGTTTCACTTCTAACTTCCTCAACTTTTTTGAATCTACTGATAAGACTTTCAAAGGCATGTTTTAATCTCTTTTACTGTTTTTTATTTCTAGCATTTTCACTTGACTTTTTTATAGTTGACATCTTTTGATATCTCCACGTGTTCATGCATGTTTTCCATATGTTTCATTAAAACATTTCACATATTAATTATGGTTATGTTAAAGTTTCTGTCTCATATTTTGAATATCAAAGTCATCTCTAAGGCTGGTTATATTGATTACTTTGTCTCTTGAGAGTGAACATCTTTTTTCTTGTTTGTTTCTCAGAATGTTTGTTTGAATGCCAGACATCATATGTAGAATAGTATAGATTTAAATAAATAATATTTATGCCTTGAAATGGGCACACTTGTTCTGCTACGTTATTAATATGGGAAATTGAGTCAATCTATTAAGATGAGCTATATTTGGATTACATTGTTGCTATGGTTTCCTTCACCTCACCACCAGCTTCAAGATCCAGTGTTACTTTGTGCTTAGCATGGTGGTAGAGCTCTCAGTATTCCTGCTCTACCCTCAGCTTTAGACTCTCCTTGTGCATCTGTGCCTCAAGGAGACTCTCTCTTCATGCTCCTGTGTCTCCCCTAATGGTATGCTGGCATTGCTTCTTATTAAGTGCTTGTTAGCCTGATGGTGTGGGACAGGGAGGAGTTCTCTGCTTTTTAAATTCAGCCTCAGCCTCAGGCAAATCTTATGCCTCCAGATTATGGGAGTAAGAATTTATTAGCTATTCTTTCCCTGTGCTAGTGGTAGGATACTTCTTAATGGTCTGAACTCAGGACTAAATCCTGCCCTTTACCAGAAGTAGAGAAGTTGTCTGGTTTTTTTTTATTCCCCCCAGCTGCAGTGGGTACTCTATGTACCCCTGGGGGTAACAGAGTTTGGTGCCCTTCCCCTAAAGCTTAAGGCTTTTATTCCTTAAGGAGAAAGGAATTGGACACGGTTTCATGTTTTTCTTACCACAGTAGCTTCTGCTTTCTACCAGGTCAGTACCATAAATCCATGGAGAAAGGCCTGTGAGTGTGTATAAATTCCTCTCTCTTATATCTATGGCTCCCAAGGGTATTGTACTCTCATGCTAGCCCATACTTGGCCTTTGGCAGTTCATTAAAAATTTAGCTGAATTCTTTTTACCACCTTCTGTGGTGGCGTTGCCTTTCCCCTGCGATCACAGGTGAGCCAAGGCTCATGTTCTAGTTCTTGCATCATCTTTAGTCAGACTACAGGCTAGTTGGTTTCCTTGAGACTTCTCTCTGGGTTCAATAAAAGTTATAATTTTGTAGATTATTCTGCTTTTTCTTCTTGCTAGTGTGGGCGTGGCACTTTTTCCTGCTTTCCACATTCTTATCAGAAGCCAGAAGTCTATGTCAATTCCTTTTACTGAATCTTCATGAAACATCTACCATATCCTAACTCCTGCACATATTTTGTATGTACCTATTAGGATTCAGAGATAGAGAACACTTTTTGCCATCAGATCTTCAAAGCAGAAACCTTGATGTTACAGAAGGTAGATGATTACAGATGGATTACTTACATTAGACAGATTTTCCTTTGTCACTCATTGATGTGACCTCTTCTACCTCAAATTAACTTCCTTCTGAAAAATTCTTGGGATGGTGTTACTGTAAATGAATACCTCTTTCATGGAATATAATCTTGAGTAGGTAGGAAACAATTTTAAAAGGTTCATACACTTTATGCCAGTAATCCCACTTTTGGTAATCTATGATAAACACCAAAAATGTAGAAAAAGCATAAATATTTATTTTAGCAGAAAGATAGCATATGTAGTGAAAAGAGGGCCTGCTATGAAACCAGGCACACCTGATTCAGTGCTCATTTGGCCATTAATTAGGAATGACCTTGAGCAAGCCACTTAAACTCTGAGTATATATTTCCATACTTATAAACTGGAGCTAATAATACCTACCTTACAAGATAAAATTTAGAAATAACACATATAAAGTGCTTGGCACATGTTACATATCTTTTAAGGATAGCTCTTGACATAATTACTGTTTCTATTATTTGTGAAAAGAAAAATTCAGCAAAATCCTAAATAGTAAAATATAAGATGAATATCTACTTAGTCAGTATAACATTGCTCTGGAATGTAATCTTTATGAAGATATCTACCACCAGAGAACTATCTTTAAGGTGTAGAGGAAGTAAATATGTACTCAGTCAATATATCATTGCTCTGAAAAGTAGTGTTTATGAAGATATCTACCACTATAGAACTATCGTTAATATATTAAGTATTCCATATTATACACTATGATTACAGCAAGTGAAAAATGGCAAATTAAATGGTTAGAATAGTGACATACTGCATGTAATTTTCGATTCTATATTCCTAATGTTCATAATGTCATATTATTTAGGTAAGGAACATACATATTTGTGTATATATATTAAATATACACATGTGGATATATGTGTTAGAACCAAATGCTGTATAAATACCCTGTACAACAAAATGGAAGCATGATACCATTCACACTTAATGTCAGAGTGACTCATAGAGGCCTTTGCTGCCAACCACATCCCCTGCTGGTGTTTTGTTTTGGTTAAAATCTCCCCAATGTCTTCCAGCTTGTTTCCAAGGCCTTGTTCTCTGACAGGTTTCCAGCTGTCTGCTGAGGCCTGTGCACATGGAAATGAAGGCCAAGTTGCACATTCCACATTGTAACCCGTTTCCTTTCCTGATTTTTCTTCTAATTAGATGCCTATCTTTTAACCCTCTCCCACCTCTGGCCAGTACAAACCTCACTTAAAATAGTGGGTTTTATTTTTCTTTCTCCTCTTAGGAGAAAATACTATTCTTCCTTCTTGTTAACCCCTAGTAGAGTCATAAAATGGAGTTTTATCTTCACCTTTCACTGCTATTCTCATAGCTTAAGAGTTGTCATTTGAAGTAGAGGAATACTTAGAACTTTCCAATACGATACCATATTAGTAAAAATAAAGTAGGTTGGAACTTGTTTTTTAATAGTACTATTAGAAAAATAAACAATTTCTCAAAGATCAGTATACACATAGAGACCACAGTTATTTTATGAAATGTTAGGAAGAAGACCAAGACCCTTTAGGGTAGCATAGTTTGTGGAAAACTGACCGTCCCATTAACTGACACTATACATGTAACTTAACTTTTCTGGGTCAGTTTCCTCAGCTATAAAATAAATATGTTAGACTAGATAGCCTCCAGGGCTCCATCCAGATCTTTGACAACATGCCTAACACAGTGCCTAGAACTCAATTAAAATGTAAACTATTCTTATTCTTATTGTCATCAACATCCTAGTAAGTGGATTATATTCCCTTCACCACCTTGCAATACAGAAGTTGCTTATTGGCTGTTATTTAAAGTAGTTCCTCATTTAACCAGATAAAATGATTGTCATCATGTTTTTCTATTCTTTCCTCTACCACTTGATAGAAACACCTCATTATTTTAACTCAGTAACTACTATTATACCCAAAGCAAAGATAAAACTGGGTGACAGGTGTATTGGGAAGGTAGGGTGTTTCATTATATGTTACTGTTAACTAAAACCATTTTGTTAAGCAGAATACTAGTAGGGTAAGAACAATAATTGAATCTCCAAAATGAGCCATTTTGCCTTGATCTTCATGAAGTTTTGAGTGTACCCTTAATCTCAATCATCTATTCCCACATTGCCATTTGTAGGCTGTGAGGGAAGAAAAAGGAGTAGGAAAAGGTTCAAGACAATCATTTCAAGCAAAGCAAAAAATCACCTGAAATACGGTAAGCCTCCATAGTTGGTCTAGAGCTTGATTGTCACATGTGCCTGGTACCTAATTGAAACTAAATTAATGCTGGTAGAAGGAGGGGACTACCTCAAATATCTTATTGCCCTAAAACTTAAAAATACTCCCAGGCATAAGTAGGCATTTATCCTTGAAAGATAGCAGAGAGGTCATCTTCCCTTTAATAGTCAACATATTAAGACAGATATGAAGGTGTGGCATTCTCATCACAAGCAAATTCCTGAATTTCTTGCATTATGGAAGTACACTGTTGAATGTGGAAATTTCTTTTTAAAACACTGTCAAATGTATCGCTCTTAAAATTCGGTTTCTTGGGGCACCTGGGTGGCTCAGTCGGTTAAGCTTCCAGCTCTGGCTTAGGTCATGATCTCACAGTTCATGGGTTTGAGCCCCGCGTCAGGCTCTGTGCTGACAGCTAGCTCAGAGCCTGGAGCCTGTTTCAGATTCTGTGTATCTTTCTCTCTCTGACCTTCCCCTGCTCGTGCTGTCTCCCTCTGTCTCTCAAAAATAAATTTAAAAAACTGGGGCGCCTGGGTGGCTCAGTGGGTTAAGCTTCCAGCTTCAGCTCAGGTCATGATCTCATGGTTCGTGGGTTCTAGCCCCACATTGGGCTCTGTGCTGAGAGCTAGCTCAGAGCCTGGTACCTGTTTCAGATTCTGTATTTCCTTCTCTCTCTTACCCTCCCCTGCTTGCACTGTCCCTCTCTGTCTCTAAAAAATAAATAAAAAACATTAAAAAATTTTTTAATAAATAAAAAACAGAAAAATATTTTTAAAATTTTGGTTTCTTAAGTCACTGTCTAACACATTGCTTTCACTTGGAAATATCACCAGACAGGTGAGATTTAGGTTTATTAAGTACATTTTCTGGATTTGAAGTTGGAGCAGGGAATTTGAACAGAAAGGCAGGAAAGAAATGTCCTCAAAGTTGATGACGTACAATTTATGATATTTTAAATTAAGTTTCAGAAACATAGTGCTGACATTTGGGTTGCCTAGCCACTAGGCCTATTGGATAGGGGTTTCAGTATTTTTCCTTTTAGGCTGAAATTATACTGTTTATTTGCCTACCAAATGTCTAGCACTGTGAATGCTTTCTTTTTAGGTAGAAAAGTTTCCTCACATCCTTGCCATTTTGCAAATATAGCTCAATTAAGTCAGCCAATAAATATTGCTTGAGTACCCATAAAGTGCATAACACTGTGCATTTTATTATACATTGCAAGCCTCAGAAACAGGAGCTGAAGTTGCAGCTGACTTGAGGCTATTGGCTTACTGTGACAGAGTGATGTCGAAAAGACCACTAAATGCCAAATAGAAGGGAGGCATAATTTTATTTATGGCCAGGACAAACATGATCCCTTGATCTTAAGGAGAAAAGTGCGGAGAATGGCCCCAAACAAAGGTGGCAGTGAGATTATATGGACAGAATATGTCATTATTTAGTTAACCAATTACAACCCACAGCATTCCATGGTAGCCAATAACACTAGTTTTGGCGGGAACCTATCACTTTAAAGTTTTTTGTCCTTTTAAGATGACCAGTCATAGTTAGGCAGTGACAAAGCAATTTTTCTGAAGAAGTGGTCTTGGCTAGATCTTAGCAACCATAGAAAAGGGGTGGGGGAGCGGTTTGCAACAAATTATCCATCACATTCCATAAGTAGTTTAACCCATTATATTCCATAAGCTGACCTATAACACTTACTAGTTGTGGATCCTTTCTACTGCAGTACCATAAGTCCAGAGCCCTCTCTTGGTTCTGTCTTACTTGTGGTATTGCCCTCTTGTGATAATATGCCTCAAAAGTGGGGAATGGCCTTTGTTACATAAGAAATATTAAATTTACCCATTAAATAAATATATTACGTTGAATGTTTAAATTTTCCGTAATAAAAAATATTAGTCAAGTGCTTACTATATTCTAAGCACTGTGTTAGTCACTAGGTGCTAATTACAATGATCAGAAAGCTTTGGGGGGGGAGGTTATTGATTTAGTTTTAGTAGACATAAGGAATGAGGTCATTTTCCCTATGATTATGGCATTTACATTTGAGGAAGGAGTGATATGTAACAAGAAGAAAAGGAAGAGGTAGGGTGAGACTGAGCAAAAGAAGGGAAGAAATAGGGATGTCAGGGTTTTTTGTTTTGTTTTATTTTTCCCTGGACATAGAAAGTCTAATGAAATTCCTAACTGAGACTCCAGGGATAGGTTTTTTTTTTTTTCAATAAGGCAACTGAGGTTGAATGTTTGCAATGGGGTGAAAAAAAACTAATATAAGCTACATAAATCGAGACTTATGGGACCAAATTAATGGAAGGTGCTGAGGCTTAAAGGCTTTGGGGAAAAAATGGAATATTTCTATCTTGACCATGACATCTCTCCACCCGTGGAATATAATCTATGCTATGAGTTTTAGGCTTCTCTTTTCTTTTTTGTGTTATAACAAAATTTACTTCTGCCTTCTGGTAAATCTTGAGGGACGAAGAAGCAATAGCATGATAAAACTGAAAGGTGAAAGTGAAAGTCATATGTAGGATTTGTGTTCTTAGGAGGCCACAATTAAATTTTTTCACAACCACTATAGTCTGTTTAATAAGATCACAGATATACAAGGAAAGAAATTAAAATTCTATATTTGGTGTGTTGCAACAGTTATGACCTCACATCTTTAGATTTCTTTCTTTTAATGTTTATTTAGTTTTGAGAAGAGAGAGAGGAGGCAGAGAGGGGGGCATAGAGTATCTAAAGTGGGCTGTGTGATGGCAGCTGAGAGCTTGATGCAGGGCGAATTCATGAACCTTGAGATCATCAGCTGAGCTGAAGTCAGAAGCTAAACAGACTGAGCCACTCAGGTCACCCTTAGATTTCTAACTAAGCTGATTTTATCAAGTTGTTCTGGGGACAGAAAACACTAATTCAAATGTGTGGAGACAAATACACATTTCTAAACAAAAGCCAAGACAAGTAAACTATAACATGGAGTCAACCAGATAAAAGCACCCCAATTATAAACAGTTTTATAAAATGAAAATACAAGCCTTTGTAGGCGGGAAAACAATACAGTTACTTAAAAACATATATACAAAATTGCACATGTGATGCTTAGCTTATACACTTATAGCTCTTTTTAATATAGCAGTCTTAGGAAAATTTATGTGGACAAGTTTTTTAAAAAACATTTTAAAGAGAGATGGGAGTGAGTGAGAACAGTGCTAGAAACACTAATGTATTTTCCAATACATTAAAAATTTAGTTTTATTTTGCATATATATACTTATATGTAATATACATGTATGAGACATATGCATATATACACTTTGGTACCTTTATATATCTTTGTAAGTATATGTATTCATATAAAATATAAATTATATATAGATACACAGATAAATATATAAGATTGTGATCAGATTCTCAGTAAATTTAGTAAAGCTGGTTCAAGAAACAAGAGTTCTTTCTTTCCTTGACCCTCTAGTAGCAGACTACCAAAAACTATCTAGGTCTTCACTAAATTTTACAAAACAGACACATTAGAAAAGAAAATTTAGGCAATTCTAACTCTTGAAATAAGAGAGTCCTAACTTGGTTTTATGAATTTCCAACATTTTACCATATTGCTGTATCTGTGTCTAAACTAGTTTTGCTAGTGATGCTAAAACTGCATTTAGAGGGGCACCTGGGTTGGTTGGGCCTCCGACTTTGGCTCAGGTCATGATCTCATGTTCATGGATTCGAACACCGTGTCGGGCTCGGTGCTGACAGCTCAGAGCCTGGAGCCTGCTTCGGATTCTGTGTCTCCCTGTCTCTCTGCCCCTCCCCCTCTATGCTCCTCTCTCTCTGTCTCAAAAATAAATAAAAAATTTAAAAAATTAAAATTGCATTTGGAAATGAATGTGTCACTGTAGCTCTCTGGAGGTGTCAGTGAAAAGATGAATACTCTTTTATTTTTTATGTTGCTGGGGCTACATTGAAGACAGGTTCTTACAAAGAGGACTATGAGTAAAATTGTGCTAAAATATTAAAGACTATCAGAAAATGTAAGCAGTTTTTTAACCTGCAGTCTTATTTTCCCTTGCTCAGCTACACCCAGGTATAACAAATTCCTTCTCCACCAAAGCATGGAGAAAGAGAAGGAAAATGAGGTATAAATTGTGTGTCATTTCAGTTGGAGAAATACTGATATAAAGGTGGTTTATGTGTAATTTGTGTTGGAAAAATAAGAAAGCTCCTTGTAGATATGTCATTTATAGGCAGAGTCCCTTTATGACTAGGGACAAGAGGTTGGATTATTCAGGGTCCCCTGAGGGAAAAGAAGATTGATTATATTCTAAGCACTGCCAGTAACATTCTGTATAAATCATTAACTCTGAAGAGAAACAAAACAAAGCAAAAAGTCCATGATAATCAAAAAAGACAAGTTTAAGGGTTCTCATAGAAAGAGAGCTTTTCTTGATTCTGAGAAAAACATTAAAATGAATAAAATTAGTTGGTATACAAATTGAATGAGGAAGATAAGAGATGGAGAACTAAATGTTAGTCACTTAAGAGACAGTGAGCTTAGTGTCCTAAAAATTGGTAACATTTATTGAATGCTTACAATGTGCCTAGTGCCTAATTTGCATATGTCATTTTTATTTCGTAAGAGTATTATGAGGTGAGCGCCATTGTTATCATCATCCTTCCATCTCATAACTGAGGAAACTGAGGATCCAGGAACTTGAGTTACTACACAAGTTCACAAAGCCAGTAAGTTGCAAAGTCAGGAGTGAACCCACAATTTTCCTGGTTCTTAACTAATTAAGGTTTGTGCTCTTAACTCTACTATATTACATTCAGTTCAACATATATAATCCAGATTCAAAAAGCATTCAGCTAGCTGAAAAAAAAAATAACTTCCCAAGTATAGAAGTATATAGGAAACTGGTAAGCTGAGGTCAGTTATGAAGATTGTTCATGATGTCTGCCTCAGTGTATTTGTCTCCTTTATGACAAGCACTCAAGTCTGAGGCTTTTTCTGGGATTTAGATTTCAGAAATGGACAGGAACAAATCAGATTGGTTTTGTAGAACACTTTATAGGACACTTGAAGCTCAGCAGTAAATTTCTACTCAGACTCTTGAAAGCCCTAGGAAGGCAAAGATTTCTTCCTATCACTTCTATACTCTTTTCTAGTGAGGAAAGGCCCATCTCCAGGGCTAGAGGCATTAGGCTTCAGTTACTGCTCCTACTAGGAAACCCAGAGAAGAGGGATACAACAAAGGATAATTTAAATATAGTGCCTCTCTTGGAGCCCTTTGGTGGCTCACTCTGTTAAGCATCTGACTCTTGATTTCAGGTCAGGGCATGATCTTATGGTTCATGAAGTAGAACTCCACACTGTCAATGCAGAGCCTGCTTGGGACTCTTTCTCTCCCTCTCTCTCTGCCCTTCCCTAACTCATGCTCATTTTCTCTCTCTCTCAAAATAAATAAACATATTTTTAAAAGTTAGTGTTTCTCAAAGATGAAACAGAATCTCAGCATCTTCTTGGTAGATGATTGGTTTCTGATTGGTGGAGATATTAAAAATTAACAAATTTTTAAAATGTGTATTTTCTAATAGATGCTTCTAAGAACAAGGGTGATAATTATATCATACATATACATACACATATACATGCACATATACAATTTAGGATACCCTTTTATGTACTGTGCCTAAGAATAGAATTTCTCCCAGAGTCTAAACTGCAATAAGTTACATGTAGTGACTAAATGGCTATAGCTTAAAATGTTGGAGACTGGCAGAAGAAGAGAATTGAGCAAGTGGATGGAGGCACATTTGGCATTGAGATGAGGAGTTGTATATACCAGGTGTGCTACTTAAGTAAAATTCTCTGTATCTTGTCCCATCAGATGGGCATCCAGGTTTCAACAAAACTTACATCTTGAGGCTTTCCTGCGGTTAACCTCTACAAGAATTTTGCAAGCAGCCAAGTTCCTCCCACCTTGTCACAAAATAAAGTGTTGAAATCATAGTACAAAACCAGCTAAGTCTTGGAGTCAATGCTTAAGAATTTAATAGTCTTTCCAACTAGTTTGAAAATTTCTTCAGAAGCAGACTGAGACTTTTTAATTTTGGCTAGACCTCCAGAACACGTAGTAAAGTGCCATGCACATGGTAAGAACAAGGGCATCAGGGATATACGACAAGCAAAAGTTTCGATGTAAATGTAATATGTTTTCTATTGCCTACACTCATTTTTCCATGTATAATCAGTGTTATCATCGTATAAGAAGGTATTATGAAAAAATTTGATGTCTCCAGAAAAACCTATCTTAATTACCTATGTAATATCTTTGGAACTAAGAAAATACATATGGATGCTTTGCACCATTTTTTGTGGGACTAAAAAATGTGTGCAAAATTAACCCCTTCCCAAATAGCATATTTTAACAGGGGCTCTCTGCAGATGTGCCTTGATGGAAAGAATTGACTAATGACACCCTGGTAAGCCATGCTGGAGACAGGCTGACCTTTCAAAATTATACCACCTAAGAAATTTTCTATCCTGACTATTAAAAAAGGTGGCAATGTGTAGAGATAAATATTTCCAAAGGATGGAAATATTAGCCTTACTTTTTTTTATTACTTTCTGCTGAATGAGTCATTTAGGAATCTTGAAAAAGTATATTTTTTCTCAGGGTACTGTAGTTTGCTGTAGTGTTATTGGCATAGCCAAGTATAAGGATGGTTTCAAGAGAGTCTTATACCTTCAGGAAGATGTCTACAACATGTGCAAATATTTCCTGACATGGAAGATTGGCAGTCGTTAGAAAGAAAAACACATAAATAAGAGCCTACAAATTCCCTGGCTTCTCTTTGCCTTCTACCCATGCTTGCCAGTTGCTGTAATGGGTTTTTTAACTACCTTAAAGTTTAGTAAGTTTCAAAAAAAAATTAAATACCCCAAAATGTTAAACTCTAAAAGTTTTGTGGATTTTTACATCTCTATACACGCACACACATGCGCGCGCACATACACACACACATATATATACATAGCCACACATACATATATTGACCAACACACCTTGGATTCTTGGGTACTTGTCTGGTCCCGTGTCTTAGGAAACTTCTGTCAGTCAAGGACATCATCCATATGTGCTCGATTTATGTATTTAAGTCTTGGGCAACATGCTGTAATGAATAAGAGATAGTTGTGTCCTCCCCTCAATTGCATGAAAGGCATAACTAACATACGACCAGAAAGGTGAGAACTCATTTAAGAGAAGCAGAAAACATAGTGGTGATGTTTGTAGAGAGCATAGTCTGTGTTCACTCCAGCCAGCACAATGTGAAAATTGGTTTGACTAATTTCTTCACTGCTAGTACCATTACCCCTCCAAAAATATACAGACAGAATTAATTGGTTATTTGATGGAAGTTACCAAAATGTTTGTTGGTATCCAGTACACATAGCCTTACTAAAATGAAAAATGGATGTTTTACACTCCATCAAAAATGCTTTCTAGAAAGGAGTTCTCAAGCAGACATTGATGCTTGGACGTCAAGGGAGGGATATTTGAGAAGCACAATTTATTGTCAACCTATTTTCATGAGGCCCTTCCAATAAGATGCTGTGGTATGAGATCAGAACTTTTCCAGATTAACCTTCCCCATTCCCTGCCCTTTTTTGGATCTGGCAGTGGTATAAATGAGTTAAGTTGAGTTGGAAGAGGGTTTACAGAAACGAATTAGAATATGGCCAGTGAATTTACTCAAGATAACTTGCTTAAAGAAATAAATATCAGAGTAACTATATTTTATGATTCTATTGAGGCTGAGTAGTAAAACCTTAATTATACTCTAAAGATCAGGAAATTTTGTATATTCTTTAAAAAGGCAAAGGATGTCTCTCTAAACTAATTATAATATGTGCTCTCAACTCCTTTATAAATATTTACTTATTTTTTAGTTCTGTTGCTGCTGTGAATTACCTTGCCATTTACCCAAATTTTATATATCATTATGCACTTGTAGAGAATTGCAATGCAGTCTGAATGAGTTAACAGAGACTCAGTGCCTGGGGATGTTTCTCAGATTTATAAAGAAGCAAAAGCCACTTGAGTCTTTAAGGTAGTAGTTTACCCTAGATTTTCATTAAAACCTGCAGAATGAGATGTGGACTCAAACAACATCACTTGGCCCCAATCAAACCTTTCATTTTAGAAAGGCTTTGAGGGCAGGGACTAGATAATATGCCCTGCTTTTTAAAATTTCCCTCTAGTAGCACTGTGCTGAGTTACATTTTGTTGCTTAATTCTTTATTTTGTGGTTTTCTTTTTTATTTAATATTTGTTTATTTATTAGAGAGATAGATAAAATGTGAGCAGGGGAGGGATAGAGAGAGAGGGAGACACAGAATTTGAAGCAGGCTCCAGACTCTGAGCTGTCAGCACAGAGCCTGATGTGGGGCTCCAATTCATAAACCATAAAATCATGACCTGACCAGAAATCAGATGTGCAACTGACTGAGCCACCCAAGCATCCCAATATTTTGTGGTTTTCTTTATTTGAATCTTATATTCTAGCTCCCTTTATAATCACATAAGGGGAGTGGGAGAAATGGAGAGAAAAACGGGAGAGAAATAGAAAATGTAAGAGAGACCTTAGATCTAGGGTTGCCAGATTTGACAAATAAAAATACAAGATGCCCAGCTAAATTTGAATTTTGATAAAGAACACAAGTTTGTGTGTGTTAGTGTATCCCAAAAGTATATACTTATACTAAAAAGTTATTTGATTATTTGAACTTGTCCTGTACTTTATCTGCCAACCTTATCTAGAACCAACTTTACCTGGGTCACAGATTTGCCACCTGCCAACCCTGTGTAAAGAAATAGGAAGATTGTCTCTCCCACCTACTGTGGTATGGGAGAGAATGCCGGTTTGGCCTCTCTAAGAAGTTGCTAAAGGGTGGGGAAAAGGTGATCTTCTGGTCCTAACACAGCTACTACTCCTCCCTGCTTTTTCTGGAATATGTTTGGTGCAGCATTCAGAGCTCTATAGAAAAACTGCTGGTACTTGTAGAGGCCACTGAGTTCAACTGAGTAATTCTTTCCTTACTGAGGGGCTGAGTAGAGAAGGAAGGAGAGTTTTCTCTTTGACATGCTAAGCAGAGCATTTTTGTCTGCTCAGTCCCCTGGGCTAGGGAAGAGAATCAAGATCACTTTTTTCTTTCCAAAAGTGGAAGGGCTCTGGGCTGCTGACTTGGTTTGTCACTTTCCAATTTTATAGTTCCTAATATGGGTCCAAGAGCCTCGTGTGATTGCAATCAGTAGCAATCAATGATGTGTTCTTTTGTTGTTTTTGTTTTTATTTTATTTTATTTTGTTTTGTTTTGTTTTGTTTTGCTTTTGGTAAAAGACCTTATGTTCTTCTGTTTCACAAGCCAGGCTATCATTGGTTAGAGTCTACAAATTGTTCACAGAAAGACTGTGGTATTTAGAGCGCTGTGGCATGTGGCCCATTTCCTTTGTGACTTGTGAGTTAAATCATTCATTTTGCCTGTGGTACAGGGAGGTTTACTTTAAGGGAAGTTACACGGGGCATGACTGATCTACAGTGCAAAATAGAGGCAGACTGCCATCAGAAATATTTAAATCCAGCTATCACATCAGGGTTTTCCTAATTCCCTCAGGGTAGTCCAGAGAATGTACTATCTATTCTCCCCCTTCTGTAAATAATGTTTCCTGAAAAACAACTGATAATCTGCAAAGGAATAATGCTTTTGTAGATTTTATGAAGATTCCCCAAAAGGCAGCAATATACTGGATGTTTCCACTTGATGTGGTATTGTTAGTTACGACCTCTCTGGATTTGCCAAGAGTCTCAGTAGAGAGGGAAATAGAAACTGAAACAGTGTCATTGTCTTCCAGTTTTCTCAGGGACTTTATTTGCTGGACCTTCTACCATCATCAACTTTTTCTAGTGCTTCGGGAAAAAGTAGTTTGTAAATAAGTGGGGAAGATCATGCATCATATTGTAGAGATACAAAGTATGTTAGTCTTGAATTCTATTCAAAAACAATTCCAGTTACCATTAAGAGTTTACTATATACCAAACACTATTCTATACACTTTATAGGCATTAACTCATTTGATCCTCCATAGAATCCCATAATATACAAATGTTATTCTCATTTTGTATATGAAAATAAGGCATAGAGAAATTAAATAACTCATCTAAAGTCATATAGTAAGTGACTAAGGCAGGCTGAAATCAGATCTCTCTGGCCTGCAAAGCCATCACTTTTTTAAAAATGTTTATTTATTTATTTTTGAGAGAAAAATAGTGAGAGAGTGCCCACATGCAAGCAGGACAGGGACAGAGAGAGAGAGGGAGACAGAGAATCCCAATGAGGCTCTGTGCTGACAGAGCAGAACTCAAGAGTCATGCTTAACCAACTGAGCCAACCAGGCACCCCATCAAAGCCCTCACTTTTAACTATACTATGTAAAACTAATGTAGGATTGTTAAGTACAATTTCTACATGATCTATTTGGATCTGTGAGAACCTGGAAGGTAGTTCCACTAAGTCCCCAGGAAGTGTTTATGATGAGGCTCCAGTGTATACAACACTGTCAGTTTTAGTAGCATTACTATCTTTTTCTAGTCAATCTCAGAAAGCCTTTCTGCTGAAGATAGAAAATTTGAGAATTATCATTTCAGTCAATTGACAAAGCCAAATTACATGTACATTTTATCAGGAACATTAGAAGCTACATAAGAAATTAATTAGCCATTCATAAAGTGCCTGTTCTGAATAAAAATATTTAAGAAAGATTCAATTTCATTTTCTCACTGAGGGCTAGCTTTTATTTTTAATAATAATTTTTATGTAAAATCTTTTAACAACAAAATGTCTAATTCACAATATAGGTTTAGAACCAACCAGAACCGAAATAAATTGGACATGCTATTGATATTGTGCTATACAATTTCAAGGGGAAAGCTCTTCCCTCAAAAAACTAGAGAGTAGACACATACTATTTAAAAGACTAACCGCTTTAATGAGAGCCCTGCCCAGGAAGGTATCAGTTTAGGCTCATGGGATAGATTCTAAGTAGTCAGCTAAAAATTCATGTAGGAACTTATTTTGATACAAGCTTAAAGTATGAAGTTTCCATCCTTGTATAATAAAATTTGCCTAGTCCCCCTGCCATGCCACACTGGGAGCATGCATTTTTGTGTCACACAGACCTGAATTTAACTTCATGGGCTGGATAACCAGGAAGTGGGTCACTTAATATTTCCATGCCTCAATTTCACAAAAATGATGAGGACAATAAAACCTATTATACAGTGTAGCTGCTATTATCCCCATGAGAGAACATGCAAAAAGCCTTCATCAATATTGAAAACATTATAAATACATTATTAGCACTGAGATTGGGAGAATTGAAGGATGAATGCCTTTCTTTAATATAAAGTTTATTTTAATCTTTACTACTTAGAAAGCTGAGGTAAATGAGGAAGAATTAAATTCTACTGCAGGACAGAGATGAAAGGGCTCCATAGACATAGTAGTATTTACAGATGACTCTGAGAGGGGCAGTGACTTGCTAAAGGTCAAATAACTAGAGGTGTAAAGTCGCACTTTGGTATAGAAGTACCATGTTCCTATTTCTTGCTATCTCACAATTGTTCAAGGCTTTCCAGTAACTAATACTCTAACTTCCAGGTGGTCATTCCCTAAGTATCCTACTTATTACTGGGTAAACTGAAGATGAAATATCTAATTTTCTCCTCTCATACCAGATTGTACATAATTAAAATGGTGATAATTCAAGTTTATAGTAATATGTTCATATTATACCAGTGAAACTATAATATTTATGAGGTCAGAAATGACCATTCAAAGGTACCTCCAGGCTCTTATGAGTGACAGCTGTGAGTAAAAGGATATTTAAAAGTTACATTAAAGAGGTCTGTTGGAATAGCCAAATTATGGAAAGAGTGCAAATGTCCACCAACAACTGATGAATAAAGAAGATCTAGTGTATACACTGTGGACTATTATTCAGAGGGAGGGAGATGGAGAATCCCAAGCTGTCTCCTTTGGGCTGACAGTGCAGCCCCAGAAATGTTTTGGACAGAATCTGGAGAAATGACAGCTGTCAGCACAGAGCCTGACTAGGACCTCAAACACACGAACCGTGAGATTATGACCTCAGCCAAAACCAAGAGTTGGACATTCAACCAACTAAGCCACCTTGGCACCCTAGATATTACCAATTCTAAGTGTGGTAAATGGCCTTTACTGGTGTGACTCTTGGTTTTTTTGGGGGTTTTTTTTTGTACAGAATCTGGAGAAATGGAAAAGAAACTTATTAGTTGACTTTATAGAATCATTTTGCTACCATACTTATTTCCGTATGCTTTGTAAAATTATGTAAAATTTTGAGTAACTTGTCCAAAGTATATAAGATTGCAACGAACACTTGAAAGCACTGAAATGAAGTGCAGGCCTGGCCTGCCTTACCTTACTGTTTGTATTATTCCTTACATGGCCCTGTAGCAGGTCAAATAACTGCTGATAATAGATATGCAGGGAGGTGAAAGGCAGTGAGAGGGAGAATAAATGAAAGAATACATACTCATATATGTTAATGTTGCATTTTTTCCAGAGCAATCCATAATTTGACATGAATTAAGAAATTGTGTTTAAGCAACATTGAGAGCAGAGGCAATATCAGGCCTGGATTTGCTGCCTTCTGATGGAGCAGAATGCCTTTATTTCTGTATTTCCATGGTTCCCAAGCAGGAGCACATATCAAAATCATCTGGCAGAATAATCTGAAAAAAGTAAAAGCTCAAGACCCACTCTAGGAGATTCTGACTGAGAACCACTGCCTATCTGAAGCCGAGATTCTCATTGTATACTAGAAATGTCAGAGACAATTTACTTTTTTTAGAAGTAGAAAAAAAGCTAAGTATATGTGCTGGGAAAGTAGAGATTAGTCTCAATATGTAGTGATTTTCAGGAAAATATCCCAGACCAAAACTATGTCCTACAGACAAACCTACCACATTCTTTGAAATTCCTATTATTAGAGTCATTCCTCTGGACTTAACCAGAAATCACCTGTTCACATGCATATTATAAATTAAGTAATGCACTAAACCAGTAATTAACACTTTACCACAGATGAAATTAGGGTTCAACTTAATCCCAAGGGAAATGAGGCACAAGGCAGGTAAATTCTTTTTAATGGCTTTGAGAGAGAGGAGAGGGAGGGTTTTGTAATATGGGGAGTTTTTCTCAAGGAAAGCAAAGCCAGATGTAGCCCTTATGTAAGAGGAGAGCCTTAAGGGTAACATTGGAAGGGCTATTGGAAGGAGGACCTGGACAAGGCAAAATACACTTTGCCAGAGGTTATCCAATTGTCCTTGATGAAGGGAGCCTGCTTCTCACACTCCTGCAGGCTCAAGTGTCTCTTTCTCTGAAAGACCCATCACTGATCCTGGTTTATTTAAATACAAAGCAACAAAAGGAGAAAACCTGGAGGGACTTAATCCTACAATTTAGGTTACAGGGTATTAAACAGCTGATTGATTTGGCCTGTTCAGTAAAGACACACACACACACACACACACACACACGCACACACACACACACACACACACACACACACACACACACACAAAGCAACTGTTTTCAATTCAGAGAAAAAAGTTAAACTATGTTAGACCATTGAAGAAACAACTTTCTGCTTTTTTGCAAATGCCATTTTCTGGTTTCTCATCTGTATCTCAGCCAGAGTTGTGGGTCCTACTAAGTCCTCTGGTGGATAGGAGAACTGACTCTTGGGAGAAAGAAAAATACTCTCGGAATTTTTTTAATGATTAAAATGCAAGTTCAGGGATCTAGGGTGAAGGTGGGAGAGAGAAGTTGAGGGAAATGGTCATGTAGATTTGGTTGTTTTAAGTTAACTGAAAAAATGGTGAAATGGTGATAGTTTTTATCTTGCTTGTAAAAACAAGTTTTGGGACATTGGTAGTCATGAATTCTACTATGAGTTTATCTTTCTTCCCAGATATCAATAAAGGCCATTTGTCCAGATGTCCTGAGCAGCATATGGTTAAGAGACTATATTCCCTTTAAAAATGTGGTTTCCTTTCATCTGCTTTTGGATCATCCAGTTGCTCTTAAATCTTGGATATTTTTTCTTTTTTTATATTTGGCCATGTAAAAAAGGTATTAAAGTACGTATCAAATCTAAGCAGTGGGATTTAAACCAAGCCAAGTGCATGAGCTCTCCTTTTTATTTCCCTCACCCCAAAGTTAATATGTACTCCTAAAGCAACACTAATGTTTTCAATTAAGAAAGTCTGCTAAAGTGGCATGAGTACGGACCACTTAAGGGAAGCTTAGAAGCCACGACTGAAGTCTTGGAAAAAATATAGTGGAATTAAAATCTAGTCAGTATGTATTTACTGGAAGTATGATCAAACCTCCCTAATCCCCCAAGATCTTAGCAGTCTTGGTGGCAAAGAAAGGTGAGATATAGTGATTTAAAGAAATTTTTTTGAATACCATATTATACCTTTCTAAACTAAATATATCAACCAAATGATGAAATTAATTTCTTTCTTCTCTGTCATAGCAGTATCTTCCTGTAGAGTTCAGTGCTGTGTGGTAGCCATCCTTGAAAGGACTCTTTAGTCTTTATTTTGTGACCTTTTGGAGTGGTTGATTCACAGATTCTACTTTCACATGTTAATACACTCAGTACAGTGGTTCTCAAATTTGGCCTCTGGATCAGCAGCACCAGTATCACTCAGGAACTTGCTAGAAGTACCAGTTCTTGGTTGCCACTCCAGAACTACTAAATCAGAAATTCAAACTAGGGAAGGAGTGCTGATTGTGGGAGCAGGCATTTCTAATGCATGCACCAAGTTGAAAAGCCACTGCCTTAGTACATTCCTTGAAGGTGCTTTTTTGTCCCCCCTGTAGCAGACACTACATGTCCCCATGTCAGGCATATGCATTTATATACATTATTCTCCATAGAGGATATAGACTTGAGGAAGTATTTAAGACTCTCTTTCATAATAAAAAATAAACTGTAAACTATGAAAGCATGTCCTTCGGCATTGATAAAAACAAATCTCCTGACTCCCCTACTCCCACATGATAAATCCCTAAAATTTTAGAAATACATGTAGTCCTTGTTTTGATTATCAAATTAGTTACTTTTCCTTGCTTTGCATATGTATCATATTAGTGAATTGGAAACTTAAGCAATTTGTTCTTACATCTTAATATACAATCAAGTAGCATTTTGGGGCTGTCTTCACAAAATTTTTGGCAAGTTAGTGGTGGCAGATTAGTGCCATGGTTGGGAGTACTGTAATAGCATTCTGCAGTAAATTTCCCCAAGATGATGGCTTACAATTTACTAAATGTTTCTGCAGAACTTTCAGATCTGAAAACCTGGGCGAGAGTTCTCAGAAAGGACATAAGTTGTAATTGGTAATGGAGAATGCTGTATGAATTCCTCTCCTGGTAGGATAGAGTGAGATAACTTTGTAGATAATTTGAGGACTTTTGTTCTTTTGCTGCCAGATTGGTCTACTCCAGTTAATTTGGTCAGTCAACTTAATAATAAAAAGGAAGCTTTGTCAAACCAGTCGTTTGACTAAGTTAACTCTTGATTAACTACATGGCTGGTTATTTCACTCAAGACACATAGCCTCAAGGCACAGCCTAAGTTTGATATATTCCTAGTAAGAAACTAAGGAAACACTAACATCTGCAAGCCACATGAATATAATTTTATGTTTGGTTAATGGGCTTCAGATGAAACTTAACCATTTGAGTCACAGGAAGCACCAACTGTTTTATAGTCTAGTATACTTCACCTGCATTTCTTTTGGGTTTTTTTTTTTTACTGTTTATTTATTTTTGAGACAGAGAGAGACAGAACATGAGCATGGAGGGGCAGAGAGAGAGGGAGACACAGAATCTGAAGCAGACTCCAGGGTCTGAGCCAACAGCACAGAGCCTGCCGTGGGGCTCAAATTTACAAACTGCGAGATCATGACCTGAGCTGAAGTTGGATGCTTAACCGTCTGAGCCACCCAGACTCCCCTCACCTACATCTCTTTTAACTTGCCCCAAGTTGACTAAACCCAGGTTTGCTGTGGTCTGATACATAACATTATAAGTGCACATGTCAGATGATAAATGTTCTGCTCTCCATACATTGAATTTCAGTATTTACAAGAGAATTTTAAGTTGTATTAGCTCTTGTTATTCTTGTTTTAAATAAATCGAACCTGGATAGCTTTGAGGAGCGACGTAGTATATTGTAGAAAACATGAGCTTTGAAGTCACTCAGACCTACGTTTCAACCCTAACTCTGTCCCTTTCTGGGTGATACTAGGCAAATTACTTAACCTAGCTGAGCCTCAGGTTTCTTCATCAGTAAAATTAAGGATGATAATACCTCACAGGTTACTGTGTCTGGTGCCTAAGAAGTGCTCGGTAAATATTAGTTACTCCTTTCAGGACTAAGGAATCTATGCTTGAGAATCAAAATAAATAGCTATAAACATGGAGTTGTCCTAGTGACCTAGGGCATTATTTTTGTTTGTCTTCCTGACAGGATCAGCCACGAGCTCTATATATGGTAATATATAAGCTGTTGAACAGAGAGGAAGAGAAGGGGAAAGAGTCTAAGGTTGGCATCTCTGTGATCTGCTTTAATAACAAGGATAAAAACAAGAGTTTTGATTCAATGGAGAAGACAATACCAAATGGTAAAATAGAAGTACAGAATACTGAGGGAAGAAGTAAAAACTAGAAATTGGAGGAGGGGAAAAGATATCTTTATAATTAAATTAAGGTAGAATTCAGAAATCACTGTAATACAGTGCATATCATAATAGGTACTATAAAATATACATGAATGATAGTGACGGTTGTGGGGAAGAAGGAGGAAGAGACATATTGAAATTAATCTGATTGAGAATATTTGGGGGGAGAGTTTCTAGAAGCTTTCTCCTTACAACATCTCAGCTCCTCTAGATGGGAGACAAGTCTGCATTTGCAGTATACATAATTGATTATTTCCTCAGGCAACTATCTTCTGAATGATGATCTTTATTTAACTTATACAACAAAAGAGTGAAGGAAAATTATTGGCAATAGAAACCTAAAGATATTTATTCATGCCTCACTTTTTTTTGAGACAGTACCATTTTCTAACTGTGCTCTGACTTTGACGGAAGAAGATAGTATGAAATCCACTAAACAACTATTGATAATTATTTTTGTGGAAGATGAAATATGTAATTAAGGTATCAACTCATGCCACGCCTTTTTTTATGCCTCACTTTTTTAACACCACCCAAATGTACCTAACGTTAAGGGAATAACAAATTTGATAAATAAATTAGGATGAGTAGTCACTCTACACCTATTAGTCAATCAATAGTAGAAACCATAACTGTGAGCTATTTGATCCATGAAAATAACTTTACGTAATTTTTACCATTTTTTCAAGTTTTATGTTTATCAACCACATTTGAAAGGAAAATCTAAGATATTAACATTTTTGTGGTTTCCATTGATCTATTTCCTGTAGTCATTTCTTCTTTAATTAAAAAGAAATCTTTTGGACAGCTTCTACTTTACGAATGTAGATCTAAATATTTTTTAGGTATATTAATAGTTTCTTACAACAAATTTGAAAATCAACAAATTTATGAGAAAGTTCTGCTGAGGAAGTGCCTAGATACCTAAAAATTCTCAGTGGAATTGTTTTTAACAGAATTCCAAATTCAGGGATTATGTTTATTCTTCACTTTTGCCACATGATCTTCAATGGTATGTAAACAGTCTGTAATAAAGTAACACTAATGCTCCTGGAATGCCATGGAAAATCTCATTTTCGTCCATTATTGCATAGGGTTAGTACTCATGTACATAAGACACTAAACATCTGGATATATGACATTTGAATGTTATGGCACCACATCGATATTGCCAATGTACATGTTCATAATTTAAGAACCTTAATGGATGTCACAGCAGTACAGAACAACATCAGTATTTGTTGTGTTTGTATACCATTCCAGTTTTAGCAAAGTAGAAAAAAAATATACCAGGCTAAGGATACCAGTGCCACTATTTAGTGACAGAAATAGGGACCTCAGGACCACTTATAGACATAAAAGGGCCTGATTTTCTTAGATACAGGAGTATCTAAACCTAACTGTCCATATATATGAGGTTGTTTCAGACAGATGCTAAATTGAATAAGTTTGATCAGTAACTGTGGTGCTGTGGTTCACTTAAGAAAATTAATTGACTAAGGGTGCCTGGGCAGTTCAGTAAGTTAAGCATCCAACTTCAGCTCAGGTTGTGTTCTCAGAGTTCAGGACTTTTGAGCCCCACATTGGTTCTCTGCTGACAGTGCAGAGCCTGCTTCAGATCTTCTGTCTCCCTCTCTCTATCCCTATCCCACATCTCTCAAAAATAAATAAACATAATATTTTTTAAAAATTATCTTACAACAAATAGTGAAAGGAAGTATTACATAATCATTAAAAATATGGGATCTGGATTTTGTGGATTTATATGCTGATTTATATCAGCCACTGAACTACCTATGTGATCCTGGGCATGTGACCTCTCAATTTTCTCATCTGCAGAGTGGGTATAATAATACCCCATAGGGTAATAGTGAGGATTAACTAAATTTATATGTGTAAACCTTCTTGGAACAAAATCTAGTACATAGACAGCCATCTAAAATTACTTTTTTATTGCTTTTATTAGTTATTTGAGTCTATGTGTCTTTGTTGTGGAGTAACAGTGACACAATTATCAGCATTATTTTTAAAAATTTAGATTCATTCATTTTCCTTTTAAAGCAATCATTATTTCTATTGCTCTAATCTCTATTAAGAAAATAGTATTGGGGTGCCTGGGTGACTCAGTTGGTTAAGTGTCTGGCTCTTGATTTTGACTCAGGTCATGATCTCACAGTTTGTGGGATTGAACCCTGCATCGGGCTCTACACTGACAGTGTGGACCCTGCTTGGGATTCTCTCTCTCCCTCTCTGCCCCTCCCCCACTTGTGTGCACTCTCTCTGTCTCTGTCTCTCTCTCTCTCTTTCTCAAAATAAATAAACTTTAAAAAAATTGTATTGCCCTATAATCTTTGATTGGAATCACACTCCTCTTAAAATATGGACTATCAGTTAAGAAGCAAAAAATTGGTACAGATCCATGCTGCAAATTACTCTTTAGTCAGCCACCAAGCAACCAGATATAAATAATTTGTAAATTAAACCTCAACTTTTGTCAGAGGATTTGAGGTAATTTAAAGTATTAATACACATTGTTATATGTATTAGGTAAGAGATCAGAAGCTAATTAGGAGAAGAATAAAGATAATTATACCAATAATCTAAGATAAGAAAACAATTTCAGGTGGATTTTCTGGAATCTGAGACCAAAATTTAAAAAAAGGAAAAAGAAGAAAACACTCCACCCAAAATTATGATGGCATTTATATCAATTTATAGAGAACTATATTTTTAAAAGAAAGAAAACTGTTTATTTTTGCTGTCATATCTTTATTGGTTAAGCCCAACCAAATAAAGCCTAAATTTACTGGGGGTTCTGTTACATAAATAACTTGTAGGACAATAAAGGAAATAAGAAAACAATCTTAAAAATCTATTTCCAGGCAATTTCTAGCAGGTAGGCCCACATTCAGCAAGGTTGAACAAATCCTTTGTCTGTATTAACCCTCAAGACTGACTCTGCAAAATATTTGAATAAGCGAAATTTCCTCTGCCATCTCTTCTCTCTTGTTGCCTCTTCCTTCCCTTTTTCCTTCCTCCCTTCCTTTCATCTTTTCTTCCTTTCTTAGATTTGGTAGAGTCCCTCCCAGTTTTCTCACCCGAGGAACCCTATCTGATCCAATAGTAAATTGGCCTATATCTTCTCTACTTATAAGGCAGCAAATAGAGTCAGCCATTTTAGAAAGCTTTCCAGCCAAAGTGGGAACAAAAGTGTTTTTTGGTTACCTCACAGTTGAGTTAAACATTTAGTCAAATAGGACTTTCTATTAATTGCTAAGTCCCTTACCAACACTGTCAATACAGTAAGAATAAAATGCCATCTGAAGGGATTTTCTGATATAGTGAGACTATTCTATATTTTGACTTGTGGATGTAGTTACATGTAGTTACATATTTGTCGAAAGTAGTAGAAATATACACAGCAACAGGTACATTTTATTAATAAAAATTATGCTTCAATAAACTCAACTAAAAAAAACAGAGCACACCGTCTCCATTTTTTTTCTTCTTGGTGTTTAAAAATGGAGGAATTTGAAAGATATGTGGATGGATGGATGAATGGATGGATGGATAGATAGCCAAAATTCTATAGAGATAAAGTTATGTAGTTATAGAAAAGTACTGAGACTGAGATCCTAGAAGCAGAATTTCAGGCTTAACTACACCTTGAGCTACATTCCTCTTCCAAATGACACAAGTAAGGTTATTTTCCCTTCCTGGAGGTTGTTTCTGATTATACAAACCTAAAAGGGTAGACTAGGATCTCATTAAGCTCAGGCAATTCTCTGTTGAGGTGACCTGATTGGGAGGGAGGGTGGGAGGAGATTAGGGAGATTTGTTTAAGTGTCATAAAGTAAATCATCTGTCACAAAAACAGGTGGAATGGATAATGTCATGAGAAATTTGAGAAACATCTGTTCACTTATAGCAGTGTCTGGGTCAAGATGGAGCCACCTGGGTGAAGTGATGTATCAGGTTGCCGAAATAAGTATCTCATTGACCCAAGACATTTTGACCAGTGTAAAAAGAAACTGTTATCAGTTTTATAGTTTTTAGGGTTGTTTTTACTTTGCTTAAATTCTGGGAATTGTTTTTTCAGAGCTAGTGGAGGAAGAGGGAAAATGAATTAATGAAGTTATTCTTAACATAAGAGAAGTATACACATCTTAGAAGAGTAAAGATTGCTTCTAATATGAGTAGTTATTATATTATGAATATTTTATTGTCCTCCTTTCCTGTAATTGCTTGCGCAAATAGATCTCTTTCAACTAGAGAAAATAGAAAAACCCATATCATTGATTGCATCAGTGTAGAATGTGAAAGAGTAATTAATTGAGCAATATTGAATGTGCTATAATATAACGTGATTATGTCTGGGAGACCTGAATTTCCTTTTCCAAGCACAAATAGACCTATGAAAAATAGTAAACTTGAGAAGATGAGATTTTGAAAAAGAAATAATAGAAGCCAAAGCAAACCATGTTCTCTAGTTGAACTTGGTTGTCTTCAAACTATAAATATCTATAAATGAAACCTACCAGATAAGATTTTCCAAATATAAATTAGAGTACTTTTATGTCAATGACTTCTGAATAATTGTATATAGCCAGTATCAGCATGCCTTTAGTGATTCACCCAACAAGGGTGTGATTAAGATAAAATATGGCTTGAACTTAGAGAACAGCAGCAAATGAGAAGACGCATATATCTCAGAAACACACATATGTTCCTCAACAGAGTGCAGGACCCAGGCTTCTATTAGAAAATACTTTTGAAAAATATATTACAGATATCCCCGATAAGTGATAACTGCTTTACAGTGTTCAGTTAACAATGACATGCATAAGTAGAATTATTTGCACTACCTTGTTTGGTGTTCCTATAATCATATGTTTGACTGTGGGAGGTGGGAGAATTCAGAAACTTTCTAAAACTTGTTGATGGTAATTTTTAATAGCCTAGTTGACCCTGAACTTCTTGAAGGTGAAGTCCTAGACTTAGTTTGTTTTTGAAGCTTAAGCCCAGTACCTTGCATTGAATGAATTAGTTATTTGGTTTTTTATTCTTTTAGTGATTGCTATGTGTCAGGCACTATGCTGCTTCTTTCATGTATGTTATTTCTTTTAGACTCCAAAACATTCCTGTGAGAATTACTATTTTACAGATGAGGAAATGGAGATTCAGACAGGTCAAGTAACTTGCCTAATGCTGGGTCACATAGATAGGTAATGGTAAAATTATGCTTCCTTATTCCACTCAGTAAGTGTATGCCGCAGAATAGGCATGGGATAGGAAAAATGAATTCATCTTGTTTCAGTGATTGTGACTCATATGAATAATGTTGCTATGAGGATTCATGTACAAGTTCTTGCATGGCTATATGTCTTCAATCTTAATGGGTGTACATTTTGGGATAGAGTTGCTAGGTTATATAATAACTGTATGTGACGAGTTGAGGAACTGTAAGACTTCTCCACATTGACTATACCATTTTCTATTCTCATTAACAGAGATGAAAGTTCTGATCTCTTTCCATCCTCTCCAACACTCCTTTCCCTCTAAAAAATTATTATAGCCATCCTTGTGGGTATAGAGTGGTATCTCACTATGGCTTTAATTCGCATTTTCTTAATGACTAATAATATTGAGCATATTCTCATGTGTTTATTGACAACTTGCATATCTCCCTTGGATAAATGTCTATTTAAAATCCATTACTAAAACAAATTCCTGATCAGATATATGATTTGCAAATAGTTTCTCTTATTCTGTGAGTTTTCTTTTCATTTAATTTTGATAATGTCCAGTTTATCCAAATTTTCTTCAATTGCTTTAAGAAAGCATTAGTTTGGGGCACCTGGATGGCTCAGTCGGTTGAGTGTCCAGCTTCAGCTCAGGTCATGATCTCACGGTTCGTGGGTTTGAGCCCCACATGGGGCTCTGTGCTGGCAGCTCAGAGCCTGGAGCCTGCTTCGGATTCTGTGTGTGTGTCTGTCTCTCTGCTCCTCCTTTGCTTATGATCTGTCTCTCTTTGTCTCTCAAAAATAAATAAATATTAAAAAAATAAATAAATAAAAAGATCTTTCTCTATTGCTACAACTTTACACACACACACACACACACACACACACACACACACACACACACATACACCCTCTTCAGTGAAATGCCGAATTTAATTTATACAACTGAAGGGGTAGAGGTTAGAGCTACACATTCCTAGAGAAAGGACAACCCATTTCTTGGTCCTGTTTAGCTTTAAAAATCTAAATAAGACAGAGACAAAACATATATTTAGTTTGTAATGCTGTGTAGCATATCAAGCTACCTCAAAAACATAGAGTAGATCTGAGAACATCTATGGACTACTGCCCAGTCATAAGTGGTCAATTCTGCAAATTTACTGATTCTATTTATTAGAAAAAATTTACTTGAGCTTGAAGCTTCTAAATCCTTTACAATTAAAAGGAATAAACTCAGTATAATTACTAGGAAATCTCTGAAACCTTCAAATATATCAAGTAGAATATCTTTCCATAAAATCACTATTTATTTTAGCTGGTTGCAAGGACTTATCAAGCCATCCAAGGTTTAATGAATATATACCTATTAAGTGAAACACACATATGCATATGCACACATATGTATGGCTCTCAATACCTGAATGGTCTTACTGGTGCAATTTGGTACTTAAACTTCTTGGGGTAGAAAAGCTAGTTTTCCATTTGCCTTTCTGTAAGACAAGGCTTGGTCAGGCCAGAATTAATTCAGAAGAATGAAACTAGATCATCTAGGCTGCCTGAATTTTGCTGATCTGATAGTAAATGTTACAGATGCTAGGCAAAAGGAACTAGTAAGATGAATTGCTTTGGCTATAGACTTTGCCCATTCTCCAAGGAAAGTCAATCTTTCCCCCCACTCCCCTCCCCTTCTCTCCTCTTTCCCTTTTTCTCCTCCTCCATGTCCTCTTCTTCCTCATCTTCATCCTCCTCTTCTTTTTCTCCTTTTCACTAGATCCCCTTTCCTCTTTGTCACCTTCTCCCCAGCCCTGACCCCTCAGTTTGCCCTGAAGACAGCCTATATCTACTAACCCCATCAACACTACCACCCACCTTGACTCAGTCAAAGTGTATGGGTCTACTCCTCCATTCTACACAGCTCCCCCTTAGGCTCCATTGGGAGATTTTTTCCTCTTCTAGATTGCCTTAAATGTCTATTTTAATCTGTGAACCTCCCCTGCATTTAAATGCTTGTTGTACTTCTTAACAGCTGCTAAAATATATTACAGGTGTTCCATTTCAGCAAGACAATAATTAAACAATCTCACTATCTCTCAAAGTCCATACCTGGAGTGGTAAATTGGGGAGAGTGAGAAGAGAGGTAGTGGAGGGTAGAAGTGTTCCTTGGAGAGAAAGCTTAATTTTTGCAGATACAGTAATCTTCTTAAGGAGGCCTCTGAGCTTATACTCTTTCAAGTCCTGCCCCCAAAATATGTAGGAGTTTTCCAACTTTTCACAGCTCAAAGTGGAATAAATTTGTAGTGTATGATAAATAAAAGCAACTTATAAATTATCTCGCTGATGGTGACTCATGATCAAAAGAACAGTGAAGACCCTGGGAACCAGAGTACTTGGGTTTGGTGAAAGTTCAGGTGTTGGCTTAGAGAGATAGTGGATTTTTTTTCATAATTGTCTTGTTGAAGTGGAAATTTTGCAATATTTCAGCAGCTGTTAAGGGGTGCAAAAACATTTAAACCCACACAAATGGAAAAGGCTGCTGACCTACTACTTTGAGGCTGAAAGGAATTGGATTTTGTGTATTAATAAATAAAATTGATGTAAAGAAACAAATAAATGATCTTCCTTCGCTACCTTTCTTTGTAGCCCTCTAGCTCTATTTCTGTATTTGTCAAAACATTAAGGAAAAAGATACTGGTCTTACAGCCTGTAGTCATTGCCATGGCAAGATGATCTTTTCTTCAATTACATTCTGTTAACGCAGCCATTTGTCAGTCAATTCAGGGAAAAACGAGTTCAGTTAGTTATTTTGTTTTCCAAGTTTGGCCTAAGGAATACTGCTTAGCCTGGAGAATACTCTAGGTGGCATAGCTCTCAAAAAATGTAAGTCAGTCACTTTAAACAAAACAAAGTAAAAATTAATCAATAAAAATCAGCAGATTTTTAATATGTTTTAATTTCTGTTGTGAAGTCCCAAATGAATATGTTTCTTGCCTTAAATAGATTTTATTATTGATAGAAAGTTTATTGAATAATGGTAAAATTAAAACTAGAAGTTTATTCAATATTGATAAAAATTTTGGTACTTATGTGCTTATAAAATTATATGTAAATGCATCAAAAATATATCCTAAAAGCTGAATTGATAGAACTGTAAGAAGATATTGATCCCTCCACAGTCACAGTGAAAGTCTTCAATGTCTCAGAATTTTACAGATCTAGTTGACAAAAAGTGAAAAATGCAAGTAGCAAGCTTGATTTCTTAGAAATATGTAGGATTCTTCAACTAGCTATTAGAGAATAAACATTTTTCCCAGCACTTAAGAGATATTTAGTTGGCAATAAAGAAAATCTTAAACAGTAAAGAATCTGTATCCTATAGAACATACTCTCTGAAAAAATTCAGTATAATTTAGAAAGCAACATGGGGTCCCTGGGTGGCTCAGTTGGTTAAGCATCCAACTTCGGCTCAGGTCATGATCTCATGGTTTGTGGGTTTGAGCCCTGCATCAGGCTCTGTGCTGACAGGTCAGAGCCTGGAGCCTGCTTCAGATTCTGTTTCTCCCTCTCTCTTGGTCCCTCCCCCACTCATGCTCTGTCTCTCTGTCTCTCTCTTTCTCTCTCTCTCTTAAAAATGAATAAACATGGAAAAAAGCAACAAAGTCCTCATATATTTAGAAATTGAATGAATGCATATGTAAATAATTCATAGAGCAATAAATATTTTAACATATACTAAAATGTTTATTTATATATTTATCCAATCTAATTATATTTTTGATTGAATAGGAAGAGTATTTTCAACCTTACATGCACATCAAATAATAGTAATAAACCCAGTGCATAATAATTCACAAATACTTGGTTAATTGGAAAAGTGTGTTGTAAAAACTAATTAATATAATAAGCAATAGTTAAAAGATTGTTTGATGTATTTAGAAAAACAATATTTTCAAGACTTTTGGCAGCACTAGATTTTCTATCACACGATTCCTAGCACAGTGCTTTGCAAACAAGCATTTCCATTAGTTTTTGTTGGCTTGTATATAGTAGAAAATAGTAAAAAGCTATACATTGGTATAGTATTGATGAATTAATTGAAAATCATTCTTACATAGTCATTAAAGTAAATTCCCCAAGGTTGTCTATTAGGCAACCTGGATCAATATATTAAGGTTACTTCAATTTTGATTTTGAAGCAATTCATATTGGCCTTCCTGAAAGTTCTGCTAAATTAGTGAAGCATAATATAATTTCTTAAGGCAAAGTGACTCTCAAATCCACATCTTACAGATGCTCTCTTATTCAAATCAGGGATGGGGGAAGTTTCTTCTCTGGACTCCATACTCTGAGTTTAAGCCAGGTATGGATATGTGATTTTTGAGGGGTCTGATGATTAGCCAAGTGGGGCTGGCTAAGATTATAGATAAGCCATCTAAACATAGTTGCTTAATTCCAGACTAACAATTGGATCCCAATTCCTGATTTATACAAAGTCACCCAGAAAATAAATATCATCGAACATATTTTTATTATTTATTATGTCTCAATATTGCCAGATAAGCACTTACTTGTTAAAGTAATATTTAAACAATGCATTTGTACCAGTATTTGAAATCACAGAAATTTTTATACTAAAATTCTTTCTTCTGTTATAAATAGAAATTAAGACATAAAAAGTTCAATTGTCCTGTTATATCAGTTGTTTCTTTATATATATTCTCCAACTATTAGCAGTTTGCTCCATTGGATTTAATCATAAATCCATCCTGAAGCTTATAATTGTAGCAGTAATATATGGTATTGCAATTTGCAAATAGTCAATATGTAGAATCTCATTGATTTGGAGGGAGGAAATAGAGGTCTGGATTTGTGAATTTTTTTCATTTTTTTCTTTTTTTAATGTTCATTTTTGAGAGAGAGAGGGCAGAGAGAGAGAGAGAGAGAGAGAGAGAGAGAGAGAGAGACAAGCGGGACAGAGAGAGAGGGAGACAGAATCTGAAGCAGGCTCCAGGCTCTGAGCTGTCAGCACAGAGCCCGATGTGGGGCTCGAATAGACAAATCCTGAGAACATGACCTGCGTTGAAATCAGATGCTTAACCAGCTAAGCCACCCAAACACCCCTGGATTTGTGAAATATTTTCAAGGAATATATTAAATATAATTCTAATACTTTCAAGGATTTTGTAAATTTTCATTTGTACCCTTATTATGAAAATTGTCACCCTGTCTTCCCATTATGGCAGTTTATGTATGTTTATTACCATATTAAAAGTTCCTCAAAAGTAGAAACTGTAACATCTTGCCTAGTGTCTAGCATATAGTTAGGATTTAATAAATACTTATTAAATATGGAAGTTGTGTGAAGGAGTGAAAAGAGCACCAGAGTTGGAAAGGAATCTTGGGCTTAATTGTGACTGTGCTACTAATCTAGGAGACCAATAGTGGTAAATGTAACAGGAAAAAATGGCAAAGTATTTGAAAGAAGAAAGAAAATAGGGGTGCCTGGGTGGCTCAGTTGGCTGGGCGTCTGATTTTGACTCAGATCATGAACTCACAGTTCCTGAGTTGAAGCTCACAAGCCCCACATTGGGCTCTGTGCTGACAGCTGGGAGCTGTTAGACCCTAAATTACCAACTATTGTTTTTACTTGCCCACTTCCATTCTGGTAACCCTAGGAATGTAACTGGATAAAGCTGTTTCTTAACAACCCCACCTGGAAACAGCAAAGTCAATAGGTCAAAGTCATCTAGTCACTGCCCCACGGTCCCATCAAATGCTATAAGATGATGATTGGTTACTCTGACCTATATAAACCCTGAGCTTCTGCTCAGTGGGGCAATCCTCCGAGGAATTATACCTACTCGGGAGGGGCAGTTTCACCAAACTAAAACACCTAAGACAGTATGGTATTGGCACAAAAGCAGACACATAGACCAATGGAATAGAGTAGAGAACCCAGAACTGGGCCCACAAATGTACGGCCAATTAATTTTTTACAAAGAGGGAAAGAGTATCTGATGGAAAAAAGACTGCCTCTTTAGCAGGTGGTGCTGGAGGAACTGGACAGGAACATGCAAAAGAATGACACTAGACCACTTTCTTACCCCATACACAAAGAGAAACTCAAAATGGGCAAAGGACCTGAATGTGAGACAGGAAACCATCAAAACCTTCTAGGAGAAGGTAGGAAACAACCTCCTTGACCTCAACCACATCAATTTCCTACTCGACACATCCCCAAAGGCAAGGGAGATGAAAGGAAAAATGAACTATTGGGACCTCATCAAGATAAAAAGCTTCTGCAAGGCAAAGGAAACAATCAAAAAAACTAATAGGCAACCGACAGAATGGGAAAAGATAGTTGCAAATGGCATATCAGATAAAGGGCTGGTATCCAAAATCTATAAGGAACTCACTAAACTCCACACCCAAAAAACAAATAATCCAGTGAAGAAATGGGCAGAAGACATCAACAGACACTTCTCCAAAGAGGACATCCAGATGGCCAACAGACACGTGAAAGGATGCTCAGCGTCACTCATCATCAGGAAATACAAATCAAAACCTCACTAAGATACCACCTCATGCCGTTCCAAGTGGCTAAAATGAACAGCAGACTATAGATGCTGGCAAGGATGTGGAGAGACAGGCACCCTCCTACACTGTTGGTGGGAATGTAAACTGGTGCAGCTGCTCTGGAAACCAGTGTGGAGACTCCTCAAAAAACTATCAATGGAACTCCTCTATGACCCTGCAATATCACTGCTAGGGATTTACCCAATGGACACAGAAGTGCTGATGCAAAGGGGCACATGTGTCCCAATGTTCATAGCAGCACTTTCAACATTCTACAAATCATGGAAAGAGCTTAAATGTCAATCACCTGATGAATGGATCAAGAAGATGTAGTGTGTGTGTATATATATATATAGATATAGATATAGATATATATATATAGATATACATTTTGTGTATGTATATATATATACACATTTTGTGTATATATATATATATACAAAAAAACTATTTTAAAAAATAATAAAGTTCAAAATAAAAAAAACACTTAACCAACTCCATTTGTGTTCCTGGATTCCATTCTCGGTGACTCCCATTGGATATAGGGTCCAACAGAGCCTGGAGCCTACATAGGATTCTGCGTCTCCCCCTCTGTCTGCCTCTCTCTCTCTTTCTCTCTCTCAAAAATAAACATTAAAAATTGTTAATAAAAACATGAAAAACATCAAAATTGTGAAGAAGGCAGAGTTGGTTTCTTCAAGCTTCAATGATCCCTTAAATTTCTTTTGTTCCTTAACTTCAAATCCTGGAATCATTGCTACACACCCACATAGCTCCCCAGTAACATTTCTCCCATGTGTATGTGTATGTATGTACACACTCACAGAGATGAAGATTTTATTAAATTATGCATATATTTTATATGAATGTGTGTTTCCAGCCTTATTATTTTTAGCCTTATTCTTTTAGCCTTATATATTCAACATTATTATTGCCTTCATCTTTCATATTACATTGCTAGATTTGCCTCAGTGGCTTTTCTCTTTCAGGTAGCCTTAACTAAGATCTTCCTGTATTTGGAGTTTATTTTCCTGTGCACAAGCATCATTCTCCTCTTATTATGTTACAGATTTCAGATCAGCATTTTCTGGGTGGTTTTATCCCACTATCCTTTCCCCTGAACTCTCCTCTGTCTGCCACACAACTCTGAGGGATACACTGAGAGGGTTAACTTTGAGCCTTTTAGTTGATTTCACACTCTTCAGATTTCATTTCTGCAGTATTGAAGTAAACAGCCTGTTATTGCCCAATCCAGCATTATTGTAGTGAAAATGTGCTGAGATTCCCACCACTTTTAGATAATTCCATAGGGTTAAAAAGGCCCTCCAAAAAGCTGATACCTCCAATTAAAATGCACATGTACTACCTTAGTGAGAAGGGGGGTCACTGGACAAGACCTTCCCCATATTTCAGTAAGGGAAGGTTAGCTAATGCTTTGACATTGAAAAGACCGAGCAGGATCCTCAAGAAATGGGACAGAAGAGTGATGTGTTAAGGGAATAAACATCTGGCTGGAGCCTAGAGCATTACCCACAAAGGTCAATTCAAGGAGAATTAGTTTAAAAATCAACTTAGTGGCTAGAATGAAGAGTCCCAAATCTTTTGAGGCTGGCAGAGCCTGAGGGTTAGTGGTAATTACCAAATTGATATTGATGGAAGATGCCTTTTACTTTCTTTACATTTATGTTTTATAGCATTATTTAGAGTATAAGGGCTATTGGTGTTTCTCAGCCTATCTTCAATGAAAGCCACTTTTTCTTCACATATGCTTTTTCAATCTTTTATATTCCATGTCTGGTCTCTTAATTTTTCCATCGCTACTTTCTTTTCCATTTTACCTCGTCCCTGGCATTTCCCCAGGTCGTGGTTCCATCCTAGTCAAATGTAGATGCTCCTAAGATACTTTGAGAACTGCTAATCAGTTATAGATTGTTGGGACAGTTCTGTTTATAAAGACTTTTTTTTCCTCTGTAATGCATCAACATGCTCTCTACCTTAGCTTCATGCTAAAGGCTGTTTTGTTTGTACCTCTATGATCTGGGAGACATGAGAATCTTCTTTTGATTGGGTAGATTTTGAGGTAAAGCTGGTTCATTTGGTTGAGTCCCTCTCATTCCCCATCACCCATCTGTCTCAGTGATTTTCTTTCAACTAGTTGTGCTGTTTGATACAATTGGAAACGCTGCAGCTTACATCTGTCTGAGCAGATGGAATGCATTTTGCATGAGTGTTAACTGATTCATGCATTGCATAAAGAAAGCAATCTGTGTTAAAACATTGTGACATTGTAATGAAACATAATGTGTTGTGTGCTGAAACCTGTTTGCTTATAATGGATTTAATTTTTTGTCTTTGCCAATGCCCTCCCAAACTACCCCCCAATGGAAAAGCCCAGAAAAACCCTAAAAACAAAAAGCATTCTGTGACAATGGGAGAAAATGAAAACAGAGGGAAAAAAAATCTTGATACAAAGATGACTTTTGATAGCTGAGTTCTCTTTTATTGTTGTAGTATATGGTTCTTCAGAGAGGGAGAGAAAAGAAAGAATATTGCAAGTGAAGGCAGCTTCCCCCCTGGAGAACTAAATTGTCATCTTACACTAGATCATGATTTTACTATATTTTATAAAGCATTGTAAATGTTTTTAGAGTATTTGACCTAGGATGGACCCTAGTCTCACAGAGTTCCTGTATAGTTTCCTTAGCATGAGCACATTCACAGACTGTGACTTTAAACTTGAATATGTGACCAGCAGTGAAAGTTTTATGATGTCACCCATTTCTAGCACCAACACTCAGTATCTTCGTATTTTGTCCCCTGTAGACAGTACTGTGCTTCTCACAAAGCAGTGCATTGAGGTCTTACCTTGGTTGCCTACTAGTAGCTATTCATTTATTTCCAGCAAATGCTGTATGTATCCTGCAGCCAAAAACATTGCACTTTATTTTTCATTTTGTGCAATTTACTGTTTGAATGCTATAATGCAATAGAGAGCAGTTCCATTTGCAAATGATGTTGCTACATATTTTGACCTATTTTTCCCTGCAGGAGTAATAACAAGGGTAATAAAACTCAGTTGAAGCTGCTGTATAAACACACATAACTGCCTCAAATTACAGGGCAGTTTCTAAGCTACGAAGCCATTGAAACCACAAACGCCTGCTTCCGACTCCTTTCATAGATCTAATAAGCATGACCATGACTGTTCCATATTTCTGGATGAAGAAAAACATTATTCTGTTGGATTATGCCAGTGGTTCAGTAGCTTTTTAACTATAAAATTTGTTTCATTACATATTCTTTGATTTCATTTAGCCAAGGTTTGGGTAACTTGGGGGTTTGCTAGGAAAAAACAAGAAGTGAAGATCTTGGAGCCCTCACAATCTCATATACTCATAGCCGATAAGACCACAAGGGTTATAAACAGCAGATCTTTGGTGAAGAAGCTTTGGGAGTAGTAGCCATGAGTTAAGGTAAGTATGGATAAGAATTTGATAATGTCATCTGACAAACCAAACTTGTACCAAATTAGCAAGAGCCTTGGCACTTTTACTACTTTTGTAGGCTCATGCCCTGACCTTGAACAGCTCATATCTTCTCCCTTGAGGTTCTTTAACTGAAGAGAGTTGAGGAATTTTAAGTGGCTTCACAGTGGAACCACAAAGATGATTATAAGGTCAGAAAAATTAAATTAACCTATGGACAAATAATGGCCTTTGAGTTCCTGGAGTACTATGTTACAGTGCAGCATTTCTAAATCATTGTCAGGAAACTCCAATATATCATGGAGCACATTGAACTTTGGGCTCTTTAACTTTTTTCCCACATAACCTGGAATAAAACCTTTTTTTGTACTTCCTGCTATCCCACACACATATATATACATACACCTTTGCCCATGCATCTCCTCCTTTATTTAGAGCTCCAAGTGGAGATTTCTTTGGTTAGGTCAACACATATTTCCTGAGTGCTGGTTATGTGCCAGGCACTGTGCTAGACTCCAAAGATATATAGAAAAAAATTGCCTTGAAAGAGCTGCCAGTCTAATAATGAAGATGGATAGGCAAATAGACTACAGTTGACCCTTGAACAAGGCAGAGATTTAAGTCACCAATTCCCCAACACAATAAAAACATTGATGTATATGTCTTGACTTCCCCAAAACTTAACTACTAATAATCTACTGCTCCTGAAAGCCTTACTGATAATATAAACAGTTGATTAACATGTATTTTATAAGTTATATGTATGTTATATATGTGTATCCATGTATTATACTATATTACATATTATAAAATAATCTATAGAAAATAAAATGTTAAGAAAAGCATAAGGAAGATAAAATACATTTAGGGCACTGTACTATATTTATTGATATCATAAAGTTTATATATTTATTGAAAAAAATCTGCATATAAGTAAACCTATGCAGTTCAACCCCGTGTTGTTTAAGGGTCAACTCTAATTAAATAAGAGGAACTAATGAAGCCTCGGGATTATCATGTACCAACTTATAATGTAAATTTCATTTTTGTTGCTGAAACAACTTGAATGCAGATTTTATCTTGTATTTATAAAGGTATGACATTGCTTTATAGTGACCCAAATGTGACAATTGTGTCATAAATGATATTTATAAAGTCCAGCAACAGTCTCTTTGTTACTGTTCTTGAAGGAAGAATAGTTCTTGTGTTCCCCCACCCCCTAATTGCAGTGTTTTCCCTGAAAGATGTAGCAGCTTAATTACAGAAGACTTCAATCTTAAAGTGCCAAAGTTAAAATAGTATTTATTTAACTCCAGGCTTTATCTGCTCAAAGCCAGAAATATCTACTGCTGCTTACTCTGATTTCTCTCCAA
Organism: Suricata suricatta; assembly: GCF_006229205.1. NCBI lineage: Eukaryota > Metazoa > Chordata > Mammalia > Carnivora > Herpestidae > Suricata > Suricata suricatta. The sequence goes on from NC_043717.1 coordinate 71,470,410, forward strand.
AAGGAGAAAGTCACACCCAAAATGAATTTTCCAACTTTGATACACTTGGCTGCATCAAAACCTTTGTTATTGCAAATATCAAATTAGAAATTTTCTTTCTTTAGCGCCCTTTGTCAGCTAAATGAGTATTGCCCCTAAATCAAACATAATGGGCATAATTTTTGTGTCCTAGCACTGACTGGGCTTTATGGGAGCTATAAAAAACGTGAGTCTCAATAAACTTGTCAGTTATCAAATAGTATTTATCAAACACCTACACATTTGTGAATTGCCTAAAACTTTTAAAGCAAATCTAAAGTTGAAGGTTTACAGAATTCTTTTAAGGAGTTCCACAAACAGGCTGCATCTCTTCCTTTGACAAGCTTTAGAAATAAATAAATCTTACTGATAAATAAGGTGTGAGTTGAAGGATGACTGGCATATTTCCTTGTATGTCCTCAACTCTACCCATTCATCACTACTACCAGTCTGTTCTAGATCCACTCCAATCTTGGCCACACTTCCAAACCCTAACTTCTCCAAATCCATCTATTCATTTGACAATGTTGAGGTTATTGGTGGTAATTAAGCTAAAAAGGGAAACAAAGTGGGAAGACTTCCAAATAATAACCAAACCACCATTATTTCCCATTTCAAGCATTGGTTCAATAAAGGCCCTTCTTAGATATGGACTTGCTAATCTTTGAAAGTACACTTCAACCCCATGTCTTTATTCCATCCCCCCCAAACACAGTGCTGACATAAACTATCCTGTTAGCCATATTGTCTCTTTCTTCCACAGCACAGCACAAAGTACCCCCAGATGTCCTTTAAGGCTTCACTCTTGGTGGCCTTGAAGCATCACTTGGTTTGTTTGCATGAAAAAAGCTGGCACTCAAACAAATGACTAGAAGGACAAAGCAGTGTGAATAAAAAACAAGGTTATCAAATGGACATAAGTGTAGTGAGTGCCTTATGGCCTTTTACCACCACAAAACCAATTGAAAAGAAAGACAGAACGCCCTGGGGATTATGTGGTTTAGATTTGCCAACAGAAGGAAAAGCAAATAACTGGAAAGACAATGTAGGAAGTGCTGAACTGTCATAGTCTTTCCACAACAGTTTCCTTAATGACATGATTAAAAATAAAGTTTTTAGCCTAATCAAAATTACAAGGCCATCAAGGACTGTATTGTATTCTTTCTGGGAAAAAACATAGTAATTAACTGCCACAGAATGATGGATTTTTCCAACACAGCTGTCACAACTGCTATTTTAAATCATTTGTTATGGTTTAAAATGTGTAATCCCCAAGAAATTGATCATTACTGCAATTCAGTACCGGTTTTTCAGTGCCTTAACCACCCTTAACTTTGCATTCAGACCATTAACTAATAGAAGCCAGTCATAAAATGCAAAACAACTAATGGCTAATTACTCAATGATTGCTTCTGTCTTATTTTCAATATTTTATTAAAAAAATTATACACTGAAGTTTTCAGCATGGTAAAACAAGTGCACTCCTGAATTCTTTCCTTTTCATCTCTTTTTATGGCCACTCCCACTTTTCCCTTTCCTTTTCTTCTTTAGTGGCTGTGCCTTCATACTCAACATTATGTCATAGCTTTTCTTTATGGTGTGTCACTCATTGGGTCCACTCTACCCTTCAGAATTTGTTAAAATGCTATGTCATCTTTATGGTCCAGTTGACATTCTACTTCTTCCAGGAAGCCTTTTCAGTTGTTCTATTCATCATTCACTCAACTCTTATTTATTAAAATGGTTTTCTTGTACTGGCCATTGTGATAGGCACTAGAGATACCAAAATAAAATATATTCCAAGACTTCAAGTACTTCTATGTTTCACCTGGTTTTATTGATAGAGTGACTAAAACATTGATATAACTATGTGCTTCATAACTAGACTTCATTGCCTTAATGTATATTTTCATTATCATTGTCTGTATGTAATTATCTTACTCTTGTATTGTCATTGTGGTTCTGTACTTATAAAGGATTTGAGAAAATCAAGTCTCACCTCGGGCCCATCACCTATTCCCTGCTCTACCACTACCCCACTCCCTACCCTCCCTTCCATGACTACATCTATCTCCTAGATTTGCTAATAGAAATAATGAATAATGGGAATAGAAAATTATCTCCATCTGAGCAGGGCAAAAGGCACAGGAAAAGCCTATAAAACAAAAATGGAAATCTTGAGTTGATGTGTGCCAAAAGGAAGTATGGTGGACTGGTTGTTGGTTAGAAGTCAGCAAGGCTAAGTCTTAAGTGACCAGGACACTGACAATTTATAATTTTCTTTTGCAGCAGTTTGATTGTGGAGCCCCAATGTACAAGTTGACCTGCTTTATTACTTTTGAGATATTCCCCCAAATTGGAAGTAATCTGAAATGTAGTACACAATTTGACTTTCCAAAAATAAATTTTAGAAGTTCAGTATTTAATGAAAACTAGTACACATCCATTTGGAAATGAGAGAATTCTTTTATGACCACCCCTTAATTTCTCTATTATGTATTTCAAGATATTCTTGCATTGCTTTTTTGTTTAAAGCAGGCACATATACCTTTTAATAATTTTTTTATGTGACTAGTACCCTATATTCAGGAACATGATGTTTATTTGATTATCTAAGTCAATTATGTAAGAACACAAATTCTTGCCAAATCAAAATAAACACATTGAGAAATTTATGTTCTCTCCTGGAAAATTTCAAATGATACTGAAAAAAAATACACACTTGTTCCACTTACTATATTTTAGAGTACAACCCTAGAAAATAGTTAAGAATAAGAACATAAATTACTTTGGGATATTTTAGGACTTTATTTAAGACTTTTACGGGGTGTCATATATTCATTCATTTGAACCCTTTAAACTGTATTTAGACTTTATTTGAGACCAGGAATTCATGTTGTTAATTAGTATTTGCATTTTGTTTTATTCTCTAATTGTTTCAGGTGTATACATATTAAAAAGGGTAAATTTCTCTAATAAAGTTATGACATGGCACACTTTCTCTTCTCACTTCTCTTGCTCCCCCATCTTTTTTTTTTTTTACCTCCCTTCACACTTTCAGTATCCCTTCTCACTCAGTTTTACCTTGATCTCCATTCCAGGCACCTGCTACTTTCCTTATGGCTACAGGATAAGCTTTCCTGGAACTTTTCAGACTCTAATCCTTTCCTTTCTCCATTTCTGGACCCATCTACACTTAACTATTCATTACCATTCTTGTAGTTATCTAATCTGAGCACCTAACTCATGCTAAAGTGTTAATGTCAAATAATAACTCAGCGTGTCTTTCTTCAGTTAACATTTGAATAATCAGGGAGTTTTATTACTTTAATAAAATTAATGACATAATGCATGATTTTTGTGACAGGTGGTGGGGTGGAGGAGGGAATTTTTTTAGTACTTGACCTTTTATTGCCCCTAAAATTATATTATATCATATGTATCTATTAATAATTAAATTTAAATAAGTTGAATGAGCTTGATGACAAGTCAAAGAGCTGCCTGAGTTGAAGATATAGATTACTTGATTCCAAATGTCAATAGGTATGAATTTAGTGTCAAAAATGGTTACAAATCATTGTTACTACATATCATCTTCTGTTATTCAAATATGAGAGGACCTGTGAACTTACACAGTGGATTTAAGCAGCAGTTTCCTTTCTTATAATAGGAATGAGAGCTAGGAGAATATTTTTCTCCTTGCTTTCTAATGCTTGAGAATTACAAGGTCATTTTTTTGCATGCAAACTTTGTTTTAGGCATCTTTGTTAATACAATGAAGCTAGTGGCTCCTATATGATATAAGTGGTTTTATTTATGATAGAGAAAAACAGAGACCCCACTCTTATTGTTAAGGCTTTCCTTGTAATTTTCCTGTATAAATTTCACAAGGACCAGTGAGAACTGTGAGGGTCTTTAACAGATTAGAATCCAAAACCAAACTTCTCCTGTTTAGAATATTCTATGTGTGTTCTCAACAAATGGTGTTTTAAATTAATTTCTCATAAAGCACTTATTGTAACTGAAAAAAAAGAATATCCTAGAAATTGGATTTGCTAGTCCTGTTTCAACATCTGATGGAAAGAGATATGACCTTCTGTTGAGATCACAAAACAGCTTTTATATGAACAGTGAACCACAAGATGGCACCACTAAACAGTTTATCTCTAGTTGAGTTCTACATTCTTAGATAAACACTTGGGAAAAGTGTTAATGCCTTTTCAAAACCAACATCAATCACTTCTAAAGAATATAATAGGAAAGGAGAAATTAGTAACTTTCCAGTGGAGAAACTTGGCAGACATTACCTTAACCAAGTATTCAAGGTTAACATCACTGGTGATCATTCATAGCCATACCTTATACTCCTGACATGTGGTGAGAAGGGCACTTCACCTCTGTGTTGTTCTTTCCCCAAACCCATAACCTCAGTCTAATTTTGAGAAAATATTAAACAAACTCAAAGTGAGGTATAATCTACAAAATACTTGATGAGTACTTTTGAAAAGTGTCAAAGTCATGGAAAACAAGAAAGAAGACTAAGAAACTGTCATAGATTGGAAAGGCCTAAGGAGATATGACAGCTAAATGGAATGCAGTATCCCAGTTTGGGTTTTACAAAAAGAAAATTAGTGAAAAAACTGGAGAAATCTGAATAAGGAGTGTGATGTAGTTAAGAATATTGTACCAATATCAATTCTTAGTTTTGATATTTGTATTCTGGTCATATAAGATGTTAACATTAGAAGTTGGGTGGAAGATACACAAAAATAAAGATTGGTATGATCTTTGAAATTATTCTGTAAGTCTAAAATTATTTGAAAATAGAAACTTTTAAGTCAAGATACAGAAGGAACTCTCCAAAATACTAGGTTAACAGGCAGTAATTTTCTATTTATTTCTTATATGGATATACCAGACTTCTATAAAAGCTTGCATAATGGTTAGGCATATTAACCCAGCATATGGTTTCATGATCCAGGGTTTAATTCCTCTATAGATGCAGTGAGCATGTTTACGAAACCCCACATTAGGATACGTTGTCTGATAAGATATGTTCATGCAACTTTCAAGTGAGAGAATAAATCACAGATAATAAGAATCAAATTGATTATCTCTGTTCTATGGCCATTGGTGGTACCATAAAGACATTCAATTATCTCACTAAATGTGTGTCATGAGTATGATAACTGTGTATTCTAGCCTTTTAAAACCTCTATTGCTTACTAACCACTGATCAAATGAGACAACATATGGCTAATATCTTTGCTAACATGGCAAATATTTGTATTGCATAGAATAGTACTTTGGCCCTTAAAGTTCTATGGCCCTTAAATAACCTCTCAGAATCAAGAAAGGAAACAATTATAATTCCTTTAAATGAAGTGTGAGAACCAGTTTTCAGCATATTGTATTTGTGCATACAGATGTAAGAAAATTTTGCTAAAAAAAAGCTTATATAAATGATTAGGAAACAATAACTAATAAGTCTTGATAAGAGCTAAACATATAAAAATATTAATGTATATTTTCTCCTAGAGATGCAAATGAATGTGGGAGTCCCCAACGTATTCACATATTCACATGGAAAAGGATGAAATTGGACCCCTGTCTCATACCACTCACAAAAATTAACTCAAAATGTGTTAAAGATTTAAATAACCTGAAACTGTAAAACTCCTAGGATAAAACATAGGGAAGAAAACTTTTTGACTTTGGTCTTGGAAATAATTTTTTAGATATGGCACCAAAATTACAAGCAACAAAAGCAAAAATAAGTAAGACTACCTCAAACTAAGCCTTATGCACAGCAAAATAAATCATCAACAAAATGAAAAGGCAGCCTACAGAATGGAAGAAAATATTTGCAAACTATATATCTGATAAGAGTTTAATATTTAAAATATTAACTTCTTTTACTGATCACTCAATAACCTACAAAATGTCCTTTCCTTTATAATTTTTGTAGCTGTCATGCTACCTTCAAGTTTTCCTTTCCTTTAGATTTTGGTAGCCGTTATGCTTCACCCAAAACTGCTCACCTGACTCTAGACATTTCCCTATACATTAATTAGTAGTTTCTTCTGAACCCTGTCCCAGGTCCAGCTCATTCCCCTAGCTTAGTTACTATCCTTCTATGTTTGCCAATTTCTTAGGGCTGCTATAACAAATTACCACTAACTGGATGGTTTAAAAGAAAAAAACCTGTTCCTTCACAATTCTGGAGGCTAGAACTGTGAAATCAAAGTGTCTTTCTCTGAAGGGTCTAAGGAGAAAGTCTTCCTTGCCTGTTCTAGCTTTGGGTGATTGCCAGCAATCTTAATTGTTCCTTGACTTGCATACGTATCAATCCAATCTCTGCTTCTGTCATCAAATGGCATTCTCCCTGGATATCTGTGTCCAAATGTCCCTATTCTTATAAGGACACAAGTTATTAGTTTTAGGGCTAGCCCTAATCCAGTAAAACTTCATTTTAACTTGATTACATCTGCAAGGACCATATTTCCCAAAAAGGTCACATTCACGGGTACCAATGGTTAGAGCTTCAGTATATATTTTTGGAGGACATAATTCAACACAGAACACTTTGACCTTCCTCTCTCAGGACTGAATCCATAAGCTGAAATCAGCAACCCATGCCACTTCCCATCAGTGCTGCAACCATCTATCCAGTATGATTATTTAATGCTTAGTTATTTGGCAGGAACTGGAGTTAAATCAAGGTGCCAGCATATCTGGAATTATTCTAGTTACTGGAAAATCTTCTGATCCATTTCTGACACATGACCCCATTTACAAATAGTGGCATGCTCAATAAAATTGAAGTAACCATAAATGTATGGGATTAAAACCTATCAGCCTTAGGGCAACTGGGTGGCTCAGTCATTTGAGCATCTAACTCTTCATTTCAGCTCAGGTCATGATCTCATGGTTCATAGGATCAAACCCCATGTCAGGCTCTGCACTGACACCACAGAGCCTGCTTGGGATTCTCTCTCCCTCTCTCTGCCCCTTCCCTGCTCATTCTCTCTCTCTCTCTCTCTCTCTCTCTCTCTCTCTCTCTCTCTCTCTTATCTCTCTCAAAATAAATAAATATTTTTTAGAAACCTATCAGCCATATCAGTGGGGAAAAAATAGAGAAGTGTTGACACTCTTATGTAGCATGTAACATTAGTGGTAATGGTAGAGCGTTCTTTTCCTTTTGATTTTCTATGATCAGTTGGCTTTGTTTTGATGAGAGAATTTGTAAGAATCATCTAAAAGCAGTATTCATATACTTCAAAGTGGATCATTTATAAAAGAGATTTGACAACAAACAAGGAATATATTTAAGAATCACATTTCTGGAATCAATCTTTTGCATTTTCTCACTTGACAGGTTACCCAAGATATTAACAATACTACTAAAACACACCACCCCTCATTTGATCATTCTATAAGTAAAAAAGTGTTACTGTCTTTTGCTAGACTTGTGATTAGTAACAGTCCTTTGGTTTGAATACCCTTGTGTTTCCTACAGCGATGGCAACAAATCCACAAATTAGGTGCCTTAAAACAACAGAAATTTATTCTCTTACGTTTTTCAAGGCTAGAAGTCTGCAAGGCCATTCCCCCTCTGAAGGCTCTAGGGAAGAATCCTTTTTTCCCTGTTCCTAACTTCTGGTGGTTGCCAGCAATCCTTGGAATCCCTTGGCTTTTGGCTGCATCACTCCAATTTCTCCTGTCTTCACATGGCCCTCCTCCCTTTGTGTGTGTGTCTGTGTCTGTGTGTCTAAATCGCCCTCCCCTTTCTCTTACCAAGAGAGAAATCATTGGCCACTATAATGCAGTATAACCTCTTTTAACTTGATTACATTTGCAGGGCTTATTTTCAATTAAGGTCACATTCTGAAGTTATGAGTTAGCCCAAATTTTGGGGAGACTCTAATTCACTTCAGCCCCCAAATCAAACATTCTGTTAGGAAAGAGATTATGTTTTAAGTTGAAGCCTAACTCATAACAACATAAAATTGAATTTTAGTGATGCTTGGGTGGCTCAGTTGGTTGAACACCTGACACTTCATTTTGGCTCAGGTCATGATATCACAGTTGGTGAGTTCAAACTCCACATCAGACTCTGTACAGTACAGAGCCTGCTTGGGATTCTCTCTCTCCCACTCTCACTGCCTGTCTCTCTCTCTCAAAATAAATAAATTTTCAAAAAACAGAATTTTTTCTATAACTACAAGTTGAAATATTTTCAAAAGCACCATCTACACAGTGATAACTGATTCCAAACATCTATGTCAATTTTTGAAAATTATAAGTTTATAACTTGTATTTACATTTAGGATAAGATTAAATTTTTGGAACTCATAACGTTTTCAATAAGAAAAAATCTTTCAGAACTTCTTCCTTTCATAAATATAATTGGTTCTTAAGACCGAGGGCATATACCACACTCACTGGATTACTTATGCATCACTCTTAACTGGTTATGCATCACTCATACGGAAAAACCTAGTTAGTGTAGCAGAGGGTACAGGGAAAAGATATATCTGCACAATACCACATAATCAGTTGAAAAAGTGTTGAATATTAACATCTCTTTTTGCTGTATCTTCAATCTGAAATTTTTATTTTCCATCTAGATGCTCTGGTGCCATGTAAACCTAGACTAAACATACTAAGAAAGCAGTACCTTCAAATGGCCAATTATGTACATTATTTAGTACAAACACAAAAAAGCAAAACTAGTCCATAAACTTGCTTGATTTTTCAAGTGAGCTTGTTGGAGTTTCTTTAAAATATTCATAATTTGATTTTTCCGTTCTCTATATATTACCTGATGTTTCACCTCTATATAATATGCTATATTACATAATGGGCTACATTTTAACTTAATTAATTAATTAATTTAAAATTTTTCATTCTGGGGCGCCTGAGTGGCTCAGTCGGTTAAGCATCTGGCTTCGGCTCAGGTCATGATCTCATGGCTCGTGGGTTCAAACCCTGTGTCAGGCTCTGTGCTGACAGCTAGCTCAGAGCCTGGAGCCTGCTTCAGATTCTGTGCATCCCTCTCTTTCTGACCCTCCCCTGCTCACACTGTCTCTCTCTGTCTCTCAAAAATAAATAGAAAACATAAAAAAATAAATAAATAAAATTTTTCATTCCAGTTAACGCACATTGTTGTATTTGTTTCAGGTGTATAATATAGTGATTCAATGATTCTATACATTACTCAGTGCTCATCAAGAGAAGTATACTCTTAACCCCCCTTACCTGTTTTACCCACCCTCCCACCCACCTTCCCTCTGATAACCATCAGTTTGTTTTCTATAGTTAAGAGTCTGTTTCTTGGTTTGCCTCTCTCTCGCTCTCGCTCTCGCTCTCATTCTCTCCCTCTGCTCATTTGTTTTATTTCTTAAATTCCACATATGAATGAAATAGTATGGTATTTGTCTTTCTCTGACTGACTTATTTCACTTATCAATATACTATCTCCATTCATCCATTGATGCCTGCTTCTTGATTATATAGATGACATTTAATGTTTATTACTATCCTGTGTTTCAGGGACTCCATGAAAAAACTGGTGCATTTACAGCTGTTAAAGTGATGAATGCTCGTAAGGTAATATATCTTGTCCATATATTGTTCACTTTAATGGACTATGGACTTAAGATAGTAGCTCAGAAAATATTGTATTTGTTTTATCATTATTACACATAGTTATGTTGATCTAGGTTTATTATATGTATCACTTAATATTATTTATATCCATAATATAGTATCTTTATTATCAATTTATTATTTTTATATATAAAACTGTTTCACTCACAGAAAAATTCAACATATTTTGGTATTCTATAAGAATGAAGAAAATATCTATATTCCTATATATTTCTAGTTTATTATCTAAGTATAGCAAAGAGGAGATTTCCTCTAATATTGTGTTAATCCTTCTGTGTTCCATCATATATTTTTCACTGTCCAATCTTTTGAGAATTGAGGTCATTAGATTCTCAATTACAGGTAGAAGGAAAGAACTTATCAGAGATGCACATTTTTCAGATATTTTCTGACAGATGAACAAGAGAGACAGTTTAATTGTCAATGTTCCTACTAACATTCATAAAGTTGTTTTATGGTTCATAACATATTGTCATCAAATTTGCTAAGCACTGATTCCTGTCTTCTTTCTGTAGCATGAGTGCCTCACTGTCTCAAGATAATATTAGCATGAACATAGCAAAGGTCAAAAAATTTTTCACTTCACTATACCCTAAAGAAAAATTATCAAATGTTATGTTTGAAAAACTATACATATTCACTGAACTTTTGTTAATGCCATAAACTGTTCTTTTCCAATTTGTGTCAGGAGTGAATTGCTGAAACTACTTAAAGAGTTGAATTCTTTTTATTTTGCCGGTAAATGTCAAATGTTGCAAACCAATGTGAATTTTAGGGATTTTGAGCTTTTGTGGATTTATTTTGCCCTACAAACCATGGCTTCCAAATAGTCAGCCTAGTACTTTTTGAGTGAGACTTTCTAACATACTTACTTCCTAGTTTTGACATAAGAGACCTTTGACCGACATTTAATCTACATTTTAGATACTCTGACTTTTGAAATATTTAAAAATCATGTTCAGCTCATAGTTTTAATTACTGTGTTTTGCAAGGAGAAATAGCACATTGCTAATATAAAATTGTAATTTTTACATTAATATGGGAGTTAAATCTGTTACTATGAATTTCATGCCAAGTTTCTATATATATAAGAATCTGAATTTTTAAGTAAAATTATTAGTGAAAATTGAGAAAGGAATAATACTATGTTACCCTTCCATTTAATGCCAAATTAACACAGAATATTTAAGAATAAATCATTTTCAAAGTGTACCAGTGGGTCTAATAACATTATGTTCTTGGTTCTGCAGACCCCTTTACCTGAAATAGGAAGACGAGTGAGAGTGAATAAATATCAAAAGTCTGTTGGATGGAGATACAGTGTGAGTACTGAAAGTTCCCTTTTAGCACCCAACTTGTCTTTCCTTTAATTTTCACCTTTAAACTAACTCTTCTATCATTATCTTTAGCAGGCCATAACTAAAATATCTTTGCCTGGAAGTAATATATGTTTTAACACATTCACATAGATTCAATAATTATATTTGAACATTAACATCATCAGAAATCAGGGGCTAGAAGAAACAGTTAAGTGTTGAAAGCAGGTAAAGGATTAACTGTATCCGCAGAGCACAGAGCCCTCTAGCTGAGTAGCAACAAAGGAGATGACAAAACCAAGAGTAGATTTTGCCTTAAATTGGCCTTGGCAAGGTCTTTTTTTTTATACCTTTTGCATGGTATTTCAGACTGAGTGGTTATTCCCCCAGTATGATTCTAAAAAACATTGCTACTGTATATGAGTTAAGTGAGGACTACTCTTTTTTTTTAATGTAAGAATAATAGCAGACAGAAAACCACAGTCTATCCAAGGTAAAAGTCTTCAGACATCTGGCACAGTACTTGAACACATAAAGGAGTGAAAATGATTTCTACTTGAAGCTCTTTAACTTCCTCTCAAAGCACTCTCTATGACTCTAATAACTTGCTAGCTCTAGAATACGATCAGACCAAGAAAATCCTTTTTCAGTAGATGTTGGTGATCTATCAGAATATTCTGTGAGCCTAAAAGCAGAATTCCTGCTCTTATCAATTTTATAAATTAATGTCTTTTTTCTTACTTTTCTCCTCAGCTATCTTGTTTGTATTCAAATATTTTCAACCTTTGGTGTCTTAATAAATACACTCTCAGGATTTAGGATAACATTTTTCATTGTCTCATTCAGAGAAAGTTGGTATTTATATTAGAAAGGTATTGGTAAACTGCTTCATGATTGATCTAGTAAGTACCAGGTTCCTGTTTTGTTTACAATGTATCTTAGGAGTCAAAGCCTATGCAAATGAAACAAATGTTAGTGCTGATTAATAACACACTTTGGTAGATCAACAAGATGCAAAGTGTAAGGTATGAAAGATATAATTGACTAATTTTGGTTTCATCACACAATTCTGTTAATAAGGCCCTTTAAAGATCTTTTCCAAACCCTCTCTGGTATTCTTTCCACAGGAAAAAATATTTTGGTTGTAGAATTGGGAATTGGGTGAAATTATAAAGGACGTTGTGATATCCTTGAGTTGCCTCTTTCTGACAAAAATTAGGATATTCAGGCCACTCTGGGATCAACTGGCCCTGAATCAGGAAAAGTACTTTAGCATTATATTACTGGGATATGTGTGAGAGTTTTAAATTACCTACATGGCCTGATGGATATAATGTACTTATGTGTTTCTCACAAGCTCATTTTCCTGTTAATTGAGAATGGCAAACACACTAATGCTTTCCAAACATATCTGATCTTGGTTTATTGATTTTGGGGGAGTTTACATTAATGTGGGAGACTCACTCTTAAAAGTTTTTTCTAGTTAGGAACTTTGAACTCTCTGATTATGTATTTTAGTAAGAAAAATAACTTCTGACTAATCAGTCAGTTAGTTTCTCTAAATCATCCTGAATCCTTTGGTATAAGAAGTTTGTGACTTGCACACACATCTTTTTGAGTCAGGGGTTTATGGAAATAGCAATAATGTGAAAGTCCAGACACGTGAATCTAAACCCCAATCTACCACTAAACAGCTAAGAAATAATTGGGAAATAAATGGGTCTTACTTCTTTAGGCCTCAGATTCCTCATACATAAAAGGGCACCAGAATATTTGGCCTACTTATAAACATACTTAAAAATATGGTCAAATGCAACTGCACAACTGCCTTGGGCCCAGCCATTTTCCAATTCTTGCTTGTGGACATGACCTTTCTAACTCAGAAAGAAAAAAAAGTTCTTTGATAATCAAACTACCAAACAAGTTAAAGGACTCAGTCTGGTTCCTGCTTCTCTTTTACATGTTCTTCATGTTCTTACCCTCATACCATCATCACATTCCTATTTATTGCAGTTTTTATGAATTCATATTTTTTCAACAAAATGACGGTGGCTTGCTAGGAATTCAGAATGCCCATGTACATACAGAATTGCTAGATCCTGAGGTTTTATTTATACAATGGCAGATACTACCATTTCAAAGGACAGCCACATTAGAGGGAAAGCAGAAAGTTCAAGGGTCCTACATGACAAGAATGAAAGTCACAAAGATCAACTTTTAGCTTTGTAAAAAATAGGTTAAGGGAATTCAAAGGGAACTTATTAACTGAGCTTCCTGGGGAGGCTGGGATGACACTGGAACCTGGACTTCTATATGATTCTCATGCTACAAGTTAATTGTTTTATTTATTTCTGTCTTTATGACATAATAAATACAAAGAGAGAACCTGTCTTTGAGTTTCCAGCTGAAGAAACCAAACCTCATGTGCTTCCCCCAAAAACAAATAGGTGTCTAGATTTTTTTTCTAGTTGTTGAATATTTATGGGTAAATCCACTGGAAAATCCCAGAGAAATGTTAAAGAATGTTCTGCAGCTGCTTGCCATTTCTTTGAGATTTCAAACATTTTACAAGATATATTATGAAAACATAGGGACATTTCAGAACCTAGTACATTTCCTTATATTTATTTTATAACTATTTTTAAAAGTCTAATTACACTATAGCTAAAGATTTTTAAAATTGCCAATCTTTCCTACTGGATCTGAGAAAATAAGCTAAGAAGGAAAATGATGACTGACTAGAGATATTCAGCTACCTATTAATTTCAGCTAAAATATATATTTTCCCTACCCTCAAATCACCAAGCCAAGGTAATTGAAAATAATTCTGGGGAGAATTAAAGATAGAGGTTAATTCCTTAATTTCTTTTCATGCCAGTCAGCCTTTTCTGACTCATTGCCCCGAAGAAGTCAAAGGTATCCTTTTTCACTGGATTTCAGAATAGGGGCTCAACTGTATTTTTTATTTGAAAGTATTCTTTTCTATTTTTAAGTTTTTGAGGAGCCTCCATACTGTTTTCCACTGTGGCTATACCAACTTGAATTCCTGTCTACAGTGTGTAAGAGTTACTTTTTCTCCGTATTCTTTTCAACACTTGTTATACCTTGTCTTTTAATTTTAGCTATTCTACTGGGTGAAATAAGCCAGACTGAGAAAGACAAATACTGTATGATTTCACTCATATGGAATCTAAAAAAGTAAATGAATAAACAAACAAAAATCAAAGTTAGACATGAACAAAGTGATGGTTGCAGAGGGGAGGAAGTGGGGCAAAATGGGTGAAGGATAGTGAGAAATACCTACCAACTTCCAGTTATGGATGAGTCAGTAATAGGGATGAAAAAGGTACAAAATTAAGGAATATAGTCAATGGTATTGTAATAGTGTTGTATGGTGACAGATGGTAGCTACACTCGTGCTGAACATCGTATAACATATAGAGAAGTTGATTCACTATGTTACACACCGGAAACGAATGTAACATTGTATACCAACTATACTCAAAAAATTAATTAAAAAGTTCAGTTACACTTTTTTGTTCAAAAAAGTCTTTACATAGTACAACATATATTTATTTTTCACAGTAAGAGTACTCTTGAAAAAGTTATATAAAGGAACTTTTATAGATGCTGTAAGAGAGCTTTTGTATTTACAATCAAATGGAAGAGCTAGTAGGAATTGAAAGGATACAGGTGGTGAGTACATTTGTCAAATGTGAGATTACCACCTGAGCCATTTCATATCACCCTCAACTTCATTATACACTATCCTGTATTCATCAATGGGTATGTCATTCATGTATGTGAATCTTATTTCCTTGTATATAAATTCCTTTAAATTAGGAATATTATATCTAAATGCTATGCTCATTGGAAATTCCCAACAATTTACTTTTTGTAAGTTAAAATTTTAAGATATTTTTGTTTAATGCATTGCATCTGTATACATATAAAGTGTGATGATTTTTAAATTATTAAGAAGCAAAGAGCTATTTTTAGATTGGCTAAGAATAGTTACAGATAGATTATGGAAACTACTTGGTTGTCATGGTACAAGGGGACAGCTGAATCTTAGGGTGAAAGAATAGCTTCCCATTTCACTCCACTATAACAAATGTGATGGAAGTAAAAGTAGATTAGGGTAAAAAGTGGAACAAGGTTTACAGTTCTGATAACACTAATGCAAATGAGAAGATGAAGTAACAAAGATACTATATGATAATACCCTGCATTTATAGCATTCTTCTTTCAAGTTTAAATATATTTTCTCATTTGGTTCCACTAATATTTCATGGAGATAGGTAATGGCTGCCAACTTCCATCAGACTTCTGAGGATAAATTCAACCTTGGGAAGATTAAGTGAATTTACAACTTTTAGCTATTTGTTCTAAAACCCATGTGTCCTTATGCCATTTTCTGATTACATCGTACTGTCTTCTACTAGAAATAGCTCTTAAAATTATGTATTCTACTTTGGTGATCCCATCCAAAAAGACAGCGTCTGTTATCACTATAGAAATAATCCTCAAAATCAATTCCTTTAGCCCTGACTTGTCCACTGAGTGGCAGACTCATATCTTTATTCTATGTAATTCTACATATCCATTAAAAGGAAGTACATTTATGCTTATTGATGTAGAAACATGTGCTTTGGATATTGAATAAGACATGGGAGTTGCAGAGTGGTGATATATATATATTTTGGAGGAATAAAAATGTCTGGAGGAATATACATTCACCTGTTACCACTGGTAGAAAGAAATGTTCAGTGAGTTGGAGTACTTACATATGTTATTTTATATATATAAATGTTTTATCCATATGTATTACTGTTATGATTAAGAAAATAAATGACTTTAAGTAAATCTTTCTAAAAGATTAGCACAGATCAAACCAGTACCTTTGAAATGCTCTGAGTCACAGGGGCACCTGGGCTGCTCAGTTGGCTAAGCATCCGACTCTTAATTTCAGCTCAGGTCATGATCTCACAGTGAATTCAAGCCTCATGTCAGGCTTTGTGCTCAGTGTGGAGCCTGCTTGGGATTCTCTCTGTCTCTGTCTGTCTGTCTGTCTCTCTCTCTCTCTCAAAAATAAATAAATGTTTAAAAAATACAATAAGTCACAAACCAAGTTGGTATGGTTATAGGCATAAGGATAGACACACATATCAGTGGAATAGCAGTATTTCCATATGCCTATGGTCAACTCATTTTTGACAAGATTGCAAAGACAATTCGCGTGGAAAAATAGTCTTTTCAACAAATGATGCAGAGATAAGTAGATATCCACATGTAAAAGAATGATCTTAGACCCTTAGTATTGAAAATTAACTCAAGGGCACTGGGTGGCTCAGTCGGCTGGGCAACTGAGTTCAGTCGGGTCATGATCTCACAGATTGTGAGTTCAAGCCCCGTGTCAGGCTCTGTGCTGACAACTCAGAGCCTGGAGCCTGCTTCGGATTCTGTGTTCTCCTCTCTCTCTCTGCCCCTTCCTCACTCATGTTCTGTCTCTATCCTTCAAAAATATTAAAAAATCTTTGAAAAATAACTCAAAATGATCAAAGACCTAAATGTGAGAACTAAAACTATAAAATGCTTATTATAAGAAAACATTGGGATAAATCTTCATGACCTTGGATTTAGCAATGGATTCTTAGATATGATACCAAAAGTATAAACAAGAAAATAAGAAACCAATAAATCAGACTTTATTAAAATTAAAATTTTTCTTTCTCAAAGAACACTATTAAGATGGTGAAAAGACAACCCACAGAATGGGAGAAAATGTTTGCAAATCATATACCTTATAAAGTACTTGGGTTTACGATATATAAATAAATCTTACAATTCAATAATGAAAAGACAATTAACATAATTAGAAAACAGGGGCAAAGATTTTCAACTAGACATTCCTCTGAAGATCATATGCAAATGGCCAATGAGCACATGAACTGATCATTAATATGCAAATTGCAAGTCAAAACCGCAATGAGATACCACTTGACACCCACTAGGATGGTTATAATAATAAAACAGAAAATAATAGGTGTTGTTGAGGTTATGGAGAAATTGGAATCATCATTGTTATTGGGAGTGTAAATAGGTGCAGCACTATGGAAAATGTTTTGACATTTCATCAAAATGTTAAATACAGAGTTACCATTTGACCAATAACTTCACTCCTATGTATATACCAAAAAGAAATAAAAACATATATTCCCCGAGATATGAATGCTCACAGCAGCATTATTCATAATGGCCAAAAGGTAGAAATAACCCAAATGTCTACCAGTTAATAAATGGTAAATGAAAATGAATAAAATAATGATATATAGGGCAATATGGATGAAACTTGGAAAAAAGTTAGTCCCCAAAAGTCCACATATGAAATGATTTCCATGTATATAATATGTTCAGGATAGATACATCTGTAGAAATAAAAAATATATTAGTGGTTCATTAAAGCTGGGATGCGTTTGTAGAAGAATTTGTGTGTGATAACTAAAGAGTATAAGGTTTCTTTTTGTGGTGATAAAAATGTTTTTAAATGGATTGTGGTGATGGTTGCATAATTCTCTATTGAATTTTCACTTTAAATGGACGAGTTGTATGGCATGTAAATCATATCTCAATAAAAAGGTTACAAAATAAACAAAATGTAATCATTCTATTCAGTGAAAACTTTATACAATGGCCATTGCTGCTGGTATAGGGATTGCACTTTGAGGACCACTAAATTAAAAGATCTTCAGTTAAGCTTTATTTTCTCCCAGATTTCCAGTTAACCAGAGATCTCCATTCTCTAGTAATTCTAGCTGAGATTATATTATACATTGCTCTGGGTATAATGGATGGCCATAGAACTTCCCTTGTTGTACTATAGTTTAGGATTCCATAGTCATTAACTGGTATAGCTTAAGAGATTTATTGTCTATTGTCTATTCTTATTCTGCAGGATGAGGAAGAGGATCTCAGGACTGAACTCAATCTTTTGAAGAAGTACTCTTTCCATAAAAACATTGTGTCCTTCTATGGTGCTTTTTTCAAGCTGAGCCCCTCTGGTCAGAGGCACCAACTTTGGGTATGTACCATAATTTTATTTCCTAAAACTAAATCTCACTTGAGGAAATACATTTTCACAAGCTTAGATCCACTTTCACGCATCTACAGGAATACTTAAACACTCCACTGCTCAAAGTAGTATGATTCCTGGAGATGTGAGTGATAAAATATGGAAAAATAACATAAGTTCCTGGCAGGAGACTTCAGGGTAAAATAGAAGAGGACTCAAATTAACACTGGGAATATCTAACATGTTTCTTTTCAAATACTGTTTTGTTGCTTTTAACTTTGTCTGTATATTTGCTGGTAAATTAGACGTATGGCTAAGGAGACTACCTGATGGACTTGCAAATAATGACTGGATAAGTATCAGTTCTAATTACCATTTGACATGATCATATGGCTGCATTTAAGTTTGTTTCTATGTATGTTTCTATGTATATGCACTTATGTTTAAATATAACTCCCAGAAGTTCTTTTCTAATTTGTTTGTTGACTTATCCTTTTCTTAGTCTATTTATATCTATACTATCACAAATTACGGATCAATGAGATTTAAATTGCAGAGGGTAACTAAAATGTATGCTACAGTTACCAGAAATGATGCTGCCTTCCACTATGGCAGAAATAGTCAAACAACAAGAATATAAGATTCGGTCAGAGATATGTTTATTTCAAAAGGAATATTTAGAAAAGAAGTGGGGTCAGTGTCCACTTGCTTGCTACATTTCCATTTCCATTTCCAGTTCAAGTCCAGAATAGTATTTTTTAAAATAATGGCTAAAAATTTTAAGAACCTTCAGTTGCCAAGGAAAGATTGTTACACTTTACATAATGGACTTTAGGAAGCAGGACAGTGGATATTATAGAAATATTTTCAACAGGAACTGAATTGAAATAGTGGTTCTCAAACTTTGTTAGTGCGCATCAGAATCTCCTGCAAAGCCTGATAAAACACAAATTGCTGAGCTCTACCCATAGAGTTACTGATTCCATTGGTGTGGGGTGTGGGCCCATGAATTTGCACTTTTTAACAACAGATGAACAGATGATGATGTTGATGCTTCTGATCACTTTCAAAACGACCAAATTAGACATCTTCACTTGAACCCCGTTTTCTTCCAAATGTCCAGTTTAGACAATCTTCTATTGTCTGAGAACTCCAGTTGACATTTCACAAGATATTGCTGTACACCTTTAATGATTACTGGTATATTTTTGACGTACAACATCTGTCTTTTAATACACTTTTACTTACAAGTTTTTTTCCCTCTTGACTCTACGGCAGTCTCCTAATTAGACATACTTAACCGTACTCAATTCATTCAATTTTTCAACATATTCATTTAAACCATCTATTTGCCAGGTCTTCTGCTAGATTCTGAGGTTACATGGATAAGCTGAGCAGACATGTCCCAGATGCGTTGGAAATTACAGTCCATTTGTAATGACTGGCATCAGTCAAATAATCACACAAACAAATATATAATTGGTCAGAAGGTAAATAACATGCTTCTATGTGGGCAAATAACAAAGGAATCTAAATTAAGTAGGAAATGAGAAACTTTTCTTTAGTAAACTTTTCTTTGAAATGAGATCTGACATTTGAATAAATTATTGGGGAGGTAAGAATTTTCATGGGACCATTTCCACTTTCTTGACCATATAAATCAAAACAAATAGGAAGCAAGTAAATGACTAAATAATTACCATTTATGAAGTGTATGTGCCAGGCATCATACTTACAAGCCTGGAAAATAATTGAAAATGTCTTTATATTCCTTTAAGAGTAGATCTTTTCTGAGTTAAGTAACATTAGCAAGATTTTTCAGAGTGCGTCTGAGTGAATGGCTTTAATTTAAGTTTCTCATGGCTCAAAATGAGCCCCTTTGCTTCCATTACCACAGTGGCACATGTTGTGACCATTTAATATAGTTAACATGAAAATTTAAATTTTTGTGATTCCTCTATATAATTGGTTTTGTTAGGCAATTTCTTCTCCTTTTTCATGAAGTGTACTTAGGTGAAATACATGCAATAATATCAATTGTGAACAAATATAAATTAATGGAATGACTTACTGAAAAAAAAGTTTGCATTACAACAGTAAATGTGATAGACTTTTAAATATTCATGATTTGGGGCACATCCTTTAATTTTCCTGCATCTACAGCAATAATTAATTATCTTGCCTTCAGTTTTAAAAAGACATGTTTTGTTGTATTTACAAAGCAGTTTTGACACAGGCACTAATGCAGAAACCTGTGCTTAACAAGTTTGCTGGCTTTCTGTCTTGGGCTGGGGCTCCCACCTCCCCTGCCCATCTCGGGCTGGCCCGTTTTCCAATCTCTTCAGTTCGCACTCACTCAGGTATCTTTGAGGTTGTCTTCTTTCTGGAGTCCGTATTTTTTCCATCCGCTCTTGCAGATGAGAGTAATGTCCTTCTCAGTTCGATAGATGGGGCAGACGAAGTTTACAGAGCTCCCTTCCTCTCCGCCATCTGGGCTCCTCCTCAAGATGGTTTCACTGGCTTTCTGTCTTACACTTAGGCCTTTCATCCATTTTTAGTTTATTGTTGTGTATGATGTAAGAAGGTGTTCTAGGTTCATTTTTTCTGCATTTTGTTGTCCAGTTTTCCCAGAATTGCTTGCTGAAGAGCCTGTCTTTATTCCATTGGATATTTTTTTCCTGCTTTGTCAAAGATGAGTTGACCATATGTTTGTGGATCCATTTCTGGGTTCTCTATTCTGTTCCATTGATCTAAGTGTCTGCCATCAAAATCCTTGAGGAGAAAGGAGGCAAAACCCTCTTTGACTTTGGCTGCAACAACTTCTTACTCAACACATCTCCAGAAGCAAGGGAAACAAAAGCAAAAATGAACCTCATCAAATAAAAACCTTCTGCACAGTGAAGGAAACAATCAGCAAAGCTAACAGGCAACCGATGGAAGGGCAGAAGATATTTGCAAACAACATATCAGATAAAGATTCGTATCCAAAATCTATAAAGAACTTATCAAACTCAACACCCAAAAAACCAATAATCCAGTGAAGAAATGGGAAAAAGGCATGAATAGACCCTTCTCCAAAGAAGATATCCAAATGGCCAAATGGCACATTAAAAAATGCTCAACATCACTAATCAGAGAAATACAAATAAAAACCACAATGAGATACCTCCTCACATCTGTCAGAATGGTTAACATTAACAACCCTGGCAACAACAGATGTTGGCAAGGCTGCAGAGAAAGAGGATCTTTTTAGCACTGCTGGTGGGAATGCAAACTGGTGCAGCCACTCTGAAAAACAGTATGGAGGTTCTTAAAAAAATTTAAAATAGAACTTCCCTATCACCCAGCAATTGTACTACTCAGTATTTATCCAAATGATATAAGTATGTTGTTTTGAAGGGGCACATGCACCTCAATGTTTATAACAGTACTATCAACAATAGCCAAAGTATGGAAAGAGCCTAAATGTCCATCAATGGATGAATGGATGGAGAAGATGTGGCGTATATATACAATGGAGTATTACTCAGCAATCAAAAAGAATAAAATCTTGCCATTTGAAACTATGTGGATGGAACTAGAGGGTATTATGCTAAGAAAATTAGTCAGAGAAAGATAAATATCATATGACTTCACTCATATGAGAACTTTAAGATACAAGACAGATGAACCTAAGTGAAGGGAAGCAAAAATAATATAAAAACAGGGAGGGGGGACAAAATATGAGACTCTTAAATATGGAAAGCAAACAGAGGGTTATTGGAGGGGTTGTGGTATGGGGGATGGGCTAAATGGGTATGGGGCATTAAGGAATCTACTCCTGAAATCTTTGTTGCACTATATACTAACTTGGATGTAAATTTAAAAAATAACTTTAAAAAAAAGAAACAAAAGTTTGCTGGGTTGATTATAATAGATATATTCTCTTTTACATTGGCCAGTCCTCAAGCCAGCTAATATAGGAAAGGAAATTTACTAGTTTATCACCTGATTCATTGATGGCCAAAAGATACATTTTTCTGAGAAACCTTTATTAATAAAGTAATATCTGAACGAGATGGTGTCAGTGATAATAGCCTTAATATAGTTTCCTTAGCAGTAAAACCATTTGGAAAAAAATGCCCTATAAGAATGCAATTGATAGTTTACCCCTTTGAATTGTAGTTTGCCAGTATCTTAGGAAAAAATAATTTAGAATTTACAATAAAAACAAGCCAACAATAAAAAACAAATTTAGTCTTAATGTTGAAGTTTAAATTCTTTTGAGATCCTTCTATCCTGATTCTTCACACTTGCAAACAAATTGTTCCCTCAGTGCTCTTTTCTGTTACACTCCAGTCATCATTCAGGCTTTTCTCCTGCGCAAGCTTCTTTCTAAAGGCATATAATCATTCTGTTTTCAATAAACTGAATGTTCTTCCTTCTTTTTATATCTAAACACTATCCTTCAAGTCTTAACTCAAATTCCACCTCTTGGTTAAATATCCATGGTGTGGTGCCTGCCTTCCCTCCCTCCACTGATCTTTGGATAAGTTTCAACTCTTTTTAATTCTACTAGCTTTTAGAGACTTCCACCAGACAATTGAGCCAGTCTTTGCAATGTCTTGATCTCTAAACATTACATATAAATACAAGCCGTATGGACTAAAACTCTCCAGATATTTTCATAGAACTATTTTCTAATGCTTGACACTTTGCTGGCTTCCCTGCAGATGGTGATGGAGTTATGTGCAGCAGGCTCAGTCACTGATGTAGTAAGAATGACCAGAAATCAGAGTTTGAAAGAAGACTGGATTGCTTATATCTGCCGAGAAATCCTTCAGGTAAGTCTTCATATAGTCATTCTCTCCTCCCTTGAAAATACCTTGGAGTAATATATGCAGTGTACTTTATACCTGCTCACACAGGTTAGTTTAAGAATGCTAAACATAACCTCTGGATCAGGATACCATAAGAGACCAAAAGGCTTTAGAGAAAGCAGATTTTCAGGTGACCTCCATGTCCTTAGCTTTAGAAAGATTCCAATATGCGTAGCCAGGCCTTTCCAAACCATGGCTTTTAATTGCTCTGTCAGAGTTAGACTATTGTGTTCACCGGATCATGGAAATAACCCCTTGGAATATTTATTACATCATTCAGATTTTTAGAGTTCTTAAAAGAAAAAAGCAGCTCTATGGTTACAGACTGAGATAAAAGTGAAACAAAAGTCCGTGTTTTACAAAATGGCCCCAAACCATCCATAACCATTTTGCAGGCAGACATCCTATTTAAATAATGCCCTACTTTTAAAAACTTGCTTTATTTTGAATACCAAACTGGATGAGAACAATCTTCTTGATCTACCACACTCAAATTTTTCTGTATAGCTTATGTATTTAGAGTCACCTGAGAAGGATATTAACAGAACTGGAACGCACCACTGATATAATGTTAGAATGTCCTTCCGCCCATCTTAATTGGATTCGCTTGTGATAATAGTATGACTAGTTGAGTGCAAACTCTAGACTGAGTTTAAATTCTGACTCACGATGTCCTTAAATCAGTTAGTTAATTTATCCAAACTCACTTTTCTTATCTGTAATATGAGGTTATAATAGTACCTTCCCCAAAGGATTGCAGTAATAGTTTCATAGTTTCCTTCATGTAAAACACTTAGCACAGTGCCTGGCAAAAAAAGTAAAATAAAAATAATGGATTCAATTAATATTAGCTATTTTTACTGTTACTTCTATTATTAATCCCTAGTTATTATCTGGAACAGTCTCACTGAAGCCAGGTCACAGGTTAGTTTTAGTGGTGAACAGGCTGGAGCCATCATAGGAAGCCAATACAAATTACAAATGCTTTCAATGGAATTTCCATAGTCCCCCAAATTCTCAGCCTACAAGGTTGACTAGAAAATATTTTGGATTAAAGAAATGATTGATGAGGAATAGAGTAAAATAATGTCTGAGCTATGATATTTAAGATGTCCAGTTCTTCACTCTTATGGTTAGTTGGAAATATGGAGGCTAGAAAGGAAGGTAAATGGCCCAATGTACACAAACATTACTTTTTGGTGTTCTTTTCCTTTCATGGGTGTCCTGATTTATTTTCCTTTCCTTATTGCCAAAAGCAGTATTTCTGGGAACCGGTTGTAGTAATTCCAGCCTAAAGAAAGAATTTGTCTGAAAAATGAAAATCAGGGCCATTTTTCTTATCAAAAGGTTTTCCAAAAATACTAAGAACAGTACCAGAGAGAGAGAGAAAATATATATACTGATGTGGCTTTTTAAGCAAATATATATTTATCTATATGCAGGGCTTAGCTCATCTTCATGCACACCGTGTAATTCACCGGGACATCAAAGGTCAGAATGTGTTACTGACTCATAATGCTGAAGTAAAACTTGGTAAGTTTGTTCTTGCAGTACTTTACATGGTGCCCAAAATATTTTAGTGGAGAATAATCCTTTAATATAAATATGTTTTTAAATCATTTAATTAACAATATCTGCTACTTATTTAGGCCATGTCTTCCTTGCTTGCAAAACCAGTGAAAATTTGGTGAAGAGCAGGAGAAAAATGCACCATTTGCTGCTTCTCTGAAATCATGTAGTTAAAAACAAGTTTTAAATTACAATCGAAGACTTACATGTTGGTCATTGTTTTACTCTCTATTAAGTGTAGATGTTATATTTATTTCAACAATTGAATTGAGTATTATGTACAAGTTTCTGTGCCATGGACAAGGAAACCAAAAGACAATTCTTCCACATCACAAAGCCATATTTTCCAAAGGATATCAAAGAATTTTTAAATTACTTAAGCACAAATTGCTTCTTTTGAATTTACCCTCAAATATTTAAGCAGCTGATATGAGTTGCTCCCATAATATCACAATCAAGTTCAAATTAAAAATCAAAAGACCAGAAAGTCTAGGATTTTAAAAAGGCATAATTTATTTAAAAATAACCACACATATAGTATCACAGGCACACAGGGGACAATTTATTGCACCTTGCAATGTTTAAAATAAATATTGTTGGTTGGTTTTTAAATAATGCCACATGAATAATGTTAATACTATGCAAAGGCAGATAACCTCATTAATATAGAATATAAATCACTGGTATTAAATCCTGTATTATTTTTAAATGATATCAATTCTTGCCCACCATATCTCTAGCATGACCTTAAGATAGTTCCCATTTTCTTTATAAACAAATATATCTATAACAGAGATTTTGATGAGTATTTACAGAAGAAGCTTGAGGTAATAATTGTTCCTGAGATAAGAAAAATGTAATTTCAAGAAAATGTGTTATGTTTCTTGTGTTTAGCTACAAAACTAGAAATACAATTTTAAGATACTATATCAATACATAGGGGAAATTTGGATCTCATATTCAAATGTTCAGGATAAATAGTCTGTCACTAGGCTACATACATACTATTTCATATGTAACAGCACTCCGATATGTTTGGGTCAGGTTTCTGACCAACTCTACCATTTACAACACAGAAGAGAAATTGTTAAGTAAATGACATGCCACTGAATAATCTGTCACAAAATCCATGCACTAAAGCTTATGTACTTTACTCTGTGGGAGAGACCTCTTAACATGGATAAGAATTTAATCAGGCTTATCTTATATATAATGTTTATATATTTGGTTTTACATTTCTTAGATTCCAGGATATTTTTAAGCAACATATTATAAGGAGAAGGTTGCAAAAGGCAAACCCAAGGGAGTGATAGGAAAAATACTGGAAAATGATCATATTATAATTGCAACTGATCAGTAATCCTTACATTCTGGTCCCTAGGTCATTAAAGAAAAGGTTAAAATTATGCCACTGTTGAGATGACATCTCTAATTTTGCCTTAAGATTTTCTTTTTTCCTTTTCTTTGATCCATCATTCTTTTTTCTCATCTTTTCTCTTTTCATTTTCTTCACTGAATGTCATATATTAATTCATGGCCTTCATAGATATCTTTTGGCCCTTAAACTTGGCCGTCAGGGATAGTGAGATTATGGAGCTCTGATTTAACCATCTTCTCCAAAAAATATGTAGATAATGAGGTTGTTCAACACCCAATAACGATTTGCACATATTATAGGCATTTTATATTCTTGTTCAGTTCTTTCTCAAAGACTTCTTTGAGCTCTTAACTTTTTAACTTTTTATTTCTTCTCCTAAACTCTTCAAATTACTATTCAATGTTGCTCTCCATCCTCTAGATTCCTGGAAACCTTTCTAAATTAGAAAATCTACTTAATTTTTCATCCCTGAAAAATGTCATCTACTTTCATTTTTCATCTTATTTTTTCTGGATTAAATATCCCGTCTTCTTTAGCCTTTTTTCTGTTACTGAGAATACCATACTAAATATTTTCATATAATGTATCCCACAGATAAATCGAAGACTGAAATTTTACAGTCTAATCTAAGATATAGATACCACAATAAATATTTGCATCTGATTCAGAAGAGCTGTAGAAGAACTTAAACTAAACTCTAGCAGAAAACTCATTTTTCTTTATTGATGTAATAGGACTTTCTAATGTCATGAGCAAGGCTTCCTAATAATCTGCTAATAGGTTTTAGATTTCTTAGATGTTGCTTATAGTGCTGGTCTTCCTCAGGCTTGGTGGCAGGTCCAAACACTACATATGTTATCACTTCAGAAGTTCAGGGTATAGTGATGGAACTTTATTTTTAATATTCATGGTAAACTTTCATTCAAACCTACTATAGATTTATAATACCACTTCTGAGTCTCTTTCCAACATAAATAGCAGCAAAAGCCTATTTCTCAGTATTCTTGGAGTAGATTTCATGGTAACATTTTCTGGGCTGCAATAAAAATCTGTTATCGATTGTGGATTTTGTATTGGCTTTCCAAGTTAAAGCAATAATTTATTGAGCTTTTTGTTACTGATTAATTATCTTTACATATGCTGAATTTTGCAGTGGATTTTGGAGTGAGTGCCCAGGTGAGCAGAACTAATGGGAGGAGAAATAGTTTCATTGGGACACCATACTGGATGGCACCTGAGGTAATTGACTGTGATGAGGACCCAAGACGCTCCTATGATTACAGAGTAAGTATGAAGATTCACATAGTGGGAATCAAAAATTGGAAAAGATTTTGACTAGTATTTATTTTTTAAATAGTTTATTGTCAAATTGGTTTCCATAACACCCAGTGCTCTTCCCCACAAGTGCCTTCCTCCGTTACCACCACCTCCCTTCCCCTCCCCCTTCAGCCCTCAGTATTCTATAGTCTCTCAAGTTTTGCGTCCGTCTCTCTCCCCAACTCTCTTTCCCCTTCCCCTCCCTATGGTCCTCTGTTAGGTTTCTCCTGTTAGACCTGTGAGTGCAAACATAGGGTGTCTATCCTCCTCCACCTGACTTATTTTGCTTAGCTTATTTGTAAATGATAAAATTAAAGAATAAATAGCAGGCAACTGCTTCTTTCACATTAAACTCTAATAAAAAAGACTAGCTGCTATTCTTATATGTGGTTTGATTATATGCATAAATGTAATATTTTCCAAGAATGTAGACAAAGTAGAACCCTGGGAATTATTTACATTTGAGGAATAATGTCTTGTTCATGTTGCCTGCAACTTCTTGGGGGAAATATTATATTATGTGGCTTTATATGGAAATTTAATTTCCAGGGGCAGAGAACTTTGTAAACCTAAAAATGAATGAATGAAGCCAATTATTAATCCCCACAGTAACTTAGCTCCAAAAAGAAAAAAAAATAATAATTTGATTACTCAGGGTAATGGAGAAAATCTTTGTCATGGTTCACCTCCAAACCACTGAAAATAAGTGGAATAGACAAATTAACTAACAATTCATGCTATTTATTAAAATTTCCACTGAAACTGAATTTGGACATATAACCTCTATGTGCACATTTCAAAAAGCTGATGTGGAAAGAAAACTCTCGATTTGATATATACTGGAAAAACCACATTCACTCTTCACATCATAAGTCATCCAAACAATTCATTGTGGTTTCGTTGTGTGGAACCTAGGACTCAATACTTGACATTGATTAATTCAAATCTCATCTTTTTCCTTTTTCCCTTAAATGCCCTCTGCTTGATCTGCCAGCAGGTATACTGAGAGTTTATAGTCTAGTGCTATTACAAAGTATGCAGACTATGGAAGCATAATGTCCTTTTAAGTGGCTTGCAAAATAAAATGATGCATTATACCTGCGCAAATTTTGCAGTCTTCCAAAGACTTTCACTTATATTAATTATTTATTTTTCATTTTAGCCCCATGTAGTTGAAAGAAAGTTTCAACTTACACCATAACAACAATCCTTTGAAGCTAAGAAATCTATTAACTAAGATTATCAGAATTCAATTAGCTTGTTTAGGAGTCATCCAGCCAGACAGTGTACCTCCAGCCCTGTGCCCTTTCTTTCCACATTCTAAAAAATAAGACAGTTAATAGTGAGGAGAATTTCCTTGGGCCTCTTAGAATATCATTTCCTAGAATAACAATAATTATATGCTCAATTTACTATATACAAGTAACTGCTGAAAATGATTTTTGTATATATTATCTCATTTAATACTCATACCAGTGCTATGAGGTAGATAACATTATTATCACCACTTTATATATGGCGAAATTGAGGTACAGAGAGTTAAATCATTTATCTAAGATGGCACAGTTAATAGATCTATGGAATAGAGTTTCTTCACAGAAGGCTCCTTTTGCTATTTCAGTTAAGGCAACAATAGCAATACATTCAAGATGAATTTTCCTTACACTGAATCCTGTCCCATATCATTCTGTTGCGTGGTGCAGTACTTGTAGATCACAAGCTGAGATAACATCTTCCTACAATGCCATTCTATAATGAAGGTTCATTGTAGAAAACCCATAAAATGGCCCTTGCATTGACACTCCTCCAACCAAAGATTGTGTTGAGACTCTAAATACTATTAATTTTCCATTTTAAGTGCCTTTTGGTGTCATTTTTTCTTCTGCAGAGTGATGTGTGGTCCGTCGGAATCACTGCTATTGAAATGGCTGAAGGGGCTCCTCGTGAGTAAAAATGTTTACTTGTTAAAAGCTAGGGAAGCATGCTATACAAATGTGCTTCTTGCACCAGTCAGCTTCTCTTGGTCACACAGGTGCCACACTATTGCCAAACTGTAAATGCTGGACTTTTCACTGATTATCAATTGTTCTAGTCAGAATGGCCAGATATATCCACAAAGAGTTTGTGCTTTTCTATTACCATATTTTATTTTAGGCTTATAGAGAGTTGTTTCCATTTAGCATCAACAGTATTTGGTACTGATAGTCCTGACTAATAACAATCTAAAGAAATTTTATTACATAGTGATTGGTGGAGTATTTAGGTCCAGAACATTTATAGTCACACACTGCTGCAGACTGTGACAGTTAAGATAATCTTCCAGTGTTTCACTGAAATGAACAAATCCTCAACCCTGGAAAGTGAGTGGTGTTTTGTTTTTCCTGGAGTCAGTCCAGCTCACTTTTGGTGCCTTCCTTGCTCCTTTTAGCCAATCCAGTGCCCTTAATTGATTGCTCAGAAGACTCAGTTTTCTCTTGTTTCCACGTCATCCCCATCATTTAAATGATCTGTTAGAATCCTGTTCTCTCAAGACTCTACTTTCTTGTAGGAAAGTGAAAATGAAATGTGACCTTGGATATAAATGATTGATAACCATCTAATGTATGATCCCTATAAGCAGGGCATATTTACTGTCCTCAATACCTAATCTGAAGATATAAATGATGAATACATTCTTGGTGTCATTGGATGAGAAGTGAGAGAAATACTTGGAGTGGTTTTTGAGGGGGTAGGTGGGTGGGGTAGAATGTCTTTGCTTACCCCTTTCTAAGGAGATCCTATAGGTTCCCATGTTCCTGCATGCTCTGTCTGCACAATGCCCACCTAGAAAGCTTTATAAATTTGCACTATAATAATACTGTGTTTCAAGTCCAATGGGAGTAATCTCAAGGGGTAGAAATAGTGATAACATGATAGTTAAGAATTTCTGGTGTCCTTTAGAATATCACATTAGGGGCTGGGTTAAATCTAGGACAGATATGGAGATCAGGTAGCTGCTGTCCCTCTTTTCATGCCCACTCAAACTGCAAAGTATCTATTTTGGGTGAATAAAAAATTAGTGACAGAAAAATTATGTATGCCACATATAAATAATTGAAATGATATTTGGAATATGCATATTATTCCTCATCACCTCTTGATTATTTGTCTTTGTGAAACATGCTTGGATTATATTAGATTAAGCAGCATCAGCACCCTCTCTTCTTCTTCTTCCACCTCTTTCCTCCTCCTCCTCCTCTTCCTCTTCTTCCTCCCCTTCTTCTTGTTCTCCCTCCTCTTCCTCCTCCACCTGTTGCTGCTGCTGCTGCTTCTTCTTCTTCTTCTTCTCTCAACAATATGGTATTTCATATGAGTATTGATATATGTGTTTATTTAGTATAACCTAACTTTATTATTTAGGATGCAATAGCACCGCATCAAATAGTGTATGTTTTCTCTTGTGTTGGAGTGTTCCTCACCATGTCTTTTCAAAAAACTATCTTTCTACACTTTGAAGATTTGTACTTCCTAGTTCACCTGTATTTTGTTTCACTTTTTCATTCCAAAATATCAGATCATGGAAGAAAAAAAGAGGTAATGTATGAACTCACAGAAGGACTGCATAGAATACACAAATGGCAAACTTTTTACAAAAGATGTATAAGGACCAGGAGATCCTTAATTTACAGTGAGAAAAAATAGGACCACCATTCCTAAATAATAATTGAAAAACTGAAACTTTGGTCATGAGCAACTTGAAATAGCCACACTGCTAAAATATTGGTCTTTCACCAGCCTCCCCTATTGCCTGGAGTATTAACTTTGGATAGAAATGATTGTCATTAATTTAACTGTAGAAATTCTCCAGGTTTTGATAATCACCATCTCAGAAAAGGTGGCCCTCCAAAGTTACAATTATATGATAATTGACTCTGAGATCTAGATAATAAAATTTATTTTTCTCTCTTTCTTTGGTGAGTCTCTCACAGAGAAGTAAAAAAACAAAAGGGAGTGGGTAGAATAACTTCTCACTGAAAGGATGCTGTAGAGGTTCTCAAAGGAAGATCTGTACCATTGCACACCAGGACCTTCTTAAGTGCTTGGGTACTTTCTTCTTTCTTTCCTTCTTCTTTCTTTCTTTCTTTCTTTCTTTCTTTCTTTCTTTCTTTCTTTCTTTCTTTCTTTGCTTGTTTCTTAAATTCTACATATGAGTGAAATCATATGGTGTTTGTTTTTCTCTGTCTGACTTATTTCACTTAGCATTATACACTCTATGAAATGTATTTTTACTTTATTTTTTAATAATTTTTTGTCAAATTGAGCTCATTACTTTGAAATAGCAAGCCTCCTTTGAAATATATTTTTAAAGAAGGCTTGCTATTTCAAAGTAATGAGCCTCTAATGGTAAAATATTTAGACATGTTACATGTGGCATAAAGGGAGCCTTTACTGGTTTCCTAAAATTAGACTATGTTAGAAACTTCCACAGTTTGACGTAGCTCTTGTACCCACCCTGTGCTCCATTCCTTTGTACACTTCTCATTTCCCTTAAGGACAGCTTCTCTAGTCTATGCTCTAACTCTTGACCCTTGGGGATGTCATTAGTTGACTAAATTTTGGTCAGATGTTAACAAATGACAACTTCTTAATATTGTACAAACTCACTTAAAATATGTTTAAAGGACAGAATTTGGTGACTGAATGGATATAATAGGGGAATGAAGAGAACCAAATGTGATCCTGATCTTTTGAGTGTGGGGATAATTCTGCCCTCAATTATGAAACTGTTCCTCTATTAACTTATACCTATATAATTGAAACAAAAACTTGACCTTTGAATAAATGTCTTTATATCATGCTAATGAAAGCACCTTGAAGAGTTTTTTCCTACTAACTATTGTAAGAGGTCAGTTTGGCATTGTAGTTTTTCCTGAAGATGTGTTTTGGGAGAGAAAGAATGACTCTAAAGATTCACCGAAATCAAATTGTCCTCACATGAATGACACACTTGTAGTATTAGATGAAATTTGTTGGTGAAGGTGTGGAGAAAAAGGAACCCTCTTGCACTGTTGATGGAATGCAAACTGGTGCAGTCACCAGTATGGAAGTTCCACAAAAGTTTAAAAATAGAACTACCCTATGATCCAGTAATCACACTACTGGATATTTATCCACAAAATACAAAAACACTAATTTGAGAGGACTTATGCACCCCAATGTCAATTGCAGCATTATTATAATAGCCAAATTATGGAAGTATCCATCATACATGAGTGGAGAAAGAAGATGTGACATATATATATGTACATATATATATACAGGGAATATTACTCAGCCAAAAAAGAATGAAATCTTGCCATTTACAACAACATGAATGGAGCTAGACAGTATTAATGTTAGGTGAAATAAGTCCATCAGAAAAAGACAAATATCATATGATTTCTCTTATATGTGGAATTTAAGAAACAAAATAAACTAGCAAAAGAAATAAAAGAGAGAGAGAGAAACCAAGAAACAGATTGGTGGTTGCCAGAGGGGAGGTGGGTAGGGGTTTGGGTGAAATAGTCGATGGGGATTAAAGGGCACACTTATCGTGATGAGCACAGAATAATGTATAGAAATGTGTGTCATTAAATCGTGTACCTGAAACTAGTATAATACTGTATGTTAATTATACTTGAATTAAAATTTAAAAAAAACTTGATAAAATAAAAAATATTAAGAAAAAAGAAATTCTCCCAGCACCACCTGCTAAAGAGGCAGTCTTTTTCCATTGGATACTCTTTCCTGCTTTGTCAAAGATTAATTGGCCATACATTTGTGGGCCTAGTTCTGGGTTCT
Organism: Suricata suricatta; assembly: GCF_006229205.1. Classification (NCBI taxonomy): domain Eukaryota; kingdom Metazoa; phylum Chordata; class Mammalia; order Carnivora; family Herpestidae; genus Suricata; species Suricata suricatta. Next base: position 71,503,431 of record NC_043717.1, read on the forward strand.
CTATTCTATTCCATTGGTCTATTTGTCTGTTTTCATGCCAATACCATACTGTCTAGATGATGACAGCTTTGTAGTAGAGGCTAAAATCTGGAATTGTAATGACTCCTGTTTTAGTTTTCTTCTTCAATATTACTTTGGCTATTCGGGGTTTTTTGTTGTTCCATACAAATTTTAGGATAGCTTATTTTAGCTTTGAGAAGAGCACTGGTGCAATTTTGATGGGGATTGCATTGAATATGTAGATTATTTTGGGTAGTAATGACATTTTCACAATGTTTATTCTTCTGATCCATGAGCTGTTGGTGGGAATGTAAACTGGTGCAGCCTCTCTGGAAAACCATATGGAGGTTCCTCAAAAAACTATCAGTAGAACTCCCATATGACCCAGCAATAGCACTGCTAGGGATTTATTTATCCAAGGGATACTGAAGTGCTGACACATAGGAGCACATGTACCCACAATGTTCATAGCAGCACTGTCAACAATAACCAAATTATGGAAAGAGCCTAAATGTCCATCACCTGATGAATGGATCAAGAAGATGTGGTATACATATATATATATATATATGAAATATGGCCATTTGCAGCAAAGTAGATGGACCTCGAGGGTGTCATGCTAAGCGAAATAAGTCAGGTGGAGAAGGACAGATACCATATGTTTGCACTAATAGGTCTAACAGGAGAAACTTAATGGAGGACCATGAGGAAGGGAAGGGGTAAAGAGAGTTGGGGAGAGAGAGAGATGCAAAACCTGAGAGACTACTGAATACTGAAAACTAACCGTGGGTTGAAGGGGAGGGAGGGGGAAGGGAGGTGGTGGTAGTGGAGGAGGACACTTGTGGGGAAGAGCACTGGGTGTTATATGGACACCAATTTGACAATAAACGATTTTTAAAAAAAGAAAAAAGAAATTTACACTATGGCTCTCCTATGGGGATATTTTCCAATATAGCACTTATTAGAATAGGCTTTCCTTTGTATAGATGTGTGTTTCCAAAAGAGAATGAAAGTCCTGTTATTTAGCACAGACATGAAGTGTCAGATAGTTAAAATCTTTATTATATTACCAATAGCTAATATTGATGAAGTACTTATTCTGTGCCAGAAACTATTATGTGTAAGTTAATGCTCATGGCAATTCTTTGAAGGGATTCTTGATTTTTTTTTCAGATAAAGGAACTAACACACAGATAGGTTAAATAATTTGTCTGAGGTCACAAAGGCAGAACAGGGATTTGAACCCAGGTGATCTTAGTTGAGAGGGTGTGTTTTTAACAATGTGTTACACTGTACCTACCTCTTTCTGTAAGACTGTCAGCTTTCAAAACAGATTATTCCCATCTTCTTAGACCACTAAATCATTTTTGATATATTATTGTGCTTAGCTACTAGTTTGGTTGACTTTTTTGGCCACATTACCCATTTCAATTTTATGACTACAGATACCTATAACACAAAATACAGAAGAGTATTTGTCTTCATTTTGGGTTTACGTCTCTAGATAGGAATCATACATCACACATTTTGAAATTTGTATACAATGTAGTTTATTATTAATTTGCCACACAGGGCAATGGTGATGCTTGAGTATATTATATAATGGACCGTTTGCAAAATGAGCTTTTCCCCTGACCACATTATTGTGTATCTATTTATTCTTTACTGTCTACTCACTATGAAATGTGAAAGAACACTGAGAATCCCGTCTGGAATGAGGAGGCTGCTCTGTTGTTACACTTCTCATTCATTCTAAATGTATCTATTTTCTTTTGCAGCCCTGTGTAACCTTCAGCCCTTGGAAGCCCTCTTTGTTATTTTGCGGGAATCTGCTCCCAAAGTCAAATCCAGTGGATGGTAAAGATGAATGACTTAATCTGCTAAACATATTAACTTGAGTTTTTTTATATACCACATGAGTTTTAATTAATTTTGTAATCCTGTTTCAATATCTTTAATGGACAACATTTCCTAAAACGAATATCTTAATGATTAGTTTTTTTAAAGAGGTAGCTAGTCAACTAGAAATAAGTAATAGCTTCCATAGTATATTATGATGATGTCACTACCCTGGAAATAATGGCATGTTCAATTGTTTCTCCATTAATGGCATGGACCAATACATATCATTTGTGATGTTCTTACTGTGCCTAGATAGGCAGTCAGTGATTGTGATATATAGCTCAGTTGTTCAGCAGATTGAACTGCATCCACAGATGTAGAGAAGAGAATTTGTTCTCTCAATGCTATAGGCCAACTGAACGTGGGAACCCTTTACACTGAAGCATTTTGATTGAGTGTCTGAAGCTCTTGCTTATTCATTGTATTTAACGCTTGCCCTGGTGAAAGTGGTGACTGTGATTTGATTGCTGACATTTTTCCTAGTGATTTAATTTAACCCTTTCCACAGATTCAGGCTTTCAGGCCTTGTCTGCTTTCATGGGCGATTTTATAAGATTAGTTAGTCCTGTTGCTATTAACACCCTTTTTTGGGTCATTACACCTACACCTCCATAGCTCAAAATGTATAATCAAGTGAAACATTCAGGCTTCAAAGTATGACTCCTGTGAGCTGACCAATCTAGTCTCACAACCTACATATACCGCTTTAACTACTTCATTGTCATACCATCACTTGACTTTTTACCGTGTACATACTTCTGTACTCCTTGAAGTTTCTACTACTATTTAAATGCCATTTACTCTGGCTCATCTGTAGTATAATGTATATTGTCAAGCTGCAAGATATGTGGCAATTGAAAAGACACTTATAACTAGAGGCAACTCTCTCAAAAAATACGACCTGCAGAATGACTTGTGTGAGGGTGGGAGAAAATATAGCAGTTCTGAAGATGATTTTTATATCTTTGAATCATTTCTTTCAGGTCTCATAAGTTCCACAATTTCATGGAAAAGTGCATGATAAAAAATTTTCTATTTCGTCCTACTTCTGCAAACATGCTTCATCATCCTTTTGTTCAGAATATAAAACATGAAAGACATGTTGTTGAGTCATTAAAGAAGCATCTTACTGGAATCATTAAAAAGAGACAGAAAAAAGGTTAGAATATGGGAGCTTTCATTTTACTGGAGTGAATATTTAGATGAAAGCAGAATTTATTAATTTTTTCAGGAAAAATAAGATTTGCTTAAGAATTATATTGAACGTAAAAATTCTGAGGCAGTTAATTAATTATCTCTCTCCCAATCATATATATATGATTAAACTGCTGCCAATTATAGCTGGCAGGTGTTTATATTTACAAAACCCTTGAATGAATCCAGAATAATTATGTGCCAATTTTATTTTAAGAAAACTCATAAGTAAAGAAATAAAATAAATAAAAATATAACAAAATCTATATCATACTTCTCTTTTTTGTTATTTTCACTAACTCGTGAGATAAATGTATTTATAATTACCCATCTATTGACTGTTAATTCTGAAGTAATTTCTATGTACTATATAAAGTCTGTTTTATACTAATCTCCAGCTATAAAATGTAATTAAAAGAACTAATTTATACAAATAAAAGTTAGTTTCTATATGTTAATGCCAAAAATGTCAGGATGGATTTTCATCAAAACTAGAGTACTACTTAGGAAGTTCCAACTTTACAGGCTGTATGGCATATTCTACATTTAATTTGGGCCACCATAGGCTGTGTTGCGAGTGGTGATGTTGTAAAAAAGGGGAAACTTGAAACATAGCACGCATTCTCAGAATAGCTACAGTTTTGATTGCAATAGAGATTTTTTTTGTCCTGCATAACTATATATATCTTATTTTAGAGTGAGAAGCAGCAGAAATTATTTTATTTAACCATGGAGTAAAATTCATTGGACCAGCATTACAAAAGCCAACCACTCTCAAATGGCCATAGGAAGACCCCATTTCTACTTGAGAATTTGCTAATTTCCAGAGCTGTAAGATTTCTAGAATGTTACCTGCATAAAAAGTCACATTTATGTGGGGATTGCATAGATGTAAATATAGTTACCCTAAACACTTTTATGTAGGAAATTCAAAAGAAACTTCTTGTTTGTAAGCTTCTCTATTTCAGTATGGCATAGCTGAAATGAAAGAAGCTGAACATGTTGAATGTAAGTGTAAAACTCAGAATTTAGATTTTTACCTTCTCACTGAAAAGACCAAAGATCCTAATCCTCATTTGCAAAGATCCTCAGTGAAAGGGCCAAAGATAGATGTGGGCTCAAGCCATAAAGTTCTTGCGTCTAGATCACACACATGTAGGCCATATGCTCAAAAACCATCAAGAGTTCCTCTTGTCCCTTTCTACCTTTGCCTTTCGCAGTTATTTCTCTTTAGAATTTCAGCAACCAAATTATTAAATTCCCTTTCCTATGTCCAGAGAAATTAGTTTGTATGGAATAGCTTCACTGTGCTGCAAAAGTGGTTCTAAGAACCAGGATATTGTCTACATTACCAATCAGGTGTAATTTGAAGGGTTATCTTCTTGTCCTTGTAAATTCATGTGACATCCTGAGCATTAAAGGGTAAAAATTCACTAAGTAGATTGCATTAATCTCTGCTGATTTTTATGTATTATTTTTTCTTTTATAAAAAGGAATACCTCTGACATTTGAAAGAGGAGAAGCTCTTAAGGAGCAGTACACCATGAGACGATTCAGGTATGTTAGATAAATTACATATAATTTGTTGTTAGCAATTTATGTAAGACTGTTGATCCTGTACTGTTGCATTTGACTCAGAAGAGCTTAATCCATTATGATACAACAAATAACAGATCTATTATTTTCAAAACACATTTGAATGGAAATGTTGAGGAAAAATTTTTATTACTATTCAAAGATTCTTTCATTTCTGGCAGTAGAATGATCAAGTAATTTATGAGATAATTAATATTGAGTATATTAGTAATACAAAGAATATTTCAGATATTATAGGAATAATTCAAGAAAGATTTACTGAAAATACCTCTATTGCAGAAAATGTCCATTTTTTTAAATTTAAAAAAAAGTGAAGCCTGAGTGGCATCACTTCACTGACAATTCTTACTATATAGCAATCATTTGTGTGTTTCTTTCTAGAGGACCTTCTTGTACTCATGAGCTTCTGAGACTGCCAACCAGCAGTAGATGCAGACCACTTAGAGTTCTGCATGGTGAACCTTCTCAGCCAAGGTGGTTACCTGATCAAGAAGAGCCACAGGTCCAAGCACTTCAGCACCTACAGGGAGCAGCCAGGGTGTTCATGCGACTGCGAGCTCAGGATAGTGCACCTAGGCCTCTACAGGGGCTAGCCCAGGCACCTCAGCGACTACAAGGGGCAGCTCGGGTGTTTATGCCACTACAGGCTCAGGTTAAGGCAAAGGCATCTTGGCCCCTACAGATGCAGATTAAAGCACCTCCACGACTACGGAGGGCAAGCTGGATGCTCATGCCACTACAGGCTCAGGTTAAGGCACCTAGACCTCTACAGCTACAGGCCCAGGTACCAAAAGAGCAGCAGGCTCAGGCCCAGACCCAGGCATCAGAAGAGCCACAGGATCTGGACCAGGTACCAGAAGAATTTCAGGGTCAAAATCAGGTACCAGAACAACAACAAAGGCAAGGTCAGGCCCCGGAACAACAGCAGAGGCAGAACCAGTTACCTGAACAGCAGCTGGAGCAGAACCAGGTACCTGAGCAGCCAGAGGTACAGCAACAGGCTGCTGAGCCCGTACAGGTAGAGACTGAGGCAGAGGAGCCTGAGTCATTACGAGTACATGCCCAGGTATTCCTGCCCCTACTGTCACAGAACCATCATGTGCTGTTGCCACTACATTTGGATACTCAAGTGCTCATTCCAGTAGAGGGACAAATTGAAGGGTCACCTCAGGCACATGCCTGGACACTAGAGCTCCCACAGGCGATTGGCTCCGTTCAAGAACTGATAGACGGACTATCTAGAGATTTACTTCGAGCACCAAACTCACGTGTATCAAAGCCACTTGGTCCACTGCAAACCTTCATGGAAAACCTGTCTTCAAACATGTTTTACTCTCAACCAGAGCAAGCACAGAAGAAAAAGTCAAAAGTTTCTAGTCTGAGGCAGGCATTGGCAAAAAGACTATCACCAAAGAGGTTTTGGGCAAAGCTATCACACAGACTCAAAGTGGTTGAGCACTCAGATTTAGAAGCCTGCAGGCAAAGGCACCAGCGCAGACGGGAAGATATCTTTAATCAGCAAGAGGAAGAATCGAGACAAGTTGCAAATGTAAGACTTTCTGATATTTTTTACTGAATCAAATATGCAGAGAAAAGATGCTAGTACATGCTCATGTTTTCCCTCTGTAAAACCAAATGAAAGAAATATTCCTTGTGTCCCAAAGAGGATTAACTTATAATTTGTGCTTCAAATAAAATTTCCAGGTAATTATGACTAAATTTGAGAAAGAAAACATTGCTTGAATGATACAGGTAATTGGTTAATATCTTTGTAGACATACAGATTTAATTATTAGTTTTCTACCTATTATTCCCTTAACCAATAAAGGAACACTGTATAGACATTTAAAACTACTATTTTGAATATTTAAAAATTGTCATAGCTTGAACTTTTAAATATAACTCATTTAAATTAAAGACAAAAGAACAACTTTGGTTTCACTCCTCTAACCTCTAAGTTAATTTGTCTTTTTTCCATAGAATGCTGAAATGTGTGTGGTTTAAGTGAATTATACTATATTTTTTTATTTCAGCATGTTTAAATCAAGGTTCAAATGAAATGGTAAAGCACTTTCCAAAATATTTTGTATATAGTTACCATACGTATGATTTGTCTCACTAATTTTCCACTGTTTTACATAATTAATGAAGTGTCTTCATTGAACATGACGTAAGTTACAAATTAATCTGCACTATTTTGAAATGCAGTACATTAATATCTTTATCTTATTTTGGAATAGCCAAAACTTCATTCTTTCAAATCCTCTACTGTAATTTGGCTGGAGTTGCTGAAGTCGATTTGACAGATCTAATGTGACAATGAAGGGATGGTGGACTGTATAAGCAAATTAATGAGGTCAGGATTAGGAGAGCAGTTGTTTTCTAATACCTCACAGCAACAATTTACATAAAAGAATCCTAAATTAAACCCTGGTGTCAACATCCATTTATCTGATAATAATTAATGTAGAGGGGCACCTCGGTGGCTCATTTGGTTAAGTGTTCTACTTCGACTCAGTTCACAATATCACGGTTTGTGGGTTCGAGTCCCATGTCAGGCTCTGTGCTGTCGGCTAGCTCAGAGCTTGGAGCCTGTTTCCAGTTCTGTGTCTCCTTCTCTCTCTGACTCTCCCTTGCTCATGTTGTCTCTCTCTCTCTCTCAAAAAATAAATTAAAGCATTTAAAAAATAATTCATGTAGGAATTACAAACATACCTTGTCTGAATGTCTGGATAAGTGAGTCTTTTGGTTTGTGTCCATTGAGCCAATTAAATACAAATTATTTTTTAACATGTTTAACTTGAGAAAAGCAACAAGCATTGGTAGCATGACACATACTTATTGTCATTCAGTGTTTTAAATATATATATATGAGAAGCCATTATGACATGGAAGAAAAAGTTAATAAATAATAGTTACCAATCCTGTGACCCTAGGATCTTGTTCAGGCATTCATATCTTTATGTGTAATTCTTAACAAAAATATAAAAGAAATGAGTAGAATTGATACTAAATCAAAGTCATAGTAGATCTTTTGAAATAACTAAAACTTTGTTAGCATTTAGAGACGTATGTAAGTTCTTAAACTAACCAAAGGAAAGAAAACTAATTTTCATGACTCTCTTTGAGTTGAAGAAATAATATTGATTCGCTTAAGTGTGAAAACAGAAACTTTCCTAAACTCTTGGAGCTCAGTTAGTGAGAAACATTTGCACGGTTGTATTTTATATCTTCCATTGCACAGGAGGACCAAACTTTGTAATTATAACTTCTTACAAAATATGACAGTTTGAAGTTATGAGTTAAGCTTTAGACTGGAGATTTTTTTTGAGTTGGGATGCCTCTTTAATAATCTATGGCAAATATAAATATATTATACCTAATAAACTACATTTGTTCCATTTTCACCCTAAACCGCATAACCTTTTAAGTGACAAAAGTTACAGGGGTTTAACGATGTCATTTTTTATTTATTTTTTAATAGTTTATTGTCAAATTGATTTCCATACAACACCCAGTGCTCTTCCCCAACAAGTGCCCTCCTCCATCACCACCACCTCTTTTCCCCCCTCCCCCTTCCCCTTCAACCCTCTGTTCATTTTCAGTATTCAATAGTCTCTCAGGTTTTGCATCCCTCTCTCTCCCCAACTCTCTTTCCCTCTTCCCCTCCCCCTGGTCCTCCATTAGGTTTCCTGCATCTAATAGATTACCTACAGGTGGTTGATGATCCCCCTAAAAATATATGCAGATATGTGTATTCATATGCAATTAGAATCTCCTCAGATTCTTTTTTTAAATTTTTTAAAATGTTTATTTTTTGAGAGAGAGAGAGAGAGAAAGAGGCATGGGGGGGAGAGAGAGAGAGAGAGAGACAGAGAGAGAGAGAGAGAGAGAGAGAGAGAGAGAGAGAGAGAGAGAATCTGAAGCAGGCTTCAGGCTCTGAGCTGTCAGCACAGAGCCCAATGCAGGGCTCGAACTCAATAGCCCAGCAGTGAGAAGCTCAACTGATTGAGTCACCCAGGCACCCCTAAAATCTCTTCAGTTTCTAAAGGGAATCCAGAACCACAAACTATTAGAATCCTTTGGTTTAAATCAATTTTAGTATTTGAAAATTATTCTTTTTAACTGTACATTGGGGTGATAAAATTGCTCCTATCATTTGCATTTTAACAACAGTTGAAATACTTATTTTCCTTTTTGTTTCAAAGGACAAAGAAGATGAATCATCAGACAATGATGAAGTAGTTCATTCAATTCAGGCTGAAGTCCAAATAGAACCATTACAACCATATGTTCCAAAGCCTAAAGGAAATGAGGTAAGTTTCTCAGTATAAGTTACTGTGACATTAATAAGTGCCTAAAATAGTTGTTCTTAAACTTTTTGGTCTCAGGATACCATTATACTCTTAAACATTGAAGACTCCCAAAGAACCTTTGTTTATGTGGATTGTGTCATTTAATATTTAATGTATTAGAAACTAAAATAAAAAATAAAATATTTACTAATTTATTTAAAAAATAAAAGTATTATATGTCAACATAAGAAATAAATTTTTAACAAACAATAACTATTTTCCATTTTGCTTAATGGAAAACAAGTGGATTCTCATATGTGCTTCTGCATTCAATTTGTTACCATATATTTAGTATATGATAAATGAATTATATTGGTAAAAGCTTACTTCTCATATATAATTTGTTGGGAAGAGAGAATTACCATAGCTTTTTTAGATAATGTGGATATTCTTTGATAAAACACCAAAGTTAGGGAACTGGAATTTAAAACCCCATCAGTGAAATTTTGCACATTCAGAAGTATTAAAATCCATTGTTCTATTGTCTTCTATAAACAGATGTTTTACTCATGCACAATTTTGTATCTTCATACATTAGTCAGTTGGAAAATATTATTTCACTGTGTATGTCTATCTTCCAAATATTTACACATTTCATTATACAACATTAATAAACAGCATCTGTTAATATCATCAATTTCATCAGAAAAGTGAATGAGTATTGACAAGCTGCCAAGTGCATAGTGACAGATAATAAATTTAAAATTTAAATTTTTACTTTGAAGCTCAATTTTATCACTGCTAACAAATAACATCAGTTGTGTTTTTCCTCGAATTAACAGGCTAACTTCACTGATTTTAAATAAAATGCTTGCCACATACCAAAGTTGAATACTTGTAGTTTTTGTCAGTCATTGTTTTAAGTAAAAATATTGCCCATAAAAAACTTGGATAGTTCGGCTTATAACACAATCACACATACGTTTTCCCTTTATTGTCTCTGTTCGGGGATATAGTTTATGACAGGGTATGTATCATTTAATCTGTGGTTTATTTTCTTACACTTATCAGAATAATCAAGTCAGTTCTCATGGTCAGGTTCACTTCTGTTTTCATGACTATTAACAGCATTTAGCATAGGATATTGGTGAAGCCCAAGTTGCAGTTACAATTCCCATATGGACAAGGTATTATCATCATAGTTAACATTCATAACAGCTAGCCATTTAAAAATTTCTTGGTCACTAAAGATGACCAGGTGGGTTGGTGAAGAGCTCAGAAATTCTTGCCTTATTAATAGTAGGTCAGAAGTCTCATTGTTGTTCTTAATCAGCACAAGGGTCCCAGATCACTATATTTCTTCCTTCTAGATGCTTCACAGTAGTCCCCTATGATGTCTTTCATGGACAATTATTCTTTTGAAATATGTTACTTCTGATACTAACAATTCTCTGAGGTAAATAACAGAATTACTTTATAAATACTAATCACTGGCAGAAGGAACATAAACTGGAATGTATTATTTAATTACAAAAACCCTTATGTTTCGCACTCTGCCTTATGAAATTATGACTTTACTTCTACTCTTAGATAATAGTAATTACCTTAGGCATGCCTCTTTAAACAGGAAATGTAATGAGTTGTGCCTGACTGTTTGGAATACATCATTCGTCTCATACATGCTATTCTTACTAATTATCTTTTCATTTTTTAGACAAAATAAAGCCAATTCATATTAGGCATTAACCTTTCTTATTTTTGGCCTTTATCTTTTCTGAGTAATCCTGGTCTCTGGTTTACTAGTGTCAATAAACTTTCTGAGATCAGTTTCATGAACCAAGGAGACCTAACTGGGTCAATATGAGGCCAGGTATGTGAATCAAATGTGGAAAAAGTCACATGCTTATCATCCACACTGCCAAACATGTGGTTACATTTGGAAATACTCATTAGCAAAAGAGGTTAACATTAACAACACTTTTCATTTCTAACTTATCACAACCTGGATAAGTCACTACATAGAGAAAAATAGCATAGTAAGGTTAGTATAGTTTCTAGAAACTATACAATGACTTTATTAGCATGAAAATCCTAGATTTTTTTTAAAAAAGTAACATGTTTAATTTTTCTTTCTAAAGAATCTAGTGTGGCTGCCTCGTTCAATGTCAGAATAACATATTTTCTTGGTTAGCTAAAAACTATTTTAAGTAGAAATCTAATGATATAAAACTAAATGAGGCAAGGTAACTACATGGTCCTGTCTACTAATGTTGGCAGAAAATAATCTGCCCCATTGATGGATGCTGGCTCATTATATGTGCTATTTTCTCAAATATTTTGCTGCATTAAAGGAAGGAATAATTAATAGAAACCAAATTAATTCATTTAGAATTTAAAAAGTATTTGGAAAACTGATTATCACAATACAGTGAAATTGTAAAGTGATAGAAAACATACTTTCTTAAAAGTGGGACATTTTTTACTCAAGAGATTTTAATGATGTAGTTTGTGTGTGTGTGTGTGTGTGTGTGTGTGTGTGTGTGTGTGTGTGTGTATTACAGCTTTTGAAAATCTAGGTTTAACTTAAAAGGGTCAGTTGAGTGAGAAGTTAGAGCTTAAATTCTGAGTGAGAAATTTGGACTTGATATAAAGGATAATAAGAAAATACAGAACATTAAATTAGCAGTTGGGGGACCTATATTCAGATTACACATATTCTTTAACTTGATGTAAATTTTTAGCAAAAAATATTTTTTTCTCTGGACTACAGATTCCTCAATATAAAAATTAGAGTGATTATATAATATCCAGAAACTGTTATTATATGACAATTCAAGGATACCATCAGATATGATGGTTAACCAGCTGTAATGTTACACTAAAATTATGAAAATATAATTTATTTATTAAATCAGATTTTATGTATTGGATTTCTAGAGAAATATCTCTATATCAAGAAAGGAATCTTCATCCATAGATTAATAAACTCAAAAGAATTTATGATAAAAATTTTTACCAAAGTATTGCCTTGTGTCTTTAAGGTCCAAGAGAGATCTACTTCATTGCCTTACAATCAAGACTGTGCACACCACGTCAAGTTCTCTTTAAGGTATGTGTCTCTAATTTCTATATTCAAATTGCTCATACTTAAGTATAATGTGGAAAATAAAAGGGTATTTATTTGACAAGAAGTTTTGTGTACAGTCAAAACTAAAATATTAATGACAGCATCATCATCAGTGATATTGTTGGCCCACATTTAAAACTTTAACTGCAGCAATCCATTAACTAAATCTTTTGTATCCGGATATGCTGCAGTCTCTCTGTCATTTAGTTTAATAGTTGGCTGATAAGGTCCACAATTTAATAAAAGAAACATCAATGAATTCTTAGACAGCTTTCAATTAGTACTTTATAATAAAAAGGTGAAATTTCACATGTATCATGTATTTCAATTATACATTTTATCATTTAGTACATCATGAATCTCATGTACAACGTATTAAAACACTCACACAATTCCTAACCTCAGAAGCTAATGCCATGGAATGGGCAAGCCTGAAATGACCTAAGGGAAAAATCAAATCTAAATCTTAATATTATATCAATGATATTTTATGCTAGTCACTGTATTTTTATCGCTGTAATATTGGTGATCTTCAGTGATTTTCTAACATCGTGTTTAATATTTTAGATGTTATGCACATTGTGTTATACATAAAAACTAAATTTTAAGGTAGATTTTCCCTAAAAATTGTACCCCCTCCAACTCCAGATTATAATGAAGAAAACTTGACCTATATTCATATCCTCAGTCTTTCACTAAATATTTATTGAGCACCTACTGTATTCAAGATACTGGATGGTATAGTCAGATTACATAGTGTTGATGTTATGTAGTATGTGTATTCTTACTTCATTATTATTTGAAACTCCCTATATTTATGTCCTTAGATTCAACTTATATGCAGAAATCTTGGAAAATTGGAAAACAAGATTAGGAATTTTTCCTTTCTCTACATTCAGTGAATGAGTTGTCATGGTCCTTCTGAACACAAATAAAGAAACCTGTTTAATTTTGTGGGGGGTTTTTTGGTATTATGGGATATGTGTTTAATAAAATCTGGCATAAAAAATTAGTATTGCTGTTAAACTACAATTGGCTGTTCACATTTTGGAGAGAGTTTTGCATTCATGAATAGCAAATATATTAACTTTAAATATGGTTAAATTTCTAAAATGAATTAATTAATTTTTCAAGTTTATTTATTTTTTGAGAGAAAGAAAGAGCACAAGTGTGGGAGTGGCAGAGAGAGAGAGAGAGAGAGAGAGAGAGAGAGAGAGAGGATCCCAAGCAGACTCTGAACTGTCAGCAAAGAGCCTGAGGTGGGGCTCAAACCCACAAAATGTGAGATCATGACCTGAGCCAAAACCAAGAGTCAGATGCTCAACCCACTGAGCCACCCAGGTGCCTCTTAAATTTATAAAATTAATTTAAATAAAACTTGAGTGTTTCCTGAAACTTGGGGTCATAGTATGGATTCTAGTATGTTCTAGGCGTAGATCAATAACCAAAGTCCTTCCTATATGGAAATTCTAAAGGAACTATAAAATTTAGCAGCACCAGTCCAAAAAGCCTTTCTAAATATTACCCAAATTTGAATATTAAAAACTAAAGTGTCCTATTTGTATGTTTATTCATTTATCTAAATCAAGAATAGGACATTAAAAAATTAAAATGCCAAGCTTTTAAAATTAGGATGATCACTGTGGAATATTTGACACACAATAACAGATTTTTATCTTGTTAAAATCAACACATACACCATCAAGTTATGTTTATCACTGTGGTATTAGGTAGAGAATAATATCTGAATATTACCTTAAAGAAAGTTTATTGAATTTTTGAAATTAAATATGATATGTAAAGGAAACATACTATATGGAAACATTTTATTTGTATTTTGGAAATTGTTTCTCTGTTCTTGATAAAATAGGACATTTGGAAATGGAAAATTGAAAATTTTTCTTCAGCTCTTTTTGTAGTTTGATGTATATCCCTATACTTAAAATTTTTGTTTGTATTGATGTTGAGCTATACATTCCCTTTATGAATATTAGGAGATGGCACATGCTTTTCTGTCTTTTCATTCAGTGTTCCTCAGCGGTCTGTTTTGGAACAAGCTCAGAAGCCTATTGACATCAGACAAAGGAGTTCACAAAATCCTCAAAATTGCTCAGCAGTATCAGGTGATTTAAAACACAAAGTTTAAACAGTCAAAACACAGAGCTAATATTTAACAGTGTATTGCAGAAGTCAAGAAAGAATTTCAAGAAGAAATTAATCAAAAGTGGTAGGGAAGCCAAGTAGTTTTAAGACTAGGAGGCCTTCAGATTTGACAATTGGGTGGTCAGTGGTGACCTTTGAGAAATGGAAAGGATTTTCTCTGAAGTTTTTTTTCATTAAGTAGGGAAGTAGGTAGGGATGTATCTTGGGATGTGGGAGGTGTCAACTTTAATTTCTCTACCATGTGTAACAAATATGGGAAAGGCCTTGGGAGAAGCTAAAATGCATAGGCAATCCTTAAAATACTGAAATATTAGATGGAGTAGTTTTGGGCATGTGTTTTATTTATCAATTTGTTATTTCACCACCCCAAAGTAAAATATATACAGTATCTCATAAACATCCCTAAATGTTGCAAGTTGATCTTTTTACTCAAAACACATGAAAAATTAATAAAATTATAGAAAGTAAATTTACAATTTGTGATATTAATTTCAAACAAGTGTTTTATCTTATGATATGTTTTTGAGAGTTTAAATTAATTATAGATTTGTGAAATATTGAAATAAAGATAAACCTTATGCCTTAGATTATAAAATCTGACATTATGTACATTTAAGCAATTCAAGTTTACCAAGGGCAAAATGCCTGAATGATTCCTCAACTCATCCATAAAAATGTAGTACACAGATTTTATTAAAATGTTAATAATAAAAAAGATGTAAAAGTGTACTGTATAAGAATAAAATATTTTTAAGACATGAACTTAAAAACCTAATTCTTATTAGGAGACTCAGATAATGGTAGAATTCTTATAAGTAGTAGTATCCTCTCATACAGAAATATTATGTTGTGAGAAATAAAATAAGCTTGCATGAAAAGTAACTTTAAGAATATTTTCCCTAGAACCTTTCTGGTTTGGCTAGGACTAATTTTGTTAATACTGGGAAAACACCTAAAAATTTAAAGTTTATTTATATTGTCTTTTTCTGAAATAAAGAAATTATATGGACATTGGTAAGGGGGAGAATGGGATAGCATTTGTGTAGGTAATACCTCAAGTTCTTTTCAGCTCTAAAATTCTATTATTTTACTGTGTGTGCTTAGACCATTCAAAGTTTCTATGAGATTACATACTTTACTATGCAGGAAATCAGAGCAGCTTACTACAAATTTGCCTCAATATATCAAATACTCATCCAGATTTCTTATTTAGCCTAGCAACATACCCAGAGATTTGAGAGAAAAAATGGTTTCCTGAAGAAAGATAATAAATTGCAAAAGTACTATGCCATAAAATACAGGCATAAATTGTAGAATGTATTCTGGATAATACATTCAAAACATAGGAGTTTTGCAGATACGTGATTTTTGGAATTGTTGTGTGTATACTGTGGCTATATATAGCAATGTTGCAAATAGAAAAGGGATAGTACTATTTATATTCAAAGTCCAAGTCCACAAAAGCAATAAGCAGGGACATAAGTGCCCCCTTAGTGAAGCTTTTTCTGAGGATACTCAGCAGATCTACTGATTTTCGAGCCTAAATATTCTCACTAAATTTTAACTACAGGTGCTATTTACTATACCATAAATCTTAATGTCAAAAATCCGGACTTCCAATCTAGGTAAATTTGCATTATTAAAGTTTTTTTTTTAATTTTTAAGTAAGCTCTACATCCAACATGGGGCTTGCACTTCCACCCCTGAGATCAGGAGTTGTAGGCTATAAGGACTGAGCCAGCCAGGGACCCCTAAATTTGCATTTTAAATAGAAATATTTACAGTATAGAATTTAGCTGTGCATTGTGATAGCAATAGCCACATATGGCTCTTAAAATTAAAACTAAAATTAAAATGCCAACTCCTCACGCAGAGTGGCAATATTGCAAATGTTCAATAGCCATGTGCAACTACTGGCTGCTGTATTAGACAATGCAAAGACAGAGCATTTCTATCACTGCAGAAAGTTCTACTGAGCAACATCACTATAGAAAGATTGCCAGCTTTATAAAAAGGAATATGTTTTATCACTTTTCCATTGTTCACTTTTCAACTGTATTGAAACATTTCAAGATATATCATTGAGTGGAAATTGAGAGATTAAGATTGCAGGGTCATCTCTCTTCTTGAAAATGTTGTCTAATCTATCATCTTTTAATGTACTATTGGGCTCTTTTTCTACTCATTAGTATGGGAGGCCAGTGATACTACCTAGCTCTTCCTATCCTTAATACATTTTATTTTTTAATGAAACTATTAGTCTACCAGTCTTACTAGATACCTTCTCACACAGAAAGAAACATTTAGCAAGTGTACACTTAATATTGAAAACAGAAAAGCCATGTAGATGTCCAGACAGAAAAAACCTTGAGCCTGTCATTACTACTGAAAAGAAAATCTTGGATCTTGGCCCCATAATAATTTATTAGGTGGTATATCCTGAATGGGAAAATGTACAAGAAACATTCCAAGCTATTGAACTGGTACAGTATAAAAATGAAGGCAATGATTGTAATCATCACTTACTAATGGCTTTTTGGTATTCTACAGAATCTTCTTCTGAGGAAGAGAGTCCTGTAACCTGGAGGAGGTCTCAGTCATCACCGCCTTATTCTACTATTGATCAAAGGTTGTTGGTTGATGTCCATGTAGGTTACCATCTTAACTCTTACCACATTTATCCGTCTTCTTAAAAATTCCTTTAGATTTACATATTTTCATCTTCATTTGAGGAAAAGATCAAAGTGTTGTTTTTTAATTAATCTTTCAAAAATATATTTCCATTGCTATGTGAGTATACAGAATATGAAATCTAGAAATTGTTTGAAATGGAGACACATTTAATTGATCATAAAATATTTTATATTCACATACCTTTGTCAGAACATATTCAGAGAAGAATGATAAAATGGTCTTTGTAGAAGCTAATCTCAAATCAAGGAGTAAAAGCTAGATATTCACTTTTTGCTAATATAATTTCTTGGATGATGAGGCAACACATAAAAATAAAACATTTGGAGAAAAATAAATTGCCCTCTGAGAGCATAAACAGTCTTTCATTCCCCCTACCCTCCCACGTACACATCTCTTTCATGTTGCCTAATGGTTGCTTATATGACACTATACTTAAAGATGAATTTATATTGATTTGTTTCTTAGAAGTGTTTGAGTTACTTTAAGACAACCTATGTACAAAACTAGAGCAGGGAAACTAACATCAATTTAAAGAGCTATGTTTTAATTCTAATATCAGGATAAAATGAAAGAGGGAACAATGACTATATCCTTTATAGAGCATCAAATAATCTGTTTTACTCTATCACCAAAACCAAATGTCTACTCCTCAGCAGAAAAGTAGGGGCAATAAAACACAAAGTGAATAAATTTTTCCCTGTGTGATCCAGAAGGGCCATTAATGAACATAGCCTGAAGTTTGGGTTTTAGCATTCATCCTCAAAAAAATGTTGACTTTATCTAGTGAATGAATATCTTCATTTCACTTGAAAATATATTTTAAAATATTGTCAGCTTGGAAACGTTCAAATTTAGAAGAAAATGAAAAGCTACTGTAGATTACATTAACCTTTCTTGTGCACACAGGTTCCAGATGGATTTAAAGTAGGAAAAATATCACCCCCTGTTTACTTGACAAATGAATGTGTAGACTATAATGCACTCTCTGAAATCCTCCGGAATGATTGGCTAACTCCTGCACCTGTTATTCAGCCACCTGAAGAGGATGGTGATTTTGCTGAACTCTATGATACTGCTGCTGATACTGACGGTGATGATAATGATTCTTTTGATGCTTATGAGGATACCTATGACCATGACAATGGCAATGATGGCTTAAATAACCAAGTTGGTCAGGCTTATGATGTTCGTGAAGACCATGATGTTAATGACAATAATGAAGCTATTGATGACAAAGACAATAATCATGATGATGCTCCTTATTGGCCAAGGTTGGTGTTTCTGAATTACTTGTACTACCAAAGTTTTAGAATGTTTGAACTATTTGCAGCTTTGTTTTACTTTTAAATTTTATTACCAAAAGGATGAATGAATTGCACTTGCATATTAGTAAATGGTTGATTTTTTCAATAATATATTTAAATTATTTTAATGCAAAGCATGTCTTTTTGCATTTTTGTATAGTGTATTTTGTTAATATTCAAGTATTAAGTTCCTCATAACTGGATTGTTGATTCCTGTTAAAATTAGTGCTACTGAGTCACCTTACCCTGTAAAACTTCAGTGAATATATGAAACCAGGTAACAAAGAGTGCACTATGTAATAACTGTGTGATGAATCCCTGATATCTGCAAAAAAAAATCTCCAAATTTGCTGAGAAAAATGAATTGCAAACTTGACTTTCACTTGACAATTTTAGGCTGAAACTTACTAACATGGCATTATTTTTGGAATTCTACAAACTGCTCTAACTAAACTAAGTACTTGTTCAATTTTATCTTCTTATAGAGCAGCTGCCAAAAGTGGTAATATTTAGTGAAGTGATGTTTTTGGCATACCACCAGTTGTTTGCTATATATATAGTTCCTTTCTCCTGCTCTACAGAGGCCAGTGTGTTCTTATTTACATATCCTCATGATTTGTGCTCAAACTGATCTCAAAGAAGATTACTTAATGTAGTAAATGTTTTTGTTTTTAGAAAGATTATTAACAGTGGGAGAATTGTTTGCTTTATAATATTGAAATCCATATATTGTTTGCTAAATTTTCAAATGTTAGCAGTGGATATACATGGCAGAACAGACTACAATCATTCAATGTTTTTTGTTTTTGCCAACTAAAAAGGAATTCCAGGGGCGCCTGGGTGGCTCAGTCGGTTAAGCCTCCGGCTTCGGCTCAGGTCAGATCTCACGTTTGTGGGTTCGAGCCCCGCGTCAGGCTCTGTGCTGACAGCTAGCTCAGAGCCTGGAGCCTGCTTCCAGTTCTGTGTCTCTTTCTCTCTGCCCCTCCCCCTCTCATGCTGTGTCTCTCTCTGTATTAAAAATAAATAAAAAAACATTTAAAAAAAATAAAAATAAAAATAAAAAGGAATTCCATTCTCAAATAAATTTGCTCTCAGGGATGTCTGGGTGGTTCAGTCGGTTAAGCACTGACTTCAGCTAAGGTCATGATCTCGCAGTTCATGAGTTCGAGCCCAGAGTTGAGCTTTGTACTGACAGCTCGGAGCCTGGAGCCTGCTTCAGATTCTTTGTCTCCCTCTCTTTCTCTCCCCCTCCCCCCACTCACACTCTGTCTCTCACTCTCTCAAAAATAAACATTAAAAAATTTGCTTTCAAATTATCATAGGTATATGTTTATGTTGTCTCTTAAACAAAAAAGTCATTTAGATATTTTATGACACTTGGTTTTCTTGGCAACTAATTAAATGACTATCTCAGCTTAATGAAATCTATATTACTGGATTTCCTGGTGGTAGTAATAGAGAAATCAATGGGATTCTGTAGCAAAAACATGTTAGAAAATCAAGATAAATGTTAAAATCAACAAAAATTAAATATATTGCAAAAGGAATTATTCAATATATTGTGGTTGTGCTAAAAATATGGGTTTGATCATTTATGTAATTATGAAGTTGCTAATTCATTAGTCTAGTATTTAAGCAAAAAAAAAACCCATATTCATACTGCTAACTTATGTTCTAATAGAGGATGCAAGTTCTCTTTCATCTGCCATCCACATGCAATCAAGGAATTAGTGGAAGTTATGGTATTAATTCAGTATTTATGATTGACAGGATATAGGGGTATTTTTCTTTTTCATATCATACCAGTAGTGTTTTCATAGAACAAAAATGTTCCCAGAGGACATACATATGTATCAGAGACATCCTAATTATGTTTTATTTGCTGACGTACAAATGTGTTTGTGTTCAGTGGCTCTCTATCATTAATTGGATCTTGTTATCAGACCAAGCTATGGCAGAGATGGAAGCTACAAGCAACATGGTAGAGATGGGAATGATGGTGGAGAAGGGACATGCAGCAACTATGGGAGTCAGAGAATCAGTACAAGCCATGGAGGAAGTGTAGCCAGTGGGGGCAGTACTGCTATTGGAGACCATGAAGAACATGGCAATATAGGCAGTGGAAGAAGAGCCAAGGTTAATGGAGGTAAGGGAGTCAGTGGAATCAATGAAGAAAGTGGAGCCTTTGAACTCAATGGAGGAGAAAATTACTCAGAGACAGATGGTCAAGGATTGGAGAGACTGACATCCCAGGACTTTGAACATCAGCAGGAGGTAATGCACAATTTGAAAAGGAGAAAGAGTTCTTCTCCTTGTAAATGTTTTTTATGTGATATTTCACATTTCCAGCCATTCCAAATACATTTTTAAATTCCATCCCAAAGTCTTAAACATTTTAAATTATAGATATAGATAGATTCTTACTTCTTCTCATTTGTATGGTTTCTATATACTTCTAGGTATAAAAATGTATTTTTTGTTTGCCTTTATTACTCAGATCACACATTTGGGATAATGTCTCTTAACACATACAATTTTTTCTTGGACCTTGTCATTGTTGTAAAATATACAATAGATATAGAATTAATTATCCATTTTAACTATTTTAAATATACAATTCAGTGGCATTAAATACATTCATAATGTTGTACAGCCATTATACTATTCATTTGTAGAATTTTTCATCATCCCAAACAATTAAAACAGTTAATTCCCTATTATTCCTCCCACCAGTTCCCAATAACGTTTATTCTACTTTCTATGCAGGTATCTTATATAAAGCAGATCAAACAATATTTGTCTTTTTGTATCTGGCTTATTTCATTTAGCAAAATATTTTTAAGGTTTTTCCATGTTGTAGCATTTGTCAGAATTTTCTTCATTTTTAACAGTGTATAATAGAAACTATTAACGCATACAATTTAAATAAAAGTGATGTATTGTGTTCAGACAATGATCTTATCATTCACGAAACATTATTAACTTTATAAATAGGCTTAAAAATACTCAAATAGCTTCACAGGTGCTAGATCAATAGAAATGATCACAGAGAAGATTTCCTGGACCATGACTTTGAACTAATTCTCGACAAACAGGGAGTACTTAGATCTCTGAAAACACAGGTGACATTCTAGACAGAGAAAAGATCATGCCAATTTATTTTCCCAGCCTGTCGTCCTATCACACAAACTGGCTTACAAGATGCCATGATCTTTCATGAATTAGTGCCCTTGTGCAAGCTGTTCCCTCTGTCTATAAGGCTGCCCCCCACCTCTTTTCTGTTTGGTTAATTGATCATCCTTATCATCTAACTCATCTATCATCTTTGACTTTTCAGGATGGAATTATATATCCCTCCCGGTGTGCTTGCAAGCGTTTTGTCTATGGTTTCATTATAGTACTTGTGACATTGTATTTGGTTGTTTACTTGCCTTTCTCCCATACTAGATTATGAACTCTTAAAAGGCAGGAGCTATGTTTAATCCATACTTGATTACTTTTCTATACCTACTCACCTAATACCAGGATCCAACCTAGGACACTAAAACAGGACACCCCATCATATTTATGTTTTTGTAGCATCCCTGGGTATCTCTATCACAAGGAACATTTCTTGACATTTATAGAATGAATGGATATTCTTTTCATTTTAATTTAAAAGGGACATATTGCCATACAATACTTTTGTTGTTGGAAAAGTCATAAAAACAAGTCTTTGACAGGGCAGCACAGCTCTCCCAATGCCAAGAATCACTGTTTAGATGCAAAGAAATGCTTATCAACAGAAAGGCTTACCAAAAACAGTTGGCATGTTTTTCCAAAGGATATGGCTCCCCACATACATCCTTTCACATTTTGTGGCTTTTATCCTTGAGTTTCTTCTATTTAAGTTAATGGAAGCCAACCAGATTTTCAGTGTGGCATGCTCACCTTTGAATTTGTGTTGGTTGATTGTCCATTATTAGCTTTATCATATGACAAAGTAGAATTGATACCCACAACTCTGGTGATTTTTTTATTTTTTCAAGTGGCTGTTTAACATAGTATAGCTGAACATAGGCTTTAAAATCAGACTTTGGCTTCAAGCTCTGGTTCTCCTAATTATCTCTATGACTCTGAATAAAGTATTTAACTTTGATAAGTGTTTGTTTCCTTATAAGTAAAATGGAGATGATTATACTTAATTTTTGGGTTGTTATATGGATTCATAATAATATGTAAATAACATAACTAACAGTGTATTAGTATGTAATAAAATTCCACAAATATTTGGCACCAAATTTCACAGCTAGGGATTTCAAGCCCCTTGAATTTTTCCTCTAATATCAGTTATATGTGTTGATGAGATTATTGAGTTCTTCTGATAAATGTGGATTTTAAAAAGGTACAGAATTATAAATGCTACAAATTTTGCATTCTCTTTTTCAAATGACCTCTAGGCATATTATACTTCTTTCACAGTTAATCTCTGAATAAATTCAAAATTGATTTTTGATCTCTTAGGAGCCAGGTGGTAGAAGTGAAGCCTCAAATACCATTGCCTCAGGCTCTGCACCAGCAGCTCTTGATGACAAGAATGACAGCATGGACATATCGGAAGCATCAACTCAATCAGGTTTTTCTGCCAGCCACTCATCTCCTTCCAGTAGTTCTGGGAGGACTGCAAATGCTGAATTTGCCAGTGCCATCTGTAAGTACATTTAATATAATCTCCAAATGCTACAGTCTGTTCACACATTATAGTGTTTGACCACTGGTTCATTGGTTCATGATCTGATAATAAAATGAAATCATTCTGATTTTCAGTTAATATAAATTCAAATGGATAGATGCCTTAAAAAATATACTCATCACTGAGTCTTTATGGCACCTAAATCTAAACTACAAATGAGTAATCCAGTCCCTCATCTGGATTTTTTTGCAATCTAATCATAATAATTTGGAATATATTCATATTCAGAAATGTACTTTAACTATCATGATTTATGTTATCTGATGGTTTAGGAGTTACAGAAATGATACATCCAAGATAAAGAAATACAACAAAGGAAAACAAACTTTTCTATGCTGTGTCTTCTTTGTGGAAACATTCAAGCGTATATGGTGTATACACTGGTGATGTCTCTGAAAAGTTTTCCTTTACTTTCCAGTGTGTGCTGGGTTAGGGAAAGCCCCTGAGAAATCACCTAGGCAACCCTCGGAAGTCCATCTTAATCCACTACATGTATCTCCTGCTTGTAAACCACTAATCCACATGTACGAAAAGGAATTCACTTCTGAGATCTGCTGTGGTTCTTTGTGGGGTATGTTTGGTTTCTTAAAACTGAGCTGTTTCTTTTCAAAGAATATATTTTTATCAATGTGGCAAACTTTGAAAAATCATGGATGTCAAACATCTGTTTGTTATTGCCAAAGTATTATCAAGCAAACAAAACATATATATTTATAGTAGTTTATTTGTTCCTTTTTTTTTTACTGATTTATTTTCACTCAATGCAGTTTGATGTTTGAATTGGCAAACATCCCTACCCTTTTTATTGCTTTTATTTTTAACTTGAATTAACTTGACTAAAGTGTAAAATTGTATTAGGTTATAATTATTTAAAAATTTGAGTTTCGTATTTTTTTAATTTTTTAAAAATGCTTATTTTTAAGAGAGAGACACAAAGTGTGAGTGGGGGAGGGACAGAGAGAGAGGGAGACACATAATCCCATGCAGGCTCCAGGCTCTGAGCTGTTACAAGAGTCCAACGTGGGGCTCAAACTCATGAACCACAAGATCATGACCTGAGCCAAAGTTGGTCATGAACAGAGCTACCCAGGTGCCCCTGTGCTTAGTATTTTTACGTTAGGGTAGTATGTAGCATATAATACCTACTGAGATATTACAAGACAGATTTTTTACATTCTTATTTTTTAATAGTTTATTGTCAAATTGGTTTCCATATAACACCCAGTGCTCTTCCCCATAAGTGCCCTCCTCCATTACCCCCACCTCCCTTCCCCCCCTCCCCCTTCAACCCAAGGTTCCTTTTCAGTATTCAAGAGTCTCTCAGGTTTTGCATCCCTCTCTCTCCCCAACTCTCTTTCCCCCTTCCCCTCCCCATGGTCCTTCATTAGGTTCTCCAGTGAAAAAAATGGGCAGAAGACATAAACAGACACTTCTCCAAAGGGTACATCCAGATGGCCAACAGACTCATGAAACATTCTTATTTTTTTAACATTTATTCATTTTTGAGAGAGAGAGACAGACAGACAGTCAGACATAGCACGAACCGGGGAGGAGCAGAGAGAGAGAGAGAGAGAGGGAGACACAGAATCTGAAGCAGGCTTCAGGGTCTGAGCTGTCAGCACAGAACCCGATGCAGGGCTTGAACTCACTGACCATGAGATCATGACCTGAGCCGAAGTCGAATGCTTAACCGACTGAGCCACCCAGGGCACCCCTACATTCTTATTTTTAAATACTTTTGAGGATTGGGACACCTGGATGACTCGATCAGTTGAGTGTCCAACTCAGGTCATGATCTTGCAGTTCGTGATTTCCAGCTCTACATCAGGCTCGCTGCTGTCAGCACTGAACCTGCTTCTTCTCTTTCCCCCTCTTTCTGCCCCTCCCCTGCTTGTGCTCTCTCACAAATAAATAAAAACATTAAAAATAAATAAATAAAATAAATATTTTTGAGGATTTGTAGAGAAAGTTCATTTGATAATGTCTTTTTTTCAATGTTTCAAGTTTTTATTTGAATTCTAGTTAGTTAACATACAGTGTAATACTAGTTTCAGTAGAATTTAATGATTCATCACTTACATGTAACACTTAATTCTCATCACAATGAATACCCTCCTTAATACCTGTCACTCATTTAGCCTATCCTCAAGGCCAACCTCCCCTTCAGCAACCCTGTTTGTTCTTTATCCTTAAGAGTCTCTTTCATGGTTTGCCTCCTGTTTTTTTTTTTCCTTGTGTATATCCATTTTGGTTTTTTTTTTTTTACATTTATTTATTTTTGAGAGACAGAGAGAGACAGAGCATGAACAGGAGAGGGGCTGAGAGAGAAAGAGACACAGAATCTGAAGCAGGATTCAGGCTCTGAGCTAGCAGTCAGCACAGAGCCCAACACAGGGCTCGAGCCCATGAACTGTGAGATCATGACCTGAGCCAAAGCCGGAGGCTCAACCAACTGAGCCACCCAAGCACCCCCATTTTGTTTCTTAAATTCCACATATAAGAGAAATCATATGGTACTTGTCTTTTTCTGACTGACTTATTTCACCTAGCATAATACTCTACTTCTATCCACATTGTTCAAAATGGCAAGATTTTATTCTTTTTATTGCTGAGTATTAGTCCCTTGTATATATATACCACATCTTATTTATTCATTTATCAGTTGATGAACATTCGGGCTCTTTCCATAAAGTGGCTATTGTTGATAATGCTGCCATAAACATTGAGGTGTGTATTCCCCTTCAAATAAGCATTTTTGTATCCTTTGGGTAAACACCTAGTAGTGCAATTACTGGGCCATAGGGTAGTTCTATTTTAACTTTTTGAGGAACCTCCATACGGTTTTCCAGAGTGGCTGCACCAGTTTAACTTCACAGCAATAGTGTAAGAGGGTTCCCCTTTTGCCACATCCTCACCAACATCTGTTGCTCCCTGTATTTTTAATTTTAGTCATTCTGACAGGTGTGAAGTGTATATCATTGTAGTTTTGATTTGTATTTCCTTGATGAAGAGTGATATTGAGCATCTCTTCATGTGTCTGTTAGCCATCTGGATGACCCTCAATAATGTCTTAACTGATAGACTTTTTCAATCCTTTGCTCCTGAAAAATTATAACCACATTGGTAGGGCTCAGACAATATTTTACCTAAAGTTGGTCTGAATCATAAATGAAACAATAAATAAATGGAAGGAAGGTAGAAATTCAAAGTAAATTCCAACCTCTGACTTGCAATTTCATAGATTTTGCATAATGTTTGAACAGAGGACAGAATTTTAAATTAAAATTAGACCATTGTAGGAAACATTATAGTTATATGAACTTAGAAAAAAACCATGTTATCATCACAGCTAATACATTGTGTCAGATAGCTTTCTTAAGTAAAGTTTACTTCATTCTCATTTCAGTCAGGCAACTACTCAAAGATCTAGTTAATGTCTAATAATTCATTTTTATAACTTATGGTTTTTATATTTTGAAAAATAAAAGATTACAGTCAAAATTGACTACATTTCCCCTTCCTCTCTGATTCCTGTGGGAGGAGTTGCAGTTCCCAAATCTGCCACAAGCCATTACTTAGAGAACTGGTAAAGGACAGAGTAGGAAAGTAAAAGCAGAGACACTTCTTTTTTCTCCTTATATCCTTGTAACACAAATAGTCTCCAAGTAGAAGACACTGAAGTACTTTCTATTGTATTACTTCGTTGAGTTTTTCCTGTATATCAGGTTATGGGGGAAACTCCCACAGTGGTTTGAGGTATATTCTAATTTAGCTTAATCTTCTATTTCAGTCCCCTCATTCAGTCTTTAAGCAGTGTTTATATTTGAATAAATAGAGCCTGTAGACAAATAGTAGAATGTAGGAATTTAGATACATAAAAGTAAGAACTACTTTCATAGGTACTTAGCATTGTAAGTTTTTAAATATTTGCAGGAACACAGACTCACTCAATTTAAAAACAAGTTATATATAATTATTTTAAAAGCAGTAAAACATTTAGATATAATTAGGACTGAGTTGAAGTTTTTTTATGCAACAGACATGCTTATTGTTTAATGGTAAGTTTCAAAAGGGTTGATTAATTTTTATAAAGTTTGGGACACTGCTAAAAGATGCTGAGATATTTGTAAAGTTCTCCTTTTGAGATACCAAACTAGACACCAGCCAGTAAAATATTGCCAGAGAGTATTATCTTCTACATTTTAATGTATCTCAGTGAAATTTGTTCTATTGGTAGACTTCATTGTTACACAGTATGAGGTTAACATTAGCCTAAAGTGATATCAGTCATTTTTGCAAAGATCAGCACGCTGGAGGAGCAAAAGTACTAATATAAATTAAATTATAAAAATGTGATCTGAGCTAATATAGTACCTTTCTTTTTATATACAAACAGGAGTGAATTTGCTGTTGGGAACTCGATCTAATCTGTATCTGATGGACAGAAGTGGAAAGGCAGACATTACTAAACTGATAAAGCGAAGACCATTCCGTCAGATTCAAGTTGTAGAGCCACTCAATTTGCTGATTTCCATCTCCGGTTTGTTTAAGAACTAAAATTAGCTAAGTAATTATGCAGATTAATTAGGTTCCAAACTAGGCTAAAGACTTTCTCAGGTGAAAGTGTTCATAAGAAAGCACGTTAAATATAACCTTAAATTGGGACACCAAACTTTCCTACTTGTGATTTTTATCTATTTATAGTTTAAACTAACTTTTGACTCTTTTTTTGTGTCTGGATATTTGCTGGTAATACACCTAACCTAAGTCATTGATAAGAAAAAAATATGTCATTTACATCTTTTGGGTCTTTTCTGAATAGCCACCTACAACTTTATGACTCACAGTTTTACCCACCCATGTGTACATGACCACATCCATCATATACTTTTCTTATAATTAGCCAGAAGTAACAAAGAACAAGGTGGACAATAATTGGATAAAAATGAAACTGTTGTCCCTGGCACAGCCTTATCATGAGAGTCTACAGATAGGATTAGTCACAAGAACAGATACCCTAAGGCCTCTACCTTCTTCCCACATAGTAACTGAACTTCCTAGTTTGGGTCAGTAAGAACTGAATCTCTGAATATGAGAGAGCAAGCAAATAAATGTTAATAATAATTTTCACTACTAAACAGTACTTGGTATTAGAAAAGCACTAGTAATAAAGCCAACTACAGGTAAAAGATGACTGACAAAAGGATAGAAAAAGTTTTTTAAAAAGTTTGTAGAATAAAATGAAGCTAATTACAGCTATTTATGTGTTTGCATACTTCCTGTCTATATCTGCTAGCTCTGTAGCACATTAATTAATGATTATTCATATTCCTAAAAGTTATTAACCCTGCTTTAGGTTTTGGTTAGAGGGAAATCCTCTCCAGATATGCTAGATATGCTAAAGCTTCATGGTTTTTTAATCATGTTTCATTTTCATCCATTTATAATTGCTTAATGTACACAGATACAACATTTAGATTTTTAAAACATCTGGGTGGCCAAGAGACTGCACATCTGGAAAACAGATTTCTTTACTTTTTTTACCCAGCTTTCTCTAACCCAAATGTGCTATTTTTAATGCTTAAGTTTATCTCAAATTTGAATTATTTTTGCATCAAATAATACTGAGAACATCAGTGTAGAAAGATAACTAATAATTGAGTACAAATTTATTCTACCACTGAAGAGTTGAATGGAAATTGATGTAGATGTTTGAATTCTAATGCTGCTTCAAAAAATGTCTTGTAAAAACATTGTAAGGTTAATCACATAAGTAAAATTTCTATTGTTGGGCCTATAATTCTTATAAAAATAAACTATAAAAATGAATATGCAGTCACTATGTACAAAAATAAATGTGTAACTTAAAGTTCTGTTTTTCCTGAAGGAATTGTAAGAATTTGCTGGGATTTGCAATTAGAAAATTAACATTAAAGATAAATTGGATTGAGAAAAACATAGTAAAATAATTATTTTGTAAGTATGCTGAAATGAAGGAGCACAAAGAGACCCTTCCCACCAGCCCTGAGTGCCTCAGAGTCAATACTTCAGACATCCCTCTCTTACATACATACTACCAAGGACAGCTTCTGGGTCTCTGAATCCCAGAAACATGCCTAAGATAAAAGCCAAAGTATAAATGAATGGATGGTAATTATGTTGCCTGCACCATGGCAGTCTTAACCTGTCCCAAAGAAGTATGCTACAGTTCTTCAGATAGGCAGATAGGTAGCTGGTAGATATGTTGACTAGTTCTTAGAAGTGAGAGACTAAGAAAGACTTTGCTATCATATTTATAAACCCTAAAGGGAAGAATCTAATATAGTGTAGTTTTTCTAAGTGTGCTTTTTACTTTAATGAGAAGATTGTGTTAAAAAGGCATCATAAAAAATTTCATTATTATTTGTTTTTCTAATATAAGAAAAAACAGACTGAATTGAAATACTGTTTCTTATCTATCAGGCCATAAGAACAGACTTAGGATGTATCATTTGACTTGGCTGAGGAACAAGATTTTGAATAATGATCCTGATAGTAAAAGAAGACAAGAGGAAATGCTAAAAACAGAGGAAGCCTGCAAAGCTATTGATAAATTGACAGGTTGTGAACACTTCAGTGTCCGTAAGTCCCTTTTCATGTTTAATATAGCTATATAAAGTTTGTTTTCCTTCATTTAGTAAAGTACATTGGGGGCACCTGGGTGGCTCAGTCAGTTGGGCATCTGACTTCCGCTCGCAGTTCGTGGATTTGAGCCCCGCGTTGGGCTCTTTGCTGACAGCTCCAAGCCTGGAATCTGCCTTGGATTCTATATCTCCCTCTCTCTCTGCCCCTCTTCTGCTCTCTCTCTCTTTCTCTCTCTCTCTCTCTCTCTCAAAAATAAACATTAAAAATTTTTGAATAAATCTTTTTAATGGATCTTCAATAGCCTGTATGAAAATTCATATGATAGTATCTTTCCTTAGAATAACAATAAAATAGAATCACATAATAATTCCACTTTTTTAATTGGAAAATTTATCTTAATACTGACTAGTAAACTTTGCAATGAGCCATAAAGAAAATTCTTCTGTGGTCTGCTGACTCTTGCTCCCACTGTCAATTTTCATGAGTATAATTTCTAAATATTTTTCTGTTAGAGTGCTTTCATATGTCTTTTCTCTTTACAACCATCCACTGCAAAGTGAAGTTACAACTCCAGGGTCTCAGAATCCTGCTCTCATCTGTCAACAACTAGAAAGTTATGTTATACTCTTCTGTTCTATTTTGAAACAAATCCCCTCTCAGCCTTTGTTTTCTTCCTTTACTTTTCAGTAATTGCCCCTTCACACAGAACAATTGGCATAGATAAATGATAGCTGGAATCATGTAATGACTTTTAGCAGGTTATTGCTCTCCCGACTGACCATTTCTAGTCCGCATATAAAAAGATTTTTCCAGAATAGTTTTCCACATGTGTTTATATAAGTACACTTACACCATTGAAGGGAGAAATTAGTACCCAGACAAACTAGGCACTAAATAAATACACAACTTTCTTCTAGCTTTATGTATCTCTACTCTCCTCCAAATCGCATTGTATGTATTTAGTAGTCAAAGGTGAAAGAGATCCCAGGATGTTAGACAAAGAGTTTATATAGCAGAACTGCCTCCTTAGACAAAGAGTTTATATAGCAGAACTGCCTCCTATTAACTTGTAATTTTTTTTAGTTCAACAAGAGAGAGTTTACAATAATGAATTACAATAACATTTTACAAATCTGTGTTCTTGGTAAGTAGATGGATTAGTTAAGGCATGTTTTCCTGGCTGATCCCATTCTGGCCGTCCCCAACTCTCATAACCACTAAAAATCTTTGTCTTAGTCTCAGGTGAAATAGTAGCATCTTCATATAGGAGGACAGCCATGTACTCATATTTGCATGGCATTTTCATAGCTCTTCAAGATCCATAAAATAATAGACTGACACCAATTACTGCCATATATTAAAAATTTAGGAAGTGTTTGTTAACACAATTTCTTTGCTTGTTGGGGATCTATTAATCATGCTTCTTTGACCTACTTGTGTGTGCAAAAGCAAAAGAAACAAAGAATCAAAGAGAGAGAGCTAGAGCAAGAGCAAGACCAAGAGCAGGAGAGAGGGGGGCCCAGGTATGAATAAGAGAAGGGTGGGGGAGAAAGGAAAGTTTTATATTTTGTCTATGATGAAGTCTGACTAGAAAGGACAGAAACAATGTTCCTGACAAGGAAAAAGAGTTTTAACACAAAATATAAATCTAGGAAGTAGGACAACATATTCCATAAGAACTAGAAGGTCTATTTGAGAGAAAGAATATACTTTTTATTCATTTTTCTCTTTTTTTAAGAGCAGCTGTGTTGAAATAATTTACATACCATAAAATGTACCCATTTAGAAGTGTACAATCAATGGTGTTTAGTCTGATTGTAGTTGTATGACCATTCTCATTATGTAATTGTCGTCATCCCAAAATAACCCCCATAGCCATTAGCAAGCACTCCACATTCTATCCCTCTTACATTCACCTCATTCTCCTCACAGTCCTAAATAATCACTGATCTATATCCTTTTGTTATAACTTTTTCTTTTCTGGACAATTTATTTAAATGGAATCATATATTATATGGTCTTTTGTGACAGACTTTTATCAGGTAGTATGATGTTTTTAAGGTTCATGCATGCTGTAGCCTGTATAACTTGTATCAATATTTGTTTTTTATTGCTGAATAGTATTGCATTGTATAGATATACCTTTTGTTCATACAACTTTTATATATCCATTGTTTATACATTTATACTCTTGCCACATTAATGTGGATTAATACATAAATGTATTAACATTTCATACATGGGAGTGCATGTTTTATTTTCTCTTGGATACTGCTGTGAGACTGTTTTTCAAAGTGGCTCCACCATTTTACATTGCCATAAATATGGAGGCTCCATTTTCTCTTCATCTTTGCAAACATTTGTAGGTATCTGTCTTTTGATTCTTGGCATCCAAGTGTGTGTGAAGTGACATCTCATGGTACTTTTGATTTGTATTCCCCTGATAACTAATGTTGTCATATATTTATTTGTTTGTTTGCTTGCTTGTTTATTTGTTGTTGAATTGTAAGCATTCTTTATATATTCTGGATCTTAGGCTTTTATCAGATATGTGAATTTCAAATATTTTTATCCCATTTCATAGGTTGTCTTTTCATTTTCTGGATAGTGTTCTTTTGACGCCCGCAAATTTTGACTTGGATAAAACCCAATTCATTTATTTTTTCTTTTGTTTATTATGCTTTTGCTGTCAAATATAAAATTATATTGCCATGAAGATTTATTCCAATATTTACTCCTCAAAGTTTTATAGTTTTAGCTCATGCATTTAGGTCTTTGATCCCTTCTGGGTTAAATTTTGCATATGGTGTGAGGTAAGGGATCCAACTTATTCTTTTGTATGTGGATATTCAGTTGTCCTCGTAGCATTTGATAAAGAGAATATTCTTTCCCAATTGAATGGGTAGGACACCAGTGATCATAGATATATGAGTTTATCTGTAGACTTCCAATTCTATTCTGTTGATTTATATGCCTATGCTTATCTCAGTACTACACTGTTCCGATTACTGTAGCTTGTAGTAAGTTTATATATTGGGAAGTATCCTTTTCCTTTTGCAAGATTGTTTTGGCTATTCAAGGCCTCTTCTAATTCCATGTGAATTTTAGGATCAGTATTTCCATTTCTGCATAAGAGGCCATTGGTATTTTAGTAGCAATTAAATTTAGTCCATAGATCACTTTAGATAGTACTGTCCTCTTTTTTAAATATTTACATTTTTATTATTTATTTAGTGACAAAACAGCAATGATTTATTATTTCTCATAAGTCTGTAAGTTCAGCAGGGCTCACCTGGATTTTTTTGAATATAGTTGACAGATAATGTCAAATTAGTTTCAGGGGTACAACATATTGCTTCAATTTCTCTGTATGTGATGCTGTGTTCACCACAAATGTAGCTACCATCTGTCACCAATGTTATTACAATGTTGTTTACTGTGTTTCCTATGTTGTGCCTTATATTTCCATGACTTATTCATTCCCTAATTGGAGGCCTATACCTCCTATGCCCCTTCACTTATTTTGCCCATCTCTTGACTGCCTTTCCTCTGGCAACCATGTTTGTTCTCTGTATTTATAGGTCTGATTCTGCTTTTTGTTTGTTTATTCTTTTGGGTTTTTTTAGATTCCACATATGAGCAAAGTCATACAATATTTGTCTTTCTCAGTGTGACTTATGTCACTTAGCGGAATATCCTCTGGGTCCATCCATGTATTACCGCCTTAAGAATGTTAAGTCTACCCATCCATGAACAAAAGAAGTCTTTCCATTTATTTAGGTCTCCTTTAATTTCTTTAAACAATGGTCTGTAGTTGTCAGTGTACAATTTAAACATGTCATAAAACTATACAGTTAGTTTTGTCGCATTTTGGGATGCATCAAATTGTAACTAAAAGCTTTTCTCAGAATATATTATGTTCTTAAAATTGTGGTTATAACATTCTTAATGACCAATACAAATACTTGAATGTTCTTGTTAACTCTGTGGCATTGTTACTTCTTTGTATTTATCATTGTAGTCCAACATGATGAAACAACATATATTGCAATTGCTTTGAAATCATCAATTCACCTTTATGCATGGGCACCAAAGTCTTTCGATGAAAGCACTGCTATTAAAGTAAGTGGTCTCCTTTTTCTTTGGATCATGTTGTTTTTCTTTTGAGAAATTGTAAGCATAGCAGTATTTTGAAATATAGTGGCAGAAATATATACAGTTAATGTAATTTGATGCTACCATGTCAATAATTATCATTTAAACCTTTTTGAGATAGTTGACAGGCACCACAGCAAGGGGGAATATGAGGGAAATCCTCGACCTCTCCCCTTCCCTACCAGCTCCTCACTCCCAATTCCTTTAGTCAACATGAAGACCTTCTCTTCTAGAGCCCCAAACACAGGCTTTGGGTGCCACCCCAATGACTTGAAGCTGAGAAAGTCCCTGTTCTCTCTTGGGGGGGGGCGTGGAGAGCACAGCGAAGGTGAGGAAAGGTGTCACAATGGTAGAGGGGGGAGCCCCACTGGAAGAGGAATGAAGGAAGAGAAAACCTTTGCTCTAAATTACCAGGGCTACAATAGATGGGAGTGGGGAGGAAAGGGCCGGTCTATATTTCATCCAAGCTGGAACTCTAAACACATTTCTTTCCAGAACTATTGCAAGGAATTGTGGTTAGGCTTATTTGGATTACCAGTAATATTTCCACCTTTATCATGGTTTAACTGCACTTTTATGGACCAGCCTCTTAAGGTAACTAGTTGGTGTCCCAAACAACTAAGTCACTAATGAATTTTTAATCATGTCTCATGAACTTGCGACTGTATATCCTTATTAGCTTTCAATAATACTCCAGAATTCTGTGTAAGTACAATTATTATGTGTCTACTTCATAGCAATGAGGACTGATTAATGAACTGGGAGCATTATATACAGTCCGGTAACTCCTAATCTGGAGCAAACATCAGAATCATCTGTAACATTTGTTAAAAGTTTAGATCTCAGACCCAACCCCAGGCTGAATTAGTAGGTCTGGAGTGGGCCCTGAGAATCTATATTTTTAGCAAATATTTCAGGTGACTTTGAACTAGTTGGTCCATGGAAAAGTTTTTAAAAAGCACTGCTTAAAGACACATCATGATAGACTCCAGCATGGTATTTATGAAATACTTTTGTATCTAAGTTCAGGATATGTTTGCATGGTATATTTTCAGGCCAAAACATCACATGTATGCAATAAGATGGACTGATTTCTATGACTGCCTCTCAATGTCCATTTGCACAATAAATGCCTTCTTTTGTAAGTAGTACAGACGACTATATAGACAGTCTGTATCTGCCCTGACACAAATTACATCTCTGATCTGATTTCCCTAAACTGGGCCTTGGGTCAGCTGTCAGTATTTGGATATAGGTTTGTTCTTGGTTGTCTGCTGATTGGTCAGAGCTGCCTGATACGGAGCTGGAAAACAAAGAAGATAAGTACCAACAGTCTGTCTAGCCTGATATACAGTTCCTGGTCTACATCCTCTCTCCAGTTCTTGAATCTCACCTCATGACTACAGTATGATGAATCCTGTGATGCCTAGACTTCTCCTGTGACCTGAACTTGGCAATGAATCCTGTTTGGCTTTTTGTACCCTTGGAATAGGAACCATAGGAGCCTAGAGTACATCTAGTCTATGGTAGGTTAACATGTCTGGCCTTTTTTACTCCCTACCAAGTATGCATTGATCAATCAGCAGACTCCAAAGGAGACTACATGTCCTCTGAAGCCTATATACGAATACTGGCAAAAATTCAGGCAGCTGATCCAGTGAACCGGTTTAAGAGACCAGATGAGCTCCTTCATTGTCTGAAGCTCAAGGCAAGGAATTTAAAGACAGCAAAAAGTGCAGGGCCATACAAGGGTTTTTTTTTTAAGTTTATTGTCAAATTGGTTTCCATATAACACCCAGTGCTTCTCCCCACAAGTGCCCCCTACCATGACTATCACACCCCTCTCTCCCTCCCCCTCCCACTTCAGTCCATGGTTCATTTTCAGTATTCAATAGTCTCCCTTGATCTGTGTCCCTCACTCTTCCCAGCTCTCTCCCCCTTTCTCTCCCCTGCCAGGCCTCTCCTGCTTGACCTATGAGTGCAAACATATGGTATCTATCCTTCTCTGCCTGACTTACTTCGCTTAGCATGACACCCTCAAGGTCCATCCACTTTGCTACAAATGGCCATATTTCATTCTTTCTCACTGCCATGTA